>NW_008337053.1:666585-722625 GCF_000622305.1 Nannospalax galili | reverse complement strand
CAAAATTGAAGACCCAAATATGAGTACATACAATTTTGGCCACTTGATATTTGACAAAGGGGTCAAGAACATTGACAGCATGTTCAGCAAATGGTGCTGGCAAAACTGGATCTCTACCTATAGACTAAGAATGCAGCTAAACCTCTATCTTTCACCTTGCACAAAAGTCAATTCCAAATGGATCAAAGACCTGAATGTAAAAGCCTGAAACTTTTGAAACTGTTAAAAGAAAACATTGGCAAAAACCTACAAGATATAGGTGTAGGAAAGGATTTTTTAAACCGGACATCAATTGCTCAGGAAACAAGGTCAAGAATCAACAAATGGGACCTCATTAAACTAAAAAGCTTCTGTACATCAAAGGAGGCAACCAGGGAAGTGAAGAGAAAACCCACAGAATGGGAGAAAATCTTCACCAGCAACACATCTGATAGAGGTTTAATAACCAGAATATATTACAAACTCAAAAAACAGAGACTCAAGACAGGAAGTAACCCAATTAAGAGATGGCCTAAAGAGCTGAACAGAGAGTTCTCAAAAGAAGAAGTAAAGATAGCTAAGAAGCATCTTAAAAGATGTTCAGCATCACTAGTAATTAGGGAAACACAAATTAAAACCACTTTAAGATTTCATCTTACCCCAGTCAGACTGGCTAAGAGCAAGAGAACAAATGATACCAAATGTTGGAGAGGATGTGGGGAAAGGGGAACGCTCATCCACTGCTGGTGGGATTGCAAACTTGTTCAACCCCTATGGAAAGCAGTGTGGAGAACTCTTAAAAAGCTACAAATGAACCTACCATTTGACCCAGTTATACCACTCCTTGGCATATACCCAAAGAACTCGTCCTATTGCAGAGACACTTGTACATCCATGTTTGTTTCTGCTCTTTTCACAATAGCTAAGAGATGGAAGCAACCTAAGTGTCCCTCAATTGATGAGTGGATAATGAAAATGTGATTCATTTATACGATGGAGTTTTACTCAGCAGTAAAGAAAGATGAAATCATGAAATTTGCAGGTAAATGGATGGAACTAGAAACTGTTATACTAAGTGAAGTAACACAGACTCAAAAAAAAATTGGCGTATGTTCTCCCTCATACGTGGATCCTAGCTAAGTGAAGTAACACAGACTCAGAAAAAAAAAATTGACATATGTTCTCCCTCATATGTGGATCCTAGAATGAAACCTTGATAAGTGAGTATGTATCCAGACATAACTACAGGAACAAGGATAATGGAAAGGAAACAGGGAAGTAAAGGAAAAGAAAGAACCTGAAAGAGAAGAACAGTAGGAAATAGGCCTTAACAAGGGAGATATGGATAAAAATTGGGTTAGTTTAAGGGAGTGGGGAGGGAAGGGTATAAAAGGAACCTAGGAGATAAAGGGAAAGGAGCTCAAGAGAGGTAGGACCATAGAAGAAGGGTATTATTAATGGAGAAAGGCGAAAAATGGGGGCACCTTAATTGGGGAAACCATGAAAGAGGGGTTAGACAATGTGAGAGATAAATAATGCCTAGCTGGTTTTAAAAACCAGAGGGAACCATATTAGTCCAACAACCTACTGACAAATTAACATACCAGATCAAGAAATGTATGTCTAGGTAAGGTTTATCTGAGAACAATTGGTCTTTGCCCAAGATTTATCTACATGGCACACAGTAATTAAAATTACCAGACTGGTGCAACTAACCTTCTTGGATGTTTAACAGACATGCTTTGAGGCCTATACTAATTTGGTCAGAGGGAGATAAAGGGCACTTTTTGCTCCTTGCCCTCCTAGGTCGACTAATTTCCAGTGGACTATGAGCATCTCTCAAAATGTCCTGTAATTGTTATGATTCACCTGTCCTCTTGATCAAGGAGGCCCTGGAGAGCCAACGAGATGGACTTGAACCAGTGTCCAGTCTACAAAGAAGAGGGTCAACACAGAGGAAACATTTCCTCCATGCTTCCAAGCAAATCCAACCATAGTTGAGTAAGACCTTTGACTTATCTTCACATAGGCGGAACTGGTAAAAGAAAGAAGCCAGGGGCTCATCCCAAGCCCAGGTGACCCCTGAGGAACAGATCCTCAAACGGCCTTTGTAGGAGGAAGTGTGGCCTGAACAACCTGTACATGCACCCTGCAAACGTGTCAAAAATATCTGGCTGAGTCTAACCTGTATCTGCCAAAGGACATGGAGAAGGCTGACACAAGATGGCTTGACTGAGAGGGCCAATGAGGATCAGACACGATCAAGAAAGCCTACTGGGGCCAATGGGACACCGGGAGGGGGGATATAAGGGAGCCCCATATCCATAATAAACTAGTCTGCAGCTGCTCGCACTGCCTGGTTCTCACCTGACTCCTGGTGTCTGTGTCGTGATTCCAAGGACTCTACCCTGGCCTGGAGGGCCCCAAGACACCCGCAACATCTGGCACCCAACGTGGGTTCCCCATGCTGGCATGGGCATTTACCTTCCTTGGATTCTGGCCATCATTGTGGGAGCTGCTTTTCTCTTCTGGACCCTGTTCTTTGCACTTTTCTGCCAGATGTGCATCGACCGCTCCAGAGATCAGCCTTAGTTTCGCTTTCTCCACCCGTGACCGCCTGGGCACCTCTCACTTTCTTCGGTGTTGCGAGAGACCCCCTGCCTGAAGTTTCGGTAAGTCGTCCCCTACATGTTACATGTGCCTTCGGTTCTCCCGGGTGAGCGTGAGAACCTCCTCCTTCCTTTTTCCCTCATCCTGTCTGTTGATTAGGGAGGCACACATTTTGCTTTCGGTTTGCCCAGTGCCTCCATATAAAGGCTGACCCCCTAGGAGGCGGAACCCAGGAGAGCCCCCGACCACCACTCCCTGTCCAGAGACACCATGTGGACATACGGCCATGGCCTAACGAACCACGGAAGTCCCCCACTAAGCACAAGACATCTGGGTCGGACACATTCTCTTTGTCTTAGAATTAACATGGGTAATCTGCCCCCCAGCTGTAGGGATCCCCAAATCAGGACACTAAAATCCCTCCTTGTCACCCGATGTCTTAAAGTTAAAACCAATGATCTAGATGCTTTCTGGAATGAGGCTAGCATCCTCACGCCATGGGTCACCCCAGAGAACCTGTGGGACCCTGACCTCTGGATGCCTGTTCTTTTCCTTGCTAGGAAGCGCCAGGTCTCCTCAGGTGTTGTCCCACCTGCCTCATTTGTCCCCATTCTCCTGGCCATCATAGCTAGTCTAATTCCTTTGGTCCTACTCACCCTTGTCAAGTGTCTCTTTCAGCATGCCAGACGGCAAAAATGCACCAAGAGAGCCACACTCTAGGTCCTCTTGGCACTTCAACACACAGGCCATGATCCTCTCTGCAAGGTCCTACAGGCCTGGCTCCCAGGGAAATCCATGAGGCCTCTGTATAATTGCCTTCCCCAATCACCCTGGTGGGCTTATACCCAGGGAGGTCACCCTTTGAGGGCTGGTAGTCAATGATGGGTAAGAGCTTGCTAACCAAACCAACCTAAGACAGGCACGGTCCATAATACTGGGGATCCCTTGAGGTGGGGCCAACAATGCCAAGGTGAAGAATCTTGGCTCCCACTAGAGCTTCACGAAAAGAAAAAGGGTAGATATGTAGGAGGAAGTGCGGCCTGAACAACCTGAGCTTGCGCGCTGCAAATGCGCCAAAAACATCCGGCTGAGTCTAACCTCTGCCAAAGGACATGGAGACGGCTGACAAGTAGTGGGGAATGGCTGTGGGTGCTGACAGCACAGTGGACAGTAGCAGGGATGACAGAGTATAGGGGCTCTAGTGGGGGGAGGGAGGCTATGGGAGGGTGCCATCTGGGAAGTGGATGTATAGATGAATAAGATGGTGTGTGATGTTCTGTGTGATACACACACACACAAAAAAATCAACAAATTTTGAAAAGTGTTTAAACTAAATTTACATCATATTAATTAGTAGAGGTGATAAACATTACCATTGAAATCTACCTGATGACTTTATAGACATACACAGGTGCAAAGAATCCGAGTGCAAGCGATTATGACTAGTAATAACCAGATAAAATGAAATGGAGATCTTTTTTAAAGGTTAAAAACTAATTCAGTTTTATATCTTACAGGGCTTATACTGAGTTCAATATTGTATAACTGTATTAATTCAACAGTGAACCTAAAAATTTTATAGCCACTTTTGAAAGAGATGTATCTTTGCTTTGGAAACTATTATTGAGTATGTTAAAGCTGTAATGAAATGCTTCTTCTAAACACATAAAATATATATAAAATAAATCAATTGATTAAAAAAACACCAATGTGGGATATAATAATGCTTTTCTTTTAAAATTAATCTTAAAGAATGCTCATTGCAATACTTACAACTAAGCCCAGGATGTGATTTCTTTTAAACCAAATGAAATTTCTGAGAAAGGAACGGCAGCGTGTCTCTTCTCTTTTCCTAATTATGTTTACAGTATTCTTGGTCTGAAGCTAGGCCACAGTAAACACTTGGTGACTGGTTGCACAATAAAGAACTTTCTTGGGAAGGAGAAAAAGCAAGACATAAAGAATTGGACTATGTAGCCCAGGCTACCTCAGCCTTGCCAGTGCTGGGATCACAGACACGTGCTACCACTCCTGGCTTCTCACTCATCTTTTGTGTGTTGACAAGCGTTCTCTCAGCCTGTTTTCTGCCTGTGGGTTTCTGGGGGCTGATGGCCTTCTCTCTTCCTCTTGTCCATTTCTGTTAAGACAGTGGTATTTTGCTAACATAAAATTCTCAACAACTTTATGAGCTTCCCATGCGTCACAGGATGTGCTTTCTCAGCCCAGGGCCTGGCCTGGGTACTTGAGACCTCCTTTTTTTACTTTTGTTGTCAGGTTTAGAACAGGTGACAAACCCTCTTGTTTGGTTGAGAGCATTTGGGAGTCAGGTCCTTCATCTTTTGACCTTTCTGGGGAGCCATACACTTGGCTTTCCCTGTGGTTTGCACAAAACTGGCAGCCAGTCTCTGGATCCGAACATCTTTTACAGATGGATAATCTGAGCATTTCCTAATAACAGCAAATCCCGCTTCTGTTTTCTTAATAGCATTTCTTCCCTCGGTTTCTCTTTTTCCCAAGCCAGGCAGAGTGGCACATACCTGTCTGTAATCCTAGCACTCAGGAGGAAGAAGCAGAAGAGAATCATGAGTTCAAAGTCGGCCTGGGCTACACAGTGAGACCCCATCTTTCTTCTCACAGGAAGAAACCAGATCACACTTTCAACATTTCTCTTAGGAATACGTTCTGCTAAGTGTCTAACTTGATCTTTCACAAATTCCACTTTCAGGCAACTGTGGGATACTCTTCCCCTAAATGTTCTGCCACTGCCACTGCATGGCGAGGTGCCTTTGCTCCAGTTCCTTTTTTTCTTCTTTTCTAAACAGGGTCTGGTGTAGCCCTGGTTGGCCTTGAACTTCTGATCCTCCTGTCTCTATATCCAGAGTGCTGAGATTCCATGCAGCAGTCACTATGCCCAGCTTCCCACCGCCCCCACACCCAGTGTCTGATGACATGTTTTTCTGTTTCTTTGCAGACCTCACTGACAGCACTGCTGACGCCCATATTTCTTTGCTAAAAAATATTTTATTTATTATTTTTATTTTATGTGTATGAGTATATTGTTTGCATATATGTAAGTGCACCTGTTTCGTGCAATGCCTGCAGAGGTCAGGAGTAGGACTCCCTGGAACTGGAGTTACAAAAAGTTCTTAACTGCAATGTGGGTACTAGGACTTGAACCTGGGTCTTCTGCAGAGCAGCCAGTGCTCTTAACTGCCAAGCCATCTCTGTAGCCCCTGATGCCCACATTTCCACTAGTCCACTGAAGGAAATCTAGATTTTTCCTCAGTCATGATCCTCACAATTCTCCTAGCTGCCACCCAGTGCCCAGTTGGAAAGTCTCCTGTGTTCTGTGCTACAGCACCACATTCTGTGTTCCTGGCACCACGCTCTGCACTTGTGCTCTATTACCACCACAACAAACACCACCAACTCAGGACCCTGCAGACTGCAGCGGGGATTATTCACAGATCTCACTAGACAGAAGTCAGAAGCGAGCAGGGCTGCGGAGCTTTCTGGACGCTTTGGGGAAGCATCGTGTTCTTGTTCACTCGGGTTCTTAATAGAATTCATTCTTTGGGCTCATTGCTCCTTCTTGACTGTCTGCTGAGGGCTAGTCCATGCTTCCTTGGTCCATGGCCTACCTGCCATCCTCAAGACCAGAGGCTGCCTTCTCAAACTACAACTCACTTCTTTATCTGTCTCAAATCTCCCTGTTCTTAGTGAAACTGGGAGATGCTCTCTCTGCTTTGAAGGACTCATAGGACTAGATGGGGCCACTCAGACCATGCCCCCATCTCCGGGTCTGAATTAATCACATCTTCAGGCCTCTTTTCTTGTTCCTGGAGTTAGGTCATGGGTATCTCTGGTGGTGGCTTTTCATCGGCCTGCCATACTGCTGGTATCCAGACTCAAGCTCAGACCTCTCTAACTTGGACCTCTCCTGCCTACCTCCATGGTCTCCTTCAGTAAGGAGCTTCTAGCTCATTCCTGGAGGCCTGCTCATGGATCCTGTCTTGCCTTTTTATTTGTATCAAAGAGTAATGCATTGAGGTGCTTAATAATAACAGAGCATGGGTAGGAGCTGCTTGACCCAGATCTTTACTGTTCTCACATAGCATTTCAAGATCTGCTGGCTGGTCTTGGATCAGTGATTCAGTGGTGACATTCCACTGGCTATTACTGTTGGTCTTTCTGTCACAATATGGTGGCCATAGCTCCAGATATCACAGCCACATTCAAGACAGGAAGACTCAGGGAGAGAGGGCAAGCTCCAGTGTTGCCCATCCGTTTTATCAGGAAAACAGATACTTTTCTGGAAGTCTCCATCAGACAAAAACTTGCACCTCACAGGTCCCAGAAGCTCCTGATCATCTTCCACAGGCCTCAAAGTGTTCCAGCCTGTGGCCTTGTGAGGGAGCTTCTGTTCTGGCAGTGCATCTCGTGTGTGTGTGTGTGTGTGTGTGTGTGTGTGTGTGTGTGTAACATGTATGGTATGTGTACTATGTGTTTGTGATGTGTGTGGTTTGTGGATGTCTGTGTGTGCAACTTGTGTGGTGTATATATGTGTGTGTGAGATGTGTGTGGTATTATGTGATATGTGCAGTGTGTGTATATAGATGTGACACGTGTGGTGTGTATATATATGTGTGTGACATGTGTGATGTGTGTGACATGTGTGGTGGGTGTGATAGTTGTATGTATACATGTATGTGTGTATTGTATATGTTTATGTGGATATGTGGTATGTGTACCATGCGTATGTGTATTGGATTGTGTGTGTGTGTTGTGTGTGGTGTGTGGTGCCTGTAGTGTGTGTGGTGTGTGTCATGTGTTTATGCATGTGTGGTATATATGTGTGATGCATGTATGTATGTATGCATGTGTGTGGTGTTTGTGTATGTGTGTGTGCATGATGTATGTGTGATGTGTGTGTGGTATGTGTATATGTGGTGTGTGTACCTTGTGTATGTGTATGGTGTGTGTTGGAGTGCGTGTGGTGTGTGGTATGTGTATGTATGTGTGTGGTGGGGTATGTATGTGTGTAGTGTGTTTATGGTGTACATATATGCATGATGTGGTGTCATGTGTATATGTGTGCAGTGTATATATGCATGGTTTATGTATGTGGTCTATGTGTTTGTGGTGTGTGTATATGTGTGTGTGGTGTATTTGTGTGTGTGGTGTGTGTATGTGATTGTGTGTGGTATGTAAGTATGCATGTGGTATATGTGTGTGTGTTGTGTGATGTATTTGTATATATATGCTACATTTGTGAGTGAGGTGTATGTGTGTGTTGTGCATTTGTATGTGGTTGTGAGTACATGGTGGTGTGTATGTATGTGTGTGTGTATGCGTGTGTGTGTGTGTGGTGGCATGTATACTTGCACGTGCATAGTGGAAAAGAAACTGGGCCACATTGACGAGGACATTGTGATGTTATAAGTAACTTTATTCTATTTTATTTTTTGTATTTTATTATTATTATTATTATTATTATTATTATTATTATTATTTTATGTGTAAGTGCACCTGTGTTGTGCAACGTCCAAGGAGGTCAGAAGAAGGCATCAAATTCCCACAGAACTGGAGTTGTGGATGGTTGATTAGCCGTGAGTGCTGGGAATTGAACCCAGGTCCTCTGCAAGAACAGTCAGTGCTCTTAACCACTGAGCCATCTCTCCAGCCCCACTGCTAAGGTAACTTTAAGTCTGAGGCCTTGTGCATGCAGCAGACAGCGGGCTGACTGTTGTTTAGCACACATCCACTCTCCTTTTCTTCACAATGGAGCTGGGTTTGCGTGTGCAAAAGCCATGCACCCAGGCAAAAAGGCTGCTTTGTTCTCAGATGAAGACTTTGTCTCTTACAGCTAGGCACAGCCATGTATTTTTCTGATACCATGAAAGCATTGTAAGGGGCTTCTAGGATGCCTCCTTAGAGAAGAGGGCATGCCCTGGAAGGGGAAAAACTTAATTTTAAGCCACTGTAGCTTTAGGTTTGGGGCCTCTTTGCAACTGAACCTGACCTTAAGCACTTCATCTATTCTTTTTTTTAATCTTCAGGATGTCTAACTTTACATAGCTCTTTCAAGTCTATTTTCTCATTTTCTATAGATTGTTGGATATCTGTTACCCTGTGCATTTCTCCATGGTCCTGGTTCCAGGAGACTAGTTAGTGTGGGTAGCAACCACCAGAGGGCTGACTACCCATCAGGGCTGAACTGGGCAAAACCAGAAAAGGTCTGTCTCAAGAGACAAAAGGCAATAACTTTGTTGGTTGCACACATGCCACGCACACACACATCTGGGAGACAATCCTGCCTTCATTTTTGTGAGACTCAAAGTTTTCTGTGTTTGTAACTCTCAAAGATTCACTCCTTCTTTCATGCCATTTCCCCATTTTTAAATGAGGTTTGTCCAGAGAGCTACCCCCATTGCAGCAATGGATCCGAAGGACTGTCTGTTTGTAAGGAAATGTGCATTTCAGAGGTACACATTTCCTTCATCAGTCCATCAGTGAGTGAGAGATAGGTGCAGACAGGATTTCCACCTGGAGTGTCCATTCTGCCCTGAGGGGATCTTTCTACAGTCTGAAGATATGGGGATCTGGATGTGTTCCCAACAGATGACCACAGGTAGCTGTTGCCTCAGAAAGTCATCTACAAGCAAGACAGCCCTGGCTCAACTGGTGCACATCTTTCTAAAAGGTGTTAAGTGAATGGATAGGCGCACTCCACTGTGATTTCCCTGCTCCTGTGCATTAATAAATCTGTATCTCTTTTCTCCTATTTCCTTGTCAGTTTATTCCAGCAAAACCTTGAGAAGACTGTAAGGAATGTCCTGTGCTGCCAAGACCTTTGCATAAATATTATTTTGAGGGCTTCTTCCTCCTGGTACACATTCATTCTTACCCCTCATTTGATGGGCCAGTAGCCTCACCTCAAGAGGGCATCTGCTTCGTGATAAGTGGCGGTGGTGGGCTACAGGAAGCTGTGCAGTAACATTCTGATTCTCCCATTCTGGCTCGATCATCTCCTGCGCGCTGAACTTCTTTCTGTCCCTCTGCCTTCAGTCTCCCTCACTAGTGATGCCCCGCTTCCTCACCTGGAACCCCACACTGGATTTTCTTCATGAGCTGACAGACCTTACATCCTGGAGTCTACCCTCCTCCTCCCCTGGCTGACTCTAGGCAGGCCCAGACTGACCTAGCTCTTCCCTCACACTTACCTGCTGTATCACCAGGCAGTCTATACCCTCAGAAGGTGCCCGGGGAGGGGGCATATCAAAACAAAGGAGGTGCACAGTGGTGGACAAAGCAGAGCTCTGTTTCCAAACGCTTAATGGTCCTTTGACAGTTTCATGACAACATGGTTTTCTTATCTATTATTCATGTCCCTCAGAAGGAGGGTGAATTTTCTCAGTCTGCTCTCCAAGGAGGAGAAGAGAGGAGGAAAGAGCACTTAGTGACCATGGAGCAAAAGCCGGGTTTCCCATCTTCTAGCTCATACCATCATGGGCAAGTGCCTGTTCCATCACCCCAGGTTTGCCCCTCATCGGTTGTGTGCTAAGGCAGCAGGCCGCAGTCAGCACCTGCCACCTTGAGTTGCTGGGAGATTGCAAATGTGGAGCACGTGCTTTAGAATCTGGTCTGGAGTAAGAGTCCGGGGCATAGTATCATGCCCATGTCCCCAGTCCTATTGTGACCATTTTACAGGTAAGAACATACAACGTCTTACTGAAGATCCCATATCTGGCTCTTTAACTCCCAAGCTAATGTATCGTCTCCCATTCCCTTTCCCCTCCCCTCTCCCTCTCTCTCCTTCTTCCTCCCTCCCCCGCTTTTTCCCTTTCTCCCTCTCTCCCTACGTCCCTGGTACTAGGAATTGAACCCAGGGCCTCACACATGCTGGTAAGCACTGTGTTACTGACCTACTCTCCAGCGCTCTTTTAAATTATTGACTTTGAGCTGGGTATGGTGGCAGGAGGGGCAAGAGTAGACAGAACTCTGTAAGATCACAGCCAGCCTGGTCTACACAGCCAGTTCCAGGCCATCTGGGGCTACAAGGCCCTGCCTCAAAAAAGAAAAAAAAAAAGTTATTGGCCTGAACTCACTGTTAGTCCAGGCTGCCCTTGAATTTCAATCCTCCCTCAGCCTCCAAAGTAGCAGGGACCACAGGCCTGCTCCATCAAGCCATCTGAGCTAATGGTCTTTTCCCTTCCTCTACTGCTGAGAGTACACAGGACTGGCGCTGGCCTGGACATCAAGGTGTTTTGTTTTTTTTTTAATTTTTTTTTAACATCTTCACTTTTAAGAAGTCATCGGTGGGCTAAACACATTTTCTTTCCCCTTGGCACTTGTGGGGCGTAGACCTAGGGAGGACAGAGGCAGGAGAGCAGGCTGCTTTCTGACTGGTTTGAGATCAGACTCAGGCTTCCCCACAATTCTGGATCCTGTAAGAAATCTCCACCTCTTCCCATATAGCTCTAGAAAGCCCAGGAGCAGTGAGATGCAGTGGTTCTCAACAAGGGCCTAGAATGGAGATTTGAGTTCTCTGATCCCTGGGAGGCAGCAGGCACAGCGGTTATCCCGGTTATCCCGCCTGATTGCTCAGCAGCCAGGGCCCAGGGCCAGGTTGCTGCACTTGCTCCTTCATGTCTGCGCATGCGCTGGCGCAGGCTCAGCCTCCAAAAGTTAGGAACACCGCCTGGCATGCAGGCAGTGGGTGGGGACTCAGCAGCTGCAGCAGCAGTAGAAGCAGCAGTAGAAGCAGCAGTAGCAGCAGCAGCTCTAGTTAATACTTAAGTTTAGCGTCACATTTGTTACAATGCCTAAAGGAGGAGGATGCTGACGTGTGCCCCTTGCCCACCCACCTACTCAGAATGGAGTCCCTCGGTTATCCAACCTTTTATAGAGTTGCTGAATAGGTTTTTAGCTCTCACGTTTGGACTGGGTAGGCCGTGCAGTTGCACTGGCGGGGCCTGGGAGGCTGTGCCCCCACTGCTCAGCCAAGGTCTCTATACTCTTCTAGAAGGCTCTGCCCTCGAAAGCCAGGCTCTCCCGGGCCCCTAGAAGTGGCTCACAGAGGCCATGCTTACTTTCTTACCTACCTGTTCTCACTTGGCCCTGCCGGCAACTCCGAAGATACCCTCTTCTGAGGACCTAGGATGACCTGGTCAGCCCAGTGCTGAGCGGGATGAGCTGATCCTCCTAGGCACCCAAGCCTGAGGGCAGGACAGGGTCCCTCCAAGGCCTCGAGCACTACTCCCACCTCCTCACTCCAGCTCCGGTCATCATCAGGAAATGGTTTATCCAGGCAACACCTTTTCTTGGTTTCTCCTTTTTGTTTTCGATTGCCTAGAATGACATAAATAGTATAGTGTAGGGCAGGAACACTAGCTTCTGGGGGGGTGGGCACCCTAGGTTAATGGCCATTTATTTTATTTTTATTTTATTTATTATTTTTATTTTATGTGTATGCGTGTATTGCCTGCATGTAGGTAAGTGCACCCGTGTTGTGCAATGCCCACGGAAGACAGAAGAGGCTGTCAGATCCCCTGGGACTGGAGTTACGGACAGTTGTTAGCTGCCATGTGAGTGCTGGGATTCAAACCCGGGTCTTCTGCAAGAATAACCAGTGTTCTTAACCACTGAGCCCTCTGTCCAGCCCCCATTTGTTTATTTTAAAGATTTATTTTATTAATTATTTATTATTTTGGGTTTTTTTTTTTTTTGAGACAGGGTCTCCCTGTAGCCCCTGAAACTCACTATGGAGACCAGGCTGGTCTTGATTTCAGAGATCCACCTGCCTCTGCTTCCCGAATACTGGAATTAAAGGTGTGTGCCACCACATTCTGCAAGATTTATTTTATTATTTTTATTTATGTGTATCTGTGTGGGGTGGGGGGTGGGGGTATGTGCACGTGAGTGCAGGTGCCTGAGGAGTTCAGAATAGAGTGTCAAAACCCTTGGAACTGGAGGTAAAGGTGGTTGTGAGCCACTGATGTTGGTGCTGGGATCCAAACCTGGGTCTTCAGCAAGAGCAATAGTTGCTCTTTACCCTCCAGCCATTTCTCTAGCTTCCAAGTAGCCTTTTATATTATTATTATTTTTAATTTATTATTATTATTATTTTTTTTGGTGTTTTTGAGACAGGGTGTCCCTGTAGCCCTAGCTGACCTGGAACTCAGTATGTAGGCCAGGCTGGCCTTGAACTCACAGAGATCTGCCTGCCTCTGCCTCCCAAGGACTGGGATTAAAGGTGTGCACCCCCATGCCTGGCTCCAAGTAGCCTTTTAAAAATACTGTCCACCAGATTAAGTTCCCAGAACCCAGGGGCAGCTACCAACTGTCTGTAACTCCAGTCCCAGAGGATGATGACCTCTTCTGGTCTCCATGGGCACTGCACTCATGTGGTATGCTCACACACATGCAGGCAAAACATAAAAAATAAATAAATTTTGAAATGCTGTTTAGTAGGTCTTGTGAGGCAGGCACTTTCTAGAGCATTGTGCCAAGGCCATACAGTGATTAAAAGTATTTTGTAAGTCCTCCTAACACCTCTAGCAATTAGCTGCTCCTAACAGATGAGGGCATCACTGCATGGAGCAGTAAAGGGGCTTTCTCCAGGTGGTATAGCCTGAAGTCATCATAGTGCAGCCTAAACAAGGAAGGACTTGGGAAAGAAGGCAGCAGAGGAGAGGTGTGTGGAGCAGTTAAGAGGCACCAAGTCCACCAGTTGGGGTGTTGCCTAGATCCTGTCTCCTGGGACCCCCGCACATTAGGGGTGACTGAGTTGGCCACTCTCTTCTTTGTTGCCAGGCTGGAGTGTGGAGACACAAAAAAAGAAAGCAAGGGTGAAAGGAAGGTTTGGGAGGCTGCAGAGGGCCTTCCCAGGGAAAATGGCATCCTAGCAGAGCGGAGCCCTGAGGTGAGGTGGCTTCTCTCCTGGTCATCACCAACCGATACATTCAAGCCTGTGTTTGGATGGCCCTGGGGCTCAGGCCTTCAGGTCTGAGCACTCAGGAGCTAATGTAGCCTGTGGTCAGAAAGACAATGGGGAGGGGGGTGGCCTCCTTCCCAGATTCTTTTGGCTGGGGGCTTTGTGTTTGAATTCATGAATAGTCTCAGGTACTAGAGCCAAAGCTCACTGAGAAATGCAACCTCAGCTCTCACCTCTACCTCTGTGAGTGAATCTCATCCACCCCCCACCCACAATCTCAGCAGTTTCCTCAGATCCTAAAAGAACCTGCATTTCCTCTGCCTAGTTAGGGCTTTGGCTTCCTGTGTTTTCCCAGGGCCCTTGATAGGTTCAGGAAGATGGAATGGCAATCAATTAAAAGAAGAAGAAGAGGAGGAAAAGGAGGAGGAGGATGAACAACAGTAAGGGGAAGAAAAGAGGAGGACGAGGAGGAAGAAGAGAGGGATTGGGGGGAAAGAAAGTAAACTAGAACTAATTGACTAGCTGCTCCATATCAAACATTTAAAACATACACTAGTTCTATGAAGTACATGCATATTATTATCTTCATCTAGCAGCAAAAAATTGAGGTTAAATAATTCACCAAAGATCACTTTTTTTTAGCCCCCGCCCCTGCACCTCAAGGAGAAAGGAAATAGATCTTTTAACCATCTGCTCCCCAGCTTACTGATGATTCTCATAAGTAAAGGCAGCCTTTTCTTAACCCATTCATCAGGTACCATCCTTCCCCGCCCCGCCTCCCCCCCCCTCCCCCCATTTCTCTGGCTACTAGTTCAGTATATTCCCGGCGCATGACTCATGACGCTGCTGCCTGATTGGACGAAACCCAAGCACCCTGAGACGGTCAGTCAATTACAGCTATTCTAGGCTTCATTCACAGATTTATTAGCTTGCACACAACGAGAGAAATTCATTCGGCAAAGTTCATTCATAAAAATTTCAATACGGCGTGTCGTTCGCTCATCTCATCCTTCTGCTGAGAATGAATTCCTAAAGGATGCTCTAGCAGGGTCCTAGGGGAGGACGCTCTGAGCTAGGATGGGCCGGGCCGGGAGGGATGCGAGGACCACCAACGATGGGGGCGGGGGGGGCGCCGCAGAGAAACAATGCGAACCAGCGCCCATCACAAGGACTCCTGGCCTGTGGCCCAGAACGGGATGCAAGACTTGATCCTCCGAGAGAGGGCAGCCGTCCTAACCCCGAGCCCAGACAGAAGGGCCTTTGACTCATAAGTGCTTTTTATCCTTCCCTTTGTAATGAACAATCACTGGAACAAATAAAGGGTTAATAGGCCAGCCGTTGCCCCGCCCAGTGGGAGCTGAAGGGAGCAGGTTTGAAAGTTCCTGTGTGCAGAAGGGAAGGTTGAGGGAAATATTTCGGCTAAGGCTAGAGACGTGGCGGGACCCGCCGACACCCGCGGGGTGTGAGCGCAGGAGTTGTCTGAGAGCAGCCGCAGCCTCCCCGGCTGGGCGCCGGCTTTCCCAGCGGGGACTCCGGGGCGACGACCCCGGGCCTCTGCCGGGGCCAGGGAGGACTGAAATCAGAGCTGCAGAGTCGGCCCCCTGGACTGTCACCCTTAAGCGGCCAGGGACCCAGGCGGGTGGCCGCCAGTTGGAGAGCAGGCGGCTGAGTCCTGCGGGCTTTGGATACCGGTACCATTCATCTGTTCATCTACTAGACAACAAGGCGGTTTAGGCAACGCTACCTTGTCTCAGCACTGCCAAGGCTATGCGAGAACGCGGCCAGGACAGTCTGGCAGGACTCGCTCTGTATGTAGGACTCTTTGGGCACCCCGGGATGCTGCACAGGGCCAAGTACAGCCGCTTTCGGAACGAGTCCATCACGTCTTTGGACGAAGGCAGCCCAGGAAGCTCGGGTGCAAGTAAGAGTTCGCCGCCTGCTCCCTACCCGTCGCTGGCTCCTCACCTGCCGGCTGAAGATGCCACGGTGCCTCCCCACGAGAGCCCCACCCCGCTATGCACCTTGATCCCCCGCATGACCAGCATGAAGCTGGCCAACCCAGCCACTTTGCTGAGTCTGAAAAACTTTTGCCTGGGTACCAAAGAGGTGCCCCGTCTGAAACTCCAAGAGAGCCAGGACCAGCTTCCCAGCAGCTCGGCTTCCCCTGAAACCAGTCTAAGTAGGACCGGGCCTGCACCTACACTGCATCCAGACCAGGTGGGGTACAGGGTCACCCCCTTGCCTCCTGACTGTCCACTGCCTGGCCCTAGAGAGCCAACCCTCAGAAGCAGAGCAGACAGGCACTTTCTGCAGCACCTGTTGGGGACCGGCATGAACTTCTGTGTGAGGGTAAGTCTGGTTCTCTGCCTGCTCCCCTAAGTAAGCACTCCCCAGAAGGCCAGCTGAGCTTTCTGCAGGCCTTCACTTAACCTGGCTGGGTTCTAGGTCACAAGAAGACATTGTGCAGTTGGATCAAGGGACAGTAGAGCTGGCTTTACAAACTGCCTACAGGTACCTGGCATGTACCAGGCAGACAATCTTTGTTTCAAAGGCATGAGCTGGAGCGAACCAGTAGGTAGCTGCTGATGTAGCCCTAGTTTCTCATACAGACAGCCAGGATGGCAACTTCTGGTCCCCTCTGGTCCTAGCATTCTGGCAGTCAAGGATTCCAAACTGGATTCCTAGTGGAGACCTGGTAGCTTATGTGGCCCATTGTACAGTAGATATTTCTGTGCTAGAGAAATACATAGTATAAGGGACTTGATTTGGTTCAAATTTCTTTTTAATTTGACATTTAGTGAGAATGTGGCCTAGACTCTAGCCTGTGCTTGGAGCTGGTCTTAGCACTACAGCAGGAAGGTCCCGGTGCTATGCTCAAGTCAGGGTCCTCATTGGCCTTACTCCAATCAAGAACTGGGTAAATGAAGATGCGGGCTCTGTCTTTTAGAACTCATATCTCAACCAACATAATAATAGGAGAGTAATATTCAGCAATTGATACCAGAGTGAGAATACTCGGGGAACTTAGAAAGGGGGAAATGTGGTTGTATCTGGGATTTGTGAGAAGGTATATCCTGACAATGTCAGATCTAGATGGAAGAAAGATTACTGACTGGGGCAAGAGTAGGATCAAAGTAACTGTGGCAGCTGTAGGGAGCATCCATAGCACAGGCCTACACAGAGAGGAAAGGGATCCTGGAGAGTGGATGAAGATTTGGGAGAGACTAGCATATAGCTCTCAAGGAAAGAATTCATCAAGTTAGCCCAGGGAAGAGGAAAGTGTTGTCCAAGGCACTCTCCAGCCAAATGAGGAGGCTGTGAGCACAGCCTGATGAAGAGGAACCCTCCTAGGACTTGTCTGTTGATTTATTGACTTGGATTGAAGCAAGAAAAATTGAGAAACTGTGAGGTCAGTGAGGAAGCCTGCTATTGTTGGCCATGGAAGTTGTAGACAAATAGGATGGAAGATTGTGAAGAATGAATAGCTTCCAAATTTAAGTCTTTGAATGATGTTAGTGATGCCAGTGACAGGAGCAGAGTGAAGCAGGAAAGGCTTGTATCGAATTACAGCAGTGACAGCTAGAGGTGAGGTTGTATAGGTAGGCCATCTTGTAAGACTAGCACTGAGGCCAGAGAACTGAAGGTAATAACTTAACTGGGGGTAACTGCATCGCAAACCAACTAGGATCTCAAGGAGGGTGGTTGCTGGATGCTGGAAGGGTTGCAGAGGGTGTAGTCTTGAGGCAGACTTGGCGAACAGATGCCTGCAGCCCCTAAGGAAGATAAGCCTGGGGGACACTCAGCTTCTACCCCCCTCCAGTGGCTCCTGATGGCCCAGTTCCCATGTATCTGTGGAAAGTTCACAGGAACTTCACATTTATCAAGCTATAATGGGTGCCAAGTTAATGAGTGACTCCAAATCTGTTCTCTCTTCACCTGCCCGTCACCTTCAAATTCCCTACTCTTGGCCTCACCTTTCCTTCGGGCTTCTACCCTCACCCCTACCCCAGTACCTTCCCACACTTACACACCTGTATAATTTTAAACATGAAAAGGGTCATAGTATGATCTCCATTTTCCCTACCCAACATTTCAGGACTTTTAATGAAAACACCAGCTGTCATGGTAGTAATAACTCATCTCAGGAAAACTGCTGACCCCATGATCCAGATGAACACACACTATCACAGCAATATTGTAGCACACGTATCTGGTTAACTACCTTCTGTAGTCAAAGTACATAACAGAGCTTATCTTAATTTTTATAGATCTTCACTTTGAAAGACAAAAAATTCTATTTGTCAAGAGTTCAACGTCTGAGGAAACTGAATCCCAAAGAAGTAATTTTCTAAGGTTGTGCTGGAATAAAAAACAGTGTTGCGATCTGGACCCACGTCTCCTGTGTGCAATTCTTAGTTCTCTTCCCCACAGGGCCCCACCCGGGCTGGCATTCTGTTTCTCAGGATTCTACTGAGATGTGAACCAGTTTTTAAAAATGAAGCACCAACCTTTTAATTTTCAGTGAAAACTATCATATCATGTGGAATGCAGTGTGATCTGTGTATGCCCGTCTATAGGAAAAAGCACACAGCAAGATTTAAATAAAAGCTTGCTTGGGGGTGATGGATTCAGGACAGAAAATCAAGTGATGTCGTTAATGGATAATGGGCATGAGGCTGGTGAGGACTTAGGTGCAAGTTCTGTGGCTAAACACACATTCTATCTCCTTTTCCACATTTTTTGACTGCTACCCTCTGTCCAGCATTTCTATTGTGAAATAATCACATGGCAGAAACTGTTCTAGGCAGACAGCATCAAGTCTAATAATAAGAACAGGTCTGAACCCTGTGGAACTTTAATACATTAGACCACTCATATAATGTTTCATATGCTATGGAGAGCAGGAAAAGAGCAGTCAGCTGGGTGGAGATAGGCATTGTTCCTCTTGGGTAAAGACCGTTGTTGCAATGACGTCTTTACTCATTTCAACAGGGACTGTGTTTTCCATCTGCCCTTAGAGGTGACTTAGGGCTAAGTAACATTTTAAAAATGACTCTTCATTTGGTCTTCTGATGTAGAATTTGCACTACTAAAAATGCTCTATGAATCCTAAGTGCCTATTTTTGAGGAACTTTTATTTAAATTCAGATTTTTAATCTCTTGAAAGCTCCACAGGGAAGTGGCCTAGCAGCCTGTTCTTTGTGAGATACCAAATGAGGAAAGGGGCTGTAGTCTGAGCTAAGTGCTAGAGGAGAAGTCCATCATGTAGTGTCAAATGGTGACTTTTGTCTTTGTTGTAAGACTAGGTCTCATCTCTCTGAGGTCTTTCTAAACCACTTCACCCACCAACAAATGCGTTTGTCTCCCAGGTGCTCAATATACTCTGCAATGAGTGTGGGAAACAAGATTCATGAAGAGCCCTGAGTTCTTGCCAGTCTCTTGCATGAGCATGTGATGACTTCAGGGCTCCTTCCTCTTTAAAGTACTAGGCTAAAGTAATGACTGATACTGACTGGATGAGCTTGGGTGAGTAGCTTCTCCCCTCTGGCCTTCATTTTTTTCGTACTTAAAGTGAGAAATTGGCAGAAAGTGCTGTCTCAGAGCTTGACTCCAAGTCACTTGTTCCATGTGGCTGAAGCCTCTTTACTATTAGGGTCTCTGTCATTTGAATTTCCTAGAGGAAATACTTCTTAGCTTCTTCTTGACAGACAGACGGAATGTCCTTCGGGGACACACTAGTCATCTCTCAGCCCCTGCTTTACACCAAGGCAGGAACGGTATGTGGAGCAGGTGGACTAGAAAGGCTTGAGGGGTTGGGGAGTCAGATTTTGGACAGAACCATGTCCAAGCATAGTGAGACTCCTGGGAGGCAGGGTGGGGGACTGAACCACTATCCACAGAGGTGGTTGACAATGTCTAGGCTCTGGGAAATGGGTGTTCATATGCTCTAACCTGCTGACCAGACTGAGCCTTGGCACCCATGGTGGCTAACATGAGAATTGTGGGCAGAGATTCTTCTGTGTTCTTTCTGAACAAAGAGGACCCATCTCTTAGTTCTGACCCCAAGCACTCATTGTCCCTTGCACAAAAGAAAGAAACCCAGTATGTTCACTCAAAAAGACATCTCAACTGGTCTATCAGGTTTTTCTGAGTTAGAAAAGGAAAGACAAGGGGTTAAAATTTCTTCACATTGCCACACCATGGGAGAATGTGAAACCTAGCCACCTTTGGGTAGACAGTCAATGGGACTAAGTGGAACCACGTGGAGGGCAAGAGAAAGACGTCTTGTCACACACATAGACAGTCTGAATACTCACTGAAAGAGGGAGATTTGTAATTCCAGGAACCACCTGGAGAGACATCCTGTGGTTTACATGCAATAAAACCAGTCCCAGGTAGTATGGTCCAGATCCCCCTAGGACAGATGACCCCCTGCCTCTACTCTCTTTTTCTAAGTTATTGATGATGAAAATGGAGGTAGTACTGGTGGAGGAAATTATTCTACTGAAAACTGTCAGCGTGGCTGGACAGTGCTGTCTTTTCCTTCCCATTTCTTTTCCTGAGGATGTGACTTAGTCTCTGTTGGAGACTAAGGAAAAGGCTGGCCAGTTTGAGCTGTTCTGCATTCTCTTTAGGCCTTCACTCATCCCTTGATCTGTCCAGTTTGTCCACACCATTGGATAGTAGAGCAAAACAGTCTCAGAGATCAGTAATTCCAAGCCCAACGTTTTACAGTTGAGGAAACAGGCTAAGAGAAAAGATGTGTCTTGCTTCAAATCACTCATCTTTTCAGTGGTGGAACCCAGACAGGCATACTGCACTCTGTTTCCAAACTCACCTATGTCTCCCTGTGCTTAGCACTAAATGAGCTACCACAATGGCCTCTGCTTTGGTAAAATGTTGGTTGTGAAAGACCAAATGAAAACTGAAAATAGTACTAGTAAGCTAGTATAAAACAAACCATGGAAGAGTGATGGGTTAGTCTGTTTTTCGTTACTTTAAGAAATTATCCAGTGAGGCAGGTATTTTATAAAGAAAGAAGTTCATTTAATTCATGCCTTTAGAAGTTGTAAGTCTAAGACTGGACAGCCTCATCTTGGTTTCTTGTGGAGCTGCCTTGGTTATAACATGGCAGATGGCATCTTAGTGGGAACACATGTGAGAGGTCACTGCAGAGACAGGAAGTTCAAAGGATTGAGGGTCCAGAATCACTCTTTAATTGCAGCTCACTCTTGTAGGAACTAACGGGTGTCCTATGAGAACTTTCCAAGGACATGCACCCAGTGACCTCATTCTCTGCAGCCCCACATCCCCCAAGAGGTCCTAGTTTTAAAAGGTCCCATCTCCTCCCAATACCACCATACTGGGACCAAGCTTTAACACTTGAACCTTCGGGGACACATTCAAACTATATTCAAACCTTAGAAGGACCCAAAGAGCTTTGGTTTTGCCCCTTTCACTCTTGTTTAAGGAGGATCCTGTGAGTGGCCTGTGTCCATGTTGGAGCAGAGATGCAATGTGCGGAGACTGGCCCGCATTTCATTCATGTTTTATAATTCTTTGGGCCATTTCCTCCATATGTTTTCCTCATGTATACTTTCATGTTACTCTAAAATCAATACCATATTACGGGACTGAGTCAACCTTTGTTCTCAGCACAAAGTTCCATAACCAGGAGTGTAACCTACGTGATGCACATGGCTCAGAATCAAGGCCACTCTGCATCCCTCCTGCCTGATTCCACTTATTCCCGTTGGCCGTCTACCCAAAGGTGGTTAGGTTTGCACATCCTCCTGTGTTGTGGCAGTGTGAAGAAAATTTAACCCTTTGTCTTTCATTTTCCAAACCAGAAAATCTGATAGACCAACTGAGATGTCTTTTTGAGTGAACATATTGGGTTTCTTTCTTTCATTCAAGGGGACAATGAGTGCTTGATAACAGAACTAAGAGAAGGATCCTGCCTCCTCAGTAGGGAGAGCCCTTAATATCTCATAAATGTTACAGTAGCCTAGAACAGGTTGTTCATATTTCACAAAGACATTGTGTATAGAAGTCACTTTCTACATCAGTTTAGGAATAAGGAAAATTTCTAAACAAATAATACTTAAACTTCATAAGCTTTCTCACAAGGTTAGGGAGATGATGAGGTCAGCGAATGTGAAAAGCCTAGTACAGGGTTTTTCTTGTCAGAGGCAGGGAAGGATGGATGTTCAAAGTCTAGGAGTACTATGGACTGGTGTGTGTGTGTGTGTGTGTGTGTGTGCGCACGCAGGAACACTAACTTTGACTTTGGCACCTCAGCATGTCCCCTCCCCTGGCTCACAGTGCTTCTTCCCTGAGTTTGCTTGTGTCTTCCCTGGAGTCGCCCACTGTCACCCACTGGTCCACTCTTCTGACCCCTCAGAGCTACAGAGTAAAATCTGTATTATGAAAAGATATTTATTTACTTCACTGCTCCTTATTTGTGCTATTTTGAAAAGTCTTCCAAGGAGCCCTACATTTGCCAAAAATGTAGATTCTTAGCCTCCATTCAGAACTTACTGGACCAGAGCATCTGAGGCTGAGGACCAGAAACCTGCATTTTGTTAAGCTTGCTATATGAGTCTTATGCACATAAAGTAAGAAATGCTGAGCTCAGTGAGTGCTGTGGTTCAGAGTCAGGGAAGAGTCTATCACTCAGGACAACTGGCAATGTTTTTGGTTGTCATAATTGGGAGGGAGGGACTGTTTCTAGCCTTGAATGGTTGGATGCAGCTGAACATCCCCCAACATAGAGCCCAGCTCCCATAGCAAGAGTTATGCAACTTAACCTGTCAATAGTGTTGAGTTAGTGGAAGCAAAGAAGCCTGGATGTGGGTTAGGAGGTAATGAATGGAAGAATAACCAAGTGAGCCCCACAAACCTCAGCCGAAGCTGCTCCTCATATTCTTCTTTCTCCTCTCTGACATCCATATATTTTTCTAAAAGAAATAGTTTTCCACTTCCCTCTCCACCCAGCAGGACTTGTGATGGCTTCCCCCTCAGGGTATCAAATACATTAGCAGCAAGATCCAGTATGTTCACATTAGCAGCAGATTCCACCTTAACTCAGGCGCATGCCAGGAGAAATGGTATTCATAGACTAGCTTGGCATACTGTCCTGTCCTACCATTAATTGGTACCTGCATTTTAACAAGGAAATGCATTAAGAGCTTTAACAACTAACCTCCAGGTCTTAAATGCATTTTGAGGTTGGAAGCTTCCTCTAGGTTTAGGGGAAGGCATACCGTAAAGCCAAAGCCTTGAAGTCTGTGTGCCATAGCATAATGCTATAAATCAGATTTTTTTCTTCTCAGTGACATTAGAAATAATTTGTTGGAAAATTATTAAATGTTGAATTCAAACTTAATTTGGGGGTTCTAGAAAGCTGGCTCAGTTAGTAGAGTGCTGCCATGTAAGTATGAGGACCTGTTCAGTTCCCAGAACATACATAAAAAGCTGGGTGTGGTAGCACGTGCCTGTACCCCTAATGCTAGCAGGGTCTACAAGGGGAACAGACAGGTGGATCCCTGGGGTGAGGTGACCAGCCAGCCTGGCCAATCAGCATGCTTTAGTTCCAGTGAAAGATCCTGTTTCAAAAAGTGAGATGGAAAGCAATAGAGAAAGACACCTGACATTGATCTTGGTCTTCCCATACCTTTGTGCACACATGCATGTACACATGTAGGTACACACTCACACGAACATATGCACATGCATTTTGCATACATAAATAGAAATATTATGTTTGTACATACATTATGCATTGAGTGCGTCCCCCATGCCCCACTGCCCTCTCCTCATTAATGCCCCAGATACTTCCCTTCTCCTCCCATGTCATATGTACACACATGATTTTATGAAGCCATATAAAAATCTAACAGCTGTGTATGAGAAAACATGATTTTGTTTTTCTGAGACTGACTTGATTCTCTTAATATGATGATCTCCAGTTGCATCCATTTTTCTGCAAACGATATAACTTCATTCTTCGTTATGGCTGAAACAAATTCCATTGTGTATACTTACCACATATTCTGTATCCATTCTTCTGTTCTTGGACACTTAGGTTAGTTCTAGCATAGCTATTATGAATAGTCATGTGGTAAACATTGATGCACAAGTATCTCTCTGGTGTGTTGACTTGGAGTCCTAGGGAAATACTCAGGAGCTAGGTTATATCAAGGATCTAGTTTCAGTTTCTTAAGGAGGCTCCATACTGATTTCCATAGAGGCAAATTTACAACCCAGCAGTGTGCAAAGATTCTCCTTTGACCACATCCTTGGCAGCATTTGTTGCTGTTTTTCTAATGGCTGCCATTCTGACTGGGGTGAGGGAGAATCTCAATGTAGTTTTAATTTACATTTTTCTGATGGCCAGAGGAGTTGAAAATATTGTTCATGTGTTTATTAGCCTATATTAGTTACTTTTCTGTTGCTCCGACAAAACACTGTGCCCAAGGCAACTTATTTGGCTTATGGTTCAAGAGGGATAAGAGTCCATCATGGCAGGGGAAGTATGGTAGCAAGGAGCTGGAAAACGGAGAGCTTGTATCTTCAGGCACGGACAAGAAGCCAAGAAAGTAAACTGGAAGTGGGTCAAGGCCAAGAATTCTCAAAGCCTGTCTCTAGTTATGTGCTTCCTTCAAAAAGGCCACACCTCCTAAATTTCTGCAAACAGGGCTACCAACTGGGGCCAAGAATTCAAATACTTCTTATTCACAATGCCATATTCCATTCCTTGCCTCCCCCACTGGGTCATGGTCATGTGATAATGCAAAATGCATTTAGTACAACTTCAAAAGTCCTCCACAGTCTTTAACAGTTTCAACACTGTTCAAAAACCCAAACTCTCTTCTGAGACTCAAGGCAATTTCTTTTTAAAAATCTTTTATTCATCATTCTTATTTTACGTGATGAGCATATTGCCTGTATGCATGTAAGTGCACCTGTGTCATGCAATGCCTGTGGAGGTCAGCAGAGGGCTTCGGATTCCCCTGGAACTGGACTTATGGATGGTTATGGACAGTTGTTAGCCACCATGTGGGTGCTGGGAATCAAACCCGGGTCCTCTGCAACAGCCAGTGCTCTTAACCACTGAGCCATCTCTCTAGTCCCAAGAGCTGTTTGATTTCTTGTTTCGTGTTGCTGAGTTTTTTTTCTATATTCTAGGTATTAACCCTCTATTGGATGTAAGCCTTGCAAAAGTTTTCTTTCATTCTGTAGGCTGTGTCTTCACTCATTAACTGTTGTTACTTTGCTGAGGAGAACCATTTTAATTTCATGGGGTCCCATTTGTCAATTGTTGGTATTATTTCCTGAGCAACTCTTTAGAGGCCTGTTCAGAAAACCCTTGCCTATAGCTCATCTTGAAGTTTTTTCTATGCTTCCTCCTTTACTAGTTGCAGAATTTCAGGTCTTACATTAAGGTCTTTAATCCATTTGGAGTTGAGTTTTGTGCAGGGTGAGAGATAGAGATCTAGCTTCATTCTACATGTGGAGATCCACTTTCTCCAGAACCATTTGCTGAAGATGCTGTCTTTTCTCCATTGTATATTTTTGGCATCTTTGTTAAAAATCAGGTTGATGTAGCTGTGTGGGTTTGTATCTAGCTCCTTTATTCCAGTCATTAATCTACATGTCTGTTTTTGTGCCAGCACCATGCTGTTTTTGTTACTATGGCTTTGTAACGTAACTTGAAATCAGGTATGGTCATCCTTCCTCCATCAGTCTTTTTTGCTCTGGATTTCTTTGGCTATTCAATGTCTTCCATGTCCAGGTGTGTGGACATTAGGGGACAACTCTTGATAGTCAGTTCTTTCCTGTCATCTTTTTGGGTACAGAGATCAAACTCAGGTCACTAGGCCTGCACACAAGTGCCTCTTCTGATTGAGCCATCTGGCTGGCCTGATAGCAGGTTTTTTCAACATCAAGCTAAGGAGTTTAGATACTTGAAGTGACTGGTAGTAGGGAGTCCTTTGAGGACTAATTATAGCAATAGCCAAAGTGAGAGGAATATTTGAGTCTTGATGGGGATAATGCAGTGAAGAAACACGGGTAAAGACGTTTCAGGAGAGCAAGACTATGAGGGGGCAAAGGGAGAAAGGGTACAATTCAATCACCTGCCTGAAACTTACAGGCATTGGCCTACACTGGGGTGGATAAGTTGCTCTTGAAAGATACAGGGACCCCAGCAGGAGAAGAAGCATTATCAAGAGGGACAAAAGGAAGTTCCAGTCCAGACCATTTAAACTTGAAGCAACAGAGTCATCCAGATGAGAGGAAAGTAACCAGCTACAGACAGAAGAGGGGCAAACATCTGCCTTGTATCATGCTTTGTAGATCAAGCAAGTGGTCGGGCATCTTTATCTTACAACTGTCCATTGAGATGGAGAGATTGTGGGTGATTTTAAAGAATGACAAAGACCGGAGTGCTTCTTAAAGCTGTATAATAGAGGGACTTTTCTCTGAGACTCCTGAGAGTCAAGAAGAAAAATGAAAATATTACATTTATAATTTTGCCACGTAAGTAACTTAATAAATGCAGTTTTGTGCTGTAAAGTCAAGGCCATTTATCCGAATGTTGTATGCAACGATTCATATCCTTTCCCATTGTACTGACTTAAATCCTGCCCACAGTGTGTCATCTATATTCGTCTTTCCAGCTTCTCTAAAAGGGAATGAGCTCCTGTAGACATCTTTAAAGCAGATGAGGCCAGAGCCCGCTTCATTTTCAATGGTATTTTTAAGAATATTATGTTGTCTTTAGAATTTTATATTTTTATAGTATTTTTTTTTTTTTTTGGTCTTTTTGAGACAGGCTCTCCCAGGGTATCCAGCTGGATTGGAACTCACTATGTAGACCAGGTTGACCCTGAACTCACAGAGATCTGCCTGACTCTGCCTCCCAAGTGCTGGGATTAAAGGTGTGTGCCACCATACCTGACTAGTAGTCTTATCTAACCTTACATTATTTTAAAAAGCAACTCGCCTTCACAAAGGTTTTTCCCAAGCTTTTGACCTGTGTTCTTAGAATGACTTCATAAAAATAAACCTAACACTCATGTCTTATCAATGTGTGTATATCTATGTAGATTACATGATTCAACAGCAATGGTGACTGCTACGTGCAGATGTGGCGCAGACAGGGAACATTCCTGGTTAGTTCACAGCTCACTATCACCTATCTTTCTGTGGTTGTCATACCCTGCTTACTGCTTACTGCAACAAGTTGGTCAAGGGAAGGCGGTTGGAGAATTTCATTGTAGTGTGGTGTGTTAGCAATTCCACAACATGGCTTGTTGACACGGGTCACACCATACTTACAACTTTCGTCATGATTTGCGTCATTGAATGGTTGTAACAAATGCCTCCTTGAGGACCTGCCCCTTTGCTTAGGACCTGTGAGTTCCTCCATTCTTACTGTTTTTTATAATCTGAAGACAAGGAGAAGAGCCTTGGTTTTTGTTTTCATTAATGATAACCTGCATCTCCTGGGAAGCCCTCCACATCTCTACAGAATTTTGTAAACATCAGCCAAATTTAGATAAAGTTTGTTACAAGTTCCCAGGTTGCATGACATAGTTATTAGAAATACCCTCTCACAAAGACCAGTTTGGTTTTTCTTTTCCGTTTGCCAAGACCCAAGCTGCTTTATACCGCTTCCCAGAACGGATATGCCTTAGCTCTTATTTGCACCACACTCCAGGTGTTGGCATAGACCTCAAGTCTCTTAGTAAGATTGATTGTCTTGCTTGTGTTTTTAAAAATACCAGGGTTAGAACAGACTGATGAAGGGCAGCGACCAGCTCTCACTTCTCTAGTTCTTTTGTCTAATCTAGATATTTCATCTCTTTGTTTTTCTGAAATGTCAAAGGTAGCTATGAGGGCCATTCAAACAATACTAAAGGCAAAAAGCAAAGCACCCTCTATAGGATCATTGCGCCATTAGCAGCTTATTTTGTGTTCCTCCTGGGCACCCCCCACACTGCACAGTAGGGTACAGGTGCTCATCGCACTGTGGTGCCCATCATGTGAGGTGCTGTTTGTGCATTTTTGCTCTGGTGCTATAGTGTGCTGAACACGGGTAGATTTGTTATTATGTCAACATTTCCTTTCACTTCTGAAATAATGCTAAAGATATATGCTCTGTTCCAATATAGAGATATTTAGGGTTTTTATTTGAAAACAAAATATCTCGGAAGTACTGAACATTGGAAATAAATTCCTAAAACTTTTGAGCTGGGATCTGCACCTCCATCCCACCTGCCTTCTCACGACCCCACCATGGATAGCCAGAGCTATTGCACTGTAGAGTGCTGGACTCTCAGCATCCAAATTAGAGCAAGTATTTTTCTCAACCCTTTCAGATATAGAAATGAGTTTTAAAAGCATGATAATGCATCAGCAACAGCTTTAAACACAAAAGTTCTATTCAACACCAAATCTTAAATTCTTTATCTTTGAAGGCAAGCAGCAATAGGTTTCAAAGTTCTGCAAGTCCTACGTCATTGTGCCTGATCCACTGATAGGGAAGTTTGGAAGAAGGGATGTTCCAAGAATATTTTCCAGAGAACAAAGAAAGAGGATAATTATTGCAGAGAGGGAGACCATGCTGTGAGAATGTGGCCATGAAGAGCTGTGAGAGATTCTGGCCAGAGTGTGATGTTTCCAGTGTTCCCTGTAGAAAGTGCTGGAAGCAGATCTCTTACCTAAGCTGGGAGGGAAGGGGATGGGGGAGGGGGTGAAGGGATGGAGGGGATAAAGGATGAGGCAAGAAGTGGGCATTGCTGTGGGAGGCCACTGAGCCCTGGCAGGGAGTAGGTATCGATCCTGGAAGCCTCTGGAAGCATGATGTGCATACTCATGGGTAATTGATTTATTTATGAGTTATATCCTGACAATTTCCAGAAAATTTGGAGGTGGCTCACCTAGTGAGGTAATGCTTCCTACACACACAGCAGCTCTGAGAAAGTGAGAAAGGAGCAGCTGCTTGAGGCATCCTCAGCTCTTCTCATGTGGTGCCCCCAGATGCTGGTGGGTCTCACAGTAAGGATCCTGCACAGTGAGGTCCTTATGGGTGATGTCACTAGGCTGTCAGTGAGCTTCTCAGAGAACTGAGCTTCTCTCTTCAAAAGGAGAAAATTGAAGGTCAGAATACATTACGTGGAAGCCTCTGTGTGAGGAAGAGATGCTTCCTTCTCACAGATTAAAAGAAGTTTTAAAAGGACAATGCCATTTTCCCTATATCTGTGGAGTGTGTGTGTGTAATTTCAGTATTGGATATTGAATGTAGGGCCTCACACATGCTAGGCAAATGCTCTACAACTGTGCCATATCCTCAGCCCTCTTTTTCACTTTTTATTTTGGGACAGGGTCTCACTAAGTTATCCAGGCTGACCTTGAACTTGCCTCAGTCTCCCAAGTACTAGGATTGCAGATCTATGTTCATTTTGTGGTTTATATTTAATAATTTTATTGATATATGATTAACATACTACAAAATTCACCCTTTAAATGTGTGGCTCAGAGGCTTTTCTATTTTTTTATTATTTATTTTTTAATTAAAAATTTATTTTTGTTTTGTGTGTATGCGTTTTGCCTACATGTATGTAGGTGCACCACATGCATACAATGTCTGTGGAAGCCAAAAGAGGGCATCGAATCCCCTGGAATTGGAGTTGTTAGCTGCTGTGTAGGTGCGGAGAATTGAACCCAGGTCCTCTGCAAGAGCAGCCAGTGTTCTTAACCCCTGAGTCATCTCTCCAGTCATTATTTATATATTATTTTTAAGGTAAGCTGTAGCTATGTAGCCCAGACTAGCCTTTAACTCTTCAATCTTTCTGAGTGCTGGGATTACAGGTATGTGGTATCACCCTCAGCCAGCAGTTTTCATTATTTTCACACAGTTTTATAACCATCACCACCATTTAGCTTTAGAACATTTCTTTACCAGAAATACTGGAAAACCCTGTGGTTGTAATCACTCCCGCCTAGCAGGCCCTGGCAGTCAGGAAGCTATATCACTGTGGATTCCTTATAGATAGGATTGTATGTGTAGTCCTTTGTGTTTGGCTCTTTTCATCTAGCATGTTTTCAGGGTACATTATTATAACATACATCCTCTCTTATATTGCTGAACAATATCCCATTGTATAGATGTACCACATTTTGTTTGTTGATTGACTAATTGAAGGACCTTTGGGTAGTTTTTCCTTTCCGTTATTATTAAAAACACTGTAATAAACATTTCAGGTGTAAGTTTTTCATCTTTTTAAGGTCTTTACTCTTGCCCAGGAGTAGACAATGATAAGCATTCAATCTCTTTGTCTTTTTTCACTGATGGAAAAAGAGCCTTCTTCTAACTGCCATGGTGCTGGGCTAGGACCAGGTGGGAGTGAATGAAAGACAAAAACAAAGCCTCCCGTTGGGCTGAAGTTTTTCAGTTTTGATATCTATATTTTGATAATTTGTTCAGAGGTCAAATTTGTGGAGTCAGCTACCACGTTTAGCTTTTCACAGCAAGTTTGTCTCTAGGAGAACCAGCCTTTACATTTGAACCTGGAGAGGACTGGTACAACCTTTGGCTATAGCCAAAGTGCATGAGGGCCGGAGTGCAGGGCTATGATGGAGTGCTCGTGCAGCACACACAGGCCCTCCATGTGTATCCTCAGCACCACCGAAAGAGCTAAGGACTGAAGCCCTCTAAGGAAAACCCAAGCATACCCATTAACGTCACCTTTGAGTTGTTTTTAAATGTCCTTGGGAACTTGCTTTTGTGTTTTCTTAGGCTTAGGACGTTAGGAATTATGGATCTGAAACTTCCAGTCAAAGTGCTGTCAGACAAAGGCTCTACTTTCAAGTTATAGGCTAGTCAGGGATATATATATATGGAATGAGACCCTGTCTCCAAAAAAAATGCACAAGACAAAGTGAGTCACCATGGTGCTACACAGTTGCACGAGGATTTACAATGAACCAGCCCTGAATTTATAGGCTTAGATTGTTGGAAATAATGAACAGACATTTTCCTAAAGGAGACACAAAATGGTTGAAAAATATTTGAGCACTGACATCATCGACAATCGGGAAAATGCCCTGGGTTTGATCCTCAGTATCACACACATACATACAAGTTGAACACATAGAAATGAAGAGTAGAAAAGTAGTTGCCAGGGCAAAGATGGGAAGAAATCAGAGAGATGTATGTCAAAGGGTATAAACTTGCAGTTCAGTAGATGAACATGAGGACTAAAGGTAATAATATTGTACAGTATACTGAAAATCTGCTAAAGGAGTAGCTTCTGACACTCTTATTCAATACAAAAAATTGCTGAAAAGGATGACCTTTGAGCAATGTTAACTTGTCTGTCTCAGTTTTCCAGTGGGAGAATTAGAGAACTTTCTGGAAGACATAGAATTTCAGAAAAACACTAAAGGAAACAATAACACTAACAAGGCATATTTGGAGGTTATGGGGATGCCTGACTCACAACCAGCAAGGTGTCACCTACTTTTCTCACTACCCATTGTTTTTTTCATGAACACCATTGGGTCGGATTATTTGGGGCAATATCCATAGCTTTGGAATATAGTAGGAATCTGGGGAAGGAAGGAAACTGCTTGGCTTCTGTGGTGGTTTAAATGAGAATGTCCCCATAGGATCCAAATATTTGGATACTTGGTCCCAGTTCGTGGCATTGTTTGGGGAGAATCATGGAACCTTTAGGAGGTGTGGCCACACTAGAGGAATAATGCTACTAAGGGGTGGGCCTTGAGAGTTCTTAAGCCTTGCCAGGTTTCCAGTTGGTCTCTGCTTTCTGAGCCTGCTTGAAGATGTGATCCCTTGGCTTTCTGTTCTGGCCACCTCTGCCACCATGCCTTCCTGCCATTATGAACTCTAACTCTCTGGAATTGTAAGCTCAAATAAACCCTTCCTTTTGTAAGTTCCATTGGTCATAGTATTTTATTACAGCAACAGAAAAGGAACTAATACAGTTTCCATGAGAGAGATTCTCAAATCTGAGAAGACTCCTCATTACTTAGAACTAACTGCCTGAGCTCTCTCTGTCCCTAGAGTTTCAGTTGAGTCTTCCTGTTGTTAGTTACTTCTCTCATTGCTGTGGCAAAATACCTGACAAAAGTGACTCAACTGAATAAAAATTTGTTTGGACTCACCATTAAAGGGAAGATACGGTCCATCACGGCAGAGAAACATGATGGTAGGGGTGCGAAGCAGCTGGCCATGGGTCCGAAGTCAGGAAGCAGACAGAGATGAATGACTGTGCTCAGCTCACTTCCTTATTTTGCCATTTTAATTTAGCCGTGGACCCCAGTCCATGAGATGCTGTTGCCCACATTCCATGTGGGTCTTCCCTCACTGTTAATCCTCTCTGGAAACATTCTCAAACCTCTCTGGAAATACACAGAGGTATGTCTCCTACATGATTACAAACCCAATCAAGATGACATTGAAGATTAACCACCATACTTATGTTGCTGAGCACTTACATTGAATTATGCATCTTTCTAAAAGCTGTTACTTAATATCATAAATAGTAATACTAATAACCCAGCTCACAATTAGGGATTTTAAACGAGGATGGAGAGCTACCTTGCACCCTTTCTTTATCCTCAGCTAAAAAATGCCATTGTTTTATTTCTCTAAAGAGTATACACCAGGGCTGGAGAGATGGCTCAGTGGTTAAGAACACTGGTTGTTCTTGCAGAAGACCCAGGTTCGAATCCTAGCATCCACGTGGCAGCTAACACTGTCCGTAACTCCAATCCCAGGGGATCCGACAGCCTCTTCTGACCTCTGTGGACATTGCACGACATGGGTGCACTTACCTACATGCAGGCAATACACACATACACATAAAATAAAAATAATAAAAAATTTTTAAAAAGAGCATAAACCATAAAATACATACAGTAAATCTAAGATCCCATTTGAGGTGCATTCGGAAGGTGCCAATTTAAGTAATAGAAGGGCATTCTTTGAGTCTGAATCATAATTGTGTGATAGAGTTTGTTGGGAGCTTTCTGCCTATGATAGAGTCTATGATAAAGTGAATGACCTGAAAATTTTCTATGCTCAGAGCTTTGTGGTGCTAGGTGACCTGGTTCATGTCCTCACATACTTCAGAACTGAGGGAATTAGGCAAGCAACTCTCCAACTCAAAGGTTTAATGAATCAAAGTGGGGGTTTCGGTTTGTTTAAGTAACCTTTATGTAGATATGTATGTATGTATGTATATCTATATCTATATATATGTATTATGTAGTGTGTGTGTGTGTGTGTGTGTGTGTGTGTGTGTGTGTTTGCCACAGCATGAGTGTGGCAGAGGAGAGTTTATTCTCTCCTTCCACCATGTGAGTCCTGAGGATTGAACTCAGGATGTCAGGTTTGGCCACAAGTACCTTTATCTGCCGAGCCATCTTAGGGGCGCCGTGTTGTTTCTTTTTTAATAGCTGACTAGCTGACTAGCAAGTTACCTTTCTGTAATGTGATCACAATGAGTCCTTGGTTTAATCCTGAAGCAGCACTGTGGCTGCTGAGGGCCTGGGTCCTGCTGCCATCCGAATTGCGGCATTTCTATGTATATAGAGGCCAGTCTCCAAGAGAAGTCCTGACGTAGATAGGCAGATGTTGCTTCCCACTTTGAATGTTACTTCGTCTGGTTGGCTTATTTGAATCAGGCCTTCCACGCTCTGTGGGTTTCTCCGCTCTTCCTCTCCCAGGGACTGTGAACTCACTGCGGTCCCTCCTCTCCAATTTTTGTCATCCCCGCTATCACTAAGCATGCTCTAGTCTGTCCTTAAAATTACTTCTCTCCTTAGCTTATCTTTCCTCTTTTGTTGAAAAACGAATTCCTGAAAACAAATCTAAACAAAAGTCCTGCAGGTACAGGCTAGCTTTTGAACCTTCACATCAAATGCTGTCTCCGGCCACTTGGCTTTGGCCCTTTACTTCTTTACTGATAGGGCTCCATTGTGACAACTGCCGCCACATCCCAGTGAACATTTTCCTGCCCCTGAACCTACTGTCCATCTCCAATGCCTCAAATCCAGTGAACATCCTCCATGAAGCCTGTGCCTTTGACTTTTCTGCCTTATCAAACCTTTCTGACTCTTCTTCCACATTTCTGAGTATGTCTTCAGTGAACTCTCTTCCTACCTTTCGTTTAGTGATATGAGTATTTTGTTGGAGAAGAGTTGGAGTGAGTGGTCTCCGAGGTTTCTTCAAAGTCTGATGGTCCTTTGGCCGTGTCATCCAGAGTCAGGATCCACTACAGAAAACTCTTGTGTTTCATTTCAAAAGCAATAAAATAGACAATTAATACCTGGGCTATAGTTCTGCAAAGACATGTTGACTGTTTCTTTTTCAGAGAAACTCTAGACTAGCAGGGTGTTCATCAGCTCCAAACCAGGTGAGACTGACTAACATGAGGCACAGCTTCCACATACTGAGGCTGGCCATCCCTGAGGGACTTGTATGCTGGACCTAGAAGGAAGACAGTGTGGTTCTTTGAACACATGACCATGCATGAGGCATGGTGAAATCCTAGAGCGCTAGCAAGAAGAATGAAGCCACCAACACCCTCACACTTGACTAGGGATACCATGTTTTACTAAATATGGCAACAGGTGATAAAAAAAAAATTGGCTTTTTCTGATTGTCCCTTATCAGTGAAGCTTAACTAACTGGTGGCTACAGTTTTAATTGTAATTTAGTTACATCTACTGCCAAATAAGACTTCAGATTTTTACTGGATGCGGGGTTTAGTGTGATTGTATGGGCAGGAGCCCATGTTTAAGAGTATGAAGGTCTGTGGAGGCCAAGATATTCCTGAGCAGTGAAAGAAGAAAGCAAGAGACTGACAGAGGTTCTAACGTCAGTACTGACAGATGGTCTTTTGTGAGCACATAGAGGTCTGCTTCAGTGTTCAGTCCAAAAAAATACTCTAGATCCTGACTTCTCAAGGCAGAGTCAGGTTTGTGGGTGGAAGCATAATTTTTAAATTAAATTAAACTAAATTAATTAATTTCTTTATTGAATTTGTATTTCATGCAGAACATCTTAATCATCTTTATACCCCCTTCCCCATTGGAACCCTCCCATACCTCCTGCCCCCACTGGATTTCACGCATTCTGTCGTTGATGTTAAGGCGTATCAAGTCAAGTTAGTGCTCCCAAATGCCCCTCAGTGCAAGTTCATCCACTGAGATCTAGTTAACCTATCTGCTGCCCATTTCCACAGTTCTAAGCTGGGTTTATTTTTTCTGCTTGGATTTGCCTGGGTCTTCACATGTTGACATCATTGCTGTAGGTTCATATGAACAAGGTCCCAGGAGCCTGTAAAGTTCTGTTTTGATAATGGTTATGCACCTCCTCCCCTGGATCTTATAATCTTTCCAACCCTTCCTCACTGAGCCCTCATGGGTAAAGTTTAGTATAGGAGACCTGCCCAAGGACCCACACTCTGCAGACTCTTATTCTCTATGCTTTGGCCATCCCTGTCCTTTTGTGTTCATGGACCTCTGTCAGGCAACTTTGTTGATGAGAGTTCAGAGACACATTAGTATTGTCTCTAAGGCTCCATGAGCCTTAGGTGTAGAGGTTACACTGTAGTTGTGTCACCTAGGATTGGGCATTTCACAGACAATCAATGTGTGTGACCAGCTGTAAAACTCTGTAATAGTCACCATCCGTTGTAAGAGAAGCTTCTTTGATAAGAAGTTACTGGCATACTTGCCTGTAAATATAATGATCCATATTTAGCACATAGTAAGAAATTACATTTATCTAGGGATGTGACATCCTTGGGATTTTCTCTAAGATCTATGACTTCTCTGGACATGTGTATTTGGCTATGTTTACAGTACTACACGTGAGTTCCTTCTCATTGAGTGGGTTTTATATTCAATTGGGTAGCTGTTGATTACCCCCAAGATAAAAGTGCCACTACTACACCAATGTAGTTTTTTGTGCCAGTCATTGTTGTGGTTATTAGGCCTTATTGCTGGGTCGAACCATTGACTTATGTTCTCCCTTAGCAGCTTGCATAGTGTCTTCCAAAACTATGAGAGCTAGCCTTCAGGGAGGTCGCTTCCAGGTCAGTTCCAGCTCCATTACTCCCAAGTCCTATGTCTTCAGCAGTAGGGTCTTACCTTCAGGTTCCGGGAGGCGATCAAGGGCTGTGGAAATAGCACGTGTAATTTTTGGAGTCTCAGAATTAAGAAATAATGTTATTAAAAAAAATGTTCCTCCTTAAGTGGATTATGGGTTGTCAGGAGAGATCATATCACACACCATAAATATTAGATTATACTGCATCCAACTTAATTAAACAAGGATACAAAATGTAACTGTTAGGTCATTTATTAAGCCATGGGAGTAACTGACTGAGTTGTAGTGTTGCCTTAGCCACAGAAGCAACCATATTAAGGCTATGGTGGACACTTTGGACCACGAGGACAATAGCCAGAACCTCCATTAATTTGTGTACACCTTTTATCATCCTTATTGGTACCTGCCTCTCTCCTACTCTACTGAGGGCTGCACAGTATGCCACCCCTCTGCATCTGAGCCTTAAACTCCCAGGGGCAGACCTGCAAATTACACTGGGCATCTGAGCAATGTAGTACTGGCTTTTTGCCTAACCTTTCAGAGCAAAGGACATCCAGCAAGGCTCTCCTGGGAAGCAAATTAACTTCTGTGAGTCACTGCTTTTCCATCTCATTTATGATTCATGACCTAGGCTATATTTTTAGCTTTTATTTATTCGGGTCTGAGAAGTGGGTTGGAAGGAAATGTAGTTTGGGAGTCATAGAAGAATGAAGAGAAATTGCCATCACATTTGAGCTAGGATTGGCTGAAATTTGACTATAATAACCAGACACTCAGCAAACACTCAGAGAGCCGACTATGTGCTCCACACTGTGCTGGGTTCTAAGAATGGGACGACTTCAAGAGACTCAGCTCCTGAGCCCCAAGAGTTCATTGAACAGTTAACTGGGTAATTAATGTAATACAACCCTGATGCTACTCCAGCCATATCTCCAGACTTTAGATATCTGGAAGTACTTGGGAGTTTTGGAGCACCCCTTATTCATGTCCTTACCTTTTACACATGCTAGTCCCACTGCCTCGGAACCCCTCTTCCAATCTCTCCTGGCTTGCCCTTCATGACTCACCCCAGCATCCCTTCCTCTGAGATCTTCCACTCCCTAAGGTTGGCCTGGAGCTCCTCCCACACACTCCCACAGCCCCTTGCATCCCGCTGGTAGCTGTTATCACATCTCTATAAAAAGTGCTCTTGATTGAAGTCCCTTCACAGTAATTGAAGCTTATTCATCAACTCCCCAAACTAAGAGGGCGGAACTGAAGCTATTCAGAAAAACATTGTCATCCAGCATAGTAACTGCCATTTACCGAACCTGTATACAGGCCAAATACTGGGCTTAACACTACATGTGTTGCCTAAATAGAGCCTCACAATAATCCTATGAAAGAGACAGGTTATTGTCTCTGTTTTATAGATAAAGAAGTTAAGTCTTTGAGAATTGAAGTTCTTTGCTCAAGATTTCATTTTGCATGCAGCTAGTACATGCAAAGCTGAGCTCCAACACGGGCCCGCCAGATTTTCAAAGCCCATCCTCTTGTTCCTTCCCCTTTCATACTACTCTGCCAGTCAGGATGGGCCAGCTGTTCTGTGTTAACAGGTCAACGCAGCATCTCAGCATTTCTTCCTCACACCGTGCATCCATGCTGAGCATCACTCAACCACCTGGGCTGCCAATAACTTCCAAACTGCAAAAGGAAGGAAAAAGGGCAAATCACTGCCACGTGACACCACGGCCAACTGAGGAGCTGTATCCAACCTCAGGGAGGCTAGTGGAGAAGTCCTACTATGCTCAGGGAAGAGGAAAAGTTGGAATATTTTTGGCTTGGCACACATACACATGAAAGCAGTGGAGGAAGTAGAAAAATGAAAATTAAAGGGTAATATGTCTGGAGGAATGAGAGGCTTCAGGGAATAAGAAAAAGCTTCCCTTTTTAACCATGAGTCTCTGGATTAGCAGCTGTGGGGTCAATCATTCAGTTGTTCCTCCTGTAAATAGCACTGTTAAAGCTTCTCTTCTGAACACATTAATGCCTTGACACAGTTGGGGATTTCCTTGTATCCATCAGGAGAGAGTAGTCAATGGCTATCACAGAAGCCGCTTAATCCAAGTAGGGCATGCTTTGCAAGCCAGGATTTCAATTCTCGTTTTCATTATGAGGAACCAGTCCCACCAGGTTGAAGACTTTCTCCCAGAACAACAGCGAAGAGCGTTTCTGGTCTCCTAGGATTATGCCTTTACACAGGGATAAAAAATCTCTTAAAAGGCTTGGGCACAGTGCCAACAATTGCTCCTCCCACAAAGACTTGGTTAAAGCTTTTAGCTGCACCTTTTGAATTCTAATCATAAAATTAAAACAGAATACAAGATATACGGCCCCAGGGAGTTCCTAAGAGCCCACTGAGAATTTTGGTCAAGAGAATTCACCTTTTTAAGCTCCAGTTTCTGCATTCTTAGACCACAAAGGCTGGTTGATATGAGGCAGAACGGAAGATATATGTACTACCTTAGATGGCTAAGTCCATCTTCTGTTAACTATTGTTACTGGAGTTGTCAGAGTCAGAGCCTGGGTACTGGCAGGCCTATCAACCTAGGCTCAGCCTGTCCTCAGTAGGCCAATTAAAGAGACAAAATAATAGTAAGAAAAGAGAAAGTAAATTCATTCAATTTGGCCACATTGGGAAGGTTTGCAAATACAGAGGTCCAGTGTCCCTATGGCCCCTCAAGTCCATCTTCAGAGGACTGGTTTGAGGTTTACATTTAAACAGAAGGCCAGATATGTGTATAGATAAGCAGTCCTATCAAGGTGTGGTCTTCCCCATCTCTGACTCTCATTGTCTGGGCTCTGGTCTCTCCTGCAAGGTGATCTGACAAATTGTCAGCAGAGTGAAACCCCTTCCTGGGAGACAAGGCCCGCCTCTGGCTGCACCAGGCTTCAGACTTTTTCTTCTCCCAGCATGAGATTTCTTGAAAAAAAATTGCAATTTCTTGGAGTTTATTGTTTCCACAATCTGATAGTTAAAGAGAAGGCTACAGGTATCTCTCCTTAGCACATAGTCATTCCTGTCAGGTCAGGTACAGAATACTCAGGATGGGGGCAATTTATAAGGAATAGAATTTTATTTGGCTTATGGTTCTGGGATCTAGGAAACCCAAGAACATGACACGGGGCTGACATCTGCTCAGCATCTGGCAAGGGTCATCTTGCTGTTTCACAGTGTAGCAAGGAGGACCACAAGGTGACACAGAGTTGATGTGCTCCTTTCGGGTCTCTTCCTCCTAGAAAGCCACCAGTGCTGTCACTGGAGCCTCACCCTCATGACCTGATCTAGTCATAATCACTTCCTAAGGGATCCACCCCCAGATATGATTAACATATGAACTCAGGGGTGGTTCTAGCATGTGAAATTTTGGGACACATATCAAAACATGGCAGTGATGTACTCAGCAATCTCCTTAAGTCACACTGTAAGTTATTATAGAATATAAAAGCGTTTACTGTCTTCAGTGGATTCCAGGCCTCCACACTCTTCCTTAATATCTGCCTGTCTGTCTATCCATCCATTTGCCTACCATCTTTGTATCTTTAAGGTTTGGATGGCTAGGTGGAGGAAAAACACGATGCAGCATCCTTAAACTACGAATGTTCACATTCCTGAATTCATTTTCATTTTAAATATCTCCCCAGATTATGCCCGTTTTGGTTCCTGGGGCACTTCAGGAAGGTAGTCATCATGGAGAAACTTCTACCTGACCCAGGAACCCTGAGGAGAATTGCTGTTAGTAGCAAATAGAATGAGTTTAAGACAGGGCCCACCATCAGTGTGTGCATGTGATCTTAGACATTCTCAAACACCAGTGCGTTGCTGTCTTGTACTTTTTCATGGAGACAGAGGATAGAGTCTCCCTTACATGATAAACTTCCTTAGGACATAGAGGTGCCATGAAACAGCTTTAAACATCAAAAGATGTGAGTTCCACATTAACCAGCACTGTGGTCCATGAGCAGAGCACTGAATTTCTGACAGTTTTTCCACCTGTCAAAGGAGCTCATCCACTTCCTTGGGTCCTGGCCCAGTTTCATTATGAAGGTCAAACAAGGTAACGCTCATGAGACTAGACAGAGTACATCTCTGTTTGAGCAAAAGCACATGGTTACACAGGATGATTGTTCTGACTGTACCGAGCAGCAGAAGAACTGTGTGTGGCTTCAAAGTTGTTCCTGGGAGAGGTCATAGCCCTGAAAATGCTCTCAGTGTGGTTTTTGCCACAGGGATGACCTCAGGTTGGGTGATTTAGTCTGTACTCAGGTCTGTAGGCAGAGATGAAACCTCCCTCAGTTCAAAAAAATTCTCTTGCATAAGGGCTTTGAATGGGAGTGGGACTGTCGTGCCACATATAGCTGCCTCTCGGAATGAGATGACTGGCATCCTTGCCTTGCCCACAGAAGACCAGCACTTTTTCCGAGTGAACTAGAAGATTTCCATCTATAGTTGCAATGCATTTCCCTGTTTATTAGAATGTCATTGAAGTGCCAAGCAGACCAAGATTTTTATTATGTATTCTGGCTTCTGCCCCAAAGACATTTTATTTGTATGCTCCTGGTTTTCCTTCGTCTGAGAAAAAAATATTTTCAATCAACTTAAAGCTTCCCTCATTGACTTCTAAAAATCACTGGGAAATTATGTTTAAGATGTGATCAGCTCTGCTTACTTGGAGAAAACGAGCCGTGACAGTAGAGTGGAGACTGTCCTCTCCACAGGTTCTGCGTGGAGCTGGCTACCCAGTCGGGGAGGAGAGTGCAGGGGATCTGGGCCCAGTTCTGCCTTTTGGCTTGGGCTCTCTCCTGGAACATGAGATCTCCCTCTTGGTAGAATCAGCAGAAGACAAAACTTTGAGAAGGTTCCATCTTCACAAGGATTAATGACTTTAGACAGCTGAAATTTCCTTATGCCGAGTCCTCATTTGTAATGAATGAACAAGTCCATGTTTTTAAGCTTTGACCTTGGAGCAGAAGGAGAAGTTTTCAGCTCATACTTGTATTTAAAATCACAGGTTCAATTTAACTAAGCAAGATATATTTTGAGGGGCAGCTGGGTACCTGAAAGTAACCTACGTGGTGGGGACAGAGCAGTCCTGTTCTTCACTACTAACTCTCTAGTGGGGAAGACAGTCAGATAACAGACAATTCATCGTATTCATCAACAAGGACCTGAAGGGAAACAGAAGAGAATAGACAATGCAAGGGAGGGAAGGTGGTGGCAGCCCACACTCATAGATGTTGCATCACAACTAAAAGAGGTTGGTGTTTGCCAAGGCTAGCCGCTTCCGGAGGAGCCTGTTCTGAGTGGAGCATTTCTCAGTCTCACTGAACTCCTAAACTTCCTTCCCAGTCCAGGTACGGCTCCTGGACTCCCACAACCCACCTAGGTTTTCATTTGCTTGATGCTGCACTAAAAGAGGAAGGATTTTTCATTCCCTCCTCAGAAGACCCACCTTTCAGATCCAACCTGGCCAAGGAGGTCTTTAGGAAGGTTAACTCCAGAATTATTTTAACTGATGACATACTCCTTTAAGAACGAAGACATTACAGATAGACCAGTCAGGATACAGGCTATTTTAAGACCTCCTGAACATCATTGCTTGGCAAATTCATTCAAATAAATCATGTATTGCACTGTAAGAGGTGCTCAGGATGATGATGACTCAGGCTTGCTCCCTGCCCTTGAGAAGCCTGTAGTCCAGTGGGGCATAGACTTTGAAACGAACTGCAGAATCACTGGGTTAGTCCAGTGGAGGTATTCCCAAAATGCTCTGGGACCCCCAAAGGAAGAGCAGAGGACACTACTTCCAGACGTGGGAGAACATTTCGGACTGTGGTAACTTCTGCTTCTTGGTTCATTTACTCTTTAGTTGATTGTGTACCTTTTGTGAGCAGTTTTGGTCCAGGGTCACGTATTGCCGGCTGATATTGCTTATTTGGCCTCTCGTTGTCATCGCTTGGTAATTGCTAGACTGGGATGTAATTCACACACCGCACAATTCACCATTTAAAGTATACAATTCAGTGGGGTTTTATTTTTGGATAGTCACAACCATTACCAATTATAGAACATCTTTATCAATTCCAAAAGAAACTACACCCATTATCAGTCATACACTCTTGCCCCTAACTCCTCCCTAACCCTGTTTTCTAGCATTCAGATTCGTCTGTTTTAGTTATTTCATACAAACGAAATCATCCAATGTACTTTCTTCCATGAGTGCCATTTTTTCTCAGATTAATGATTTCAAAGTTCATTTTTGTTGTAGCCTGCATCGGCATCTCATTCGTTTTCACTGTCAAATACCATTCCAGGACACTGTATCTGTTCATCGGCTGATGGGCATTGGGCTCCTTCTAGTTTGGGGCTATTATGAACACACTTCTATGAACATTAATGTGCAATTTTTGGCTTATTTTTGTTTTTTGTTTTTGAGACAGAGTCTTACTGTGTAACCCTAGCTGGCCTAGAGCTCACAATGTAAACCAGGCTAGCTTCAAGCTTACAGAGATCCACCTGCCTCTGCCTCCTGAGTGCTGAGATTAAAGAGGTATGCCACATCACCCAGGCTTTTTTTGTGTTGACATATATTCTCAGTTTTGTGGGTCCTTTGGAGTGGAATTGCTTGTTCATGTGGTTTATAATTCTATTTAACATTTTGAAGAGCTGTCAAGCCATTGTCCCTCATGTCTGTGTTGTTTTACATCCTTAGCACTACATGGCAGTTCCATTTTAGCCATATCTTTATTAATATTTACTTTCTGTTTGTTTTTTTTCTGAAATCACGCCTCCCGGAGGTTCTAAAGTGATATCCCACACTGCTATGGTGGGTATTCCTCTCATTGCCAAATCATATTTAATACCTTTTCATGTGCTTATTGGCCATTTACATATCTTTTGGAGCAATTTTTGTTCTTCTGTCCATTTTTAATTGCATTACTTTTCTTTTTATTATTTAACCGGGAGAGTTTTTATTATAACCTAGATGTTCTACTCATTCTGTGGGTAGAATTTTCAGATTTTTTATTGGTATATACTAATTGAACATCTACATGACATACTTGGCCACTTTCTTCTTAGTGTTCCTTTAAACACAGAAGTATTTTATTTGGTGTAATTTTTCTAGCTTTGGGTTTGGTTGTTGGTGCATTTTGTGTCATGTCTAAGAGAATACTGGATAATCCGAGAGTCTGATGATTTACACCTGCTTTAAAAGATGACACTTCTAGCCCTCTGTCTAGGTCTCACAGTCATCTTGAATGTATTGTTCGCCTATGGCATGGCGTGGAGGCTCAACTTCAGTCTTGTGTGTGTTAGCTTGAAGTTGCCTCAGCGCCATTTATTCACTGAGAAGACTGTCCTTTGCTCCATTCACATTTTTTTGTATCAAATTAGTTGAAACTAAATATAAGGCTTTATTTCTGGATTTTTAAAGTCGATTCCATTGGGCCCCATGTCTGTTCACATGTCAGTACCACACTGACTTGATTGCATAGCTGGGTTTGAAATGAGGGCACACACCTTATCCAACTTTGCTCTAGATCGTTGTCTATCCTAGATCCTTTGAAGTTCCACATGACTTTTAAGATCAGTTTTATGCTAAGACATTACCTGGGATTTTGATACTAGCTATGCTGAATCTGTAGATCAGTTTTGAAAGTATTATTATCCTAACAATATTAATCCTGGATTCATAAAATGGATGGGCTGCCTTTCCATTTCTTTAAGTTTGAATTTTTCAGAATATTTTGTAGTGTTGAAAGTAGATTTTGTACTTATTTTGTTAAATTTATTTGTATTTTCTTCTTTCTGTTATAAATGAAATTGTTTTCTTAATTTCAATTTTGTGTTGTTCATCGTGACTTGATGGCTTTAAAAATTAGGAACATTTAGAAATAAAGTTTGATTTCTATTGAAAAATCAGAAGACCTGGTTTTCCAGATGATGACATGGGACTAGAGTGAGTAACCTGGGCCTCATCATTTTATAGGTGACCCTTCAAGTGAACCTCCAAATTGCCTTAATCTTGCATATATCTAGTTTAATTCACTCATCATTAATTCCCTTTTTTCTTAGGCATTGAGACTTTTTACCTTTACAATAGTTCTTTTTTTTCTATATGTGTGTATATGGTGTGTGTGCATGTATGTATGTGTGTTCAAATATGTATGTGTAGGCCTGAAGTTGATGACAGGTATCTTCCTTAATCTTTCTCTCCCTTTCATTTTGAGACAAGGTCTTTCAATTGAACCTAGAGCTTGCTGACTGGACTAGTCTTGCTAGCCAGCTGAATAGCACAGAAGTATAAAGAAAAAGGAAAAAGCCTCTCTCCAGTCCCAGAGGCCACCACTGCTAGCAGAGTCTTACACATCCTGTAGACACATGTGCCTTACAAGTATATAAGTGTATCTTCTTCCTTTTGGCAATACACTTGAGGTTACTGTTCAGTAGGTCAGGATGAGGTGTTCTCACAAGCTAGCCATCACTTGTTTCCTCTGAGAACCACATTAACTTTCTAACCAGGAATACACTGCTCAAGACACCTGTGATCATGATGGTTCTCTGTTCACCTCTCCCTGGGAGGAGTGATTGAAGCTCAGACAATACAAATGTATTATTGCAGCCTAGGGGAGGAGGGGGTGCTGTAGGGAGACAGCAGACTGGGAATAGGCAAGCCATGGCAGGTGCTGATGAGGAGGCTATCTGCACACACCCTGAGGACCAATTCTGTACAACTCTAATAAAGCCTCCAGTGTCCTTTCCTTGTCACAGGATCAGAATTTGGGGCCTGTTGCTTCCTGGGCCACATCCTGCCACCTTCAGAGCAGCTTGAACTCACATGTGCTGTTACCATTGTTCCTATCTTATCACTGTTACTTACCTGGGAAGGCCAAAGGAAGGGAGTGGGAGCCAGGGGTGACTCCTTCCATTTGCTTTTACTGCCCTACAGAGTCCCAGCAAAAGGCTGCAGTCTCTAAAGTAAACCATGGTTCAGTCTCAGCGAATAGATAAGACTGAGCCAGGCACTTCTACGTAGACTTCAATTTCCTGTCTGTTACCTGGAGTTAACAGTGATTCACCTTGTAAAAAGAAAGCCAACTCGCCTCTTCCACAGCTATCCTATGGTTATGAGCTGGGTTTCTCAGGAACAGAGAGATCAAGTCTTATGTAGCTCTGCACTTATTAAACAAAAGAGGGGTATTGTCATCTCTGGTTTATCCTTACAAACTCAGCTTCTTCCTTGAGCCTTTTCATTCAGCCACTCTCTGCTTACACAGTTCTGAAGTATCTAAACAAAGAAATGGACAGATTGTTTTTATGCACCATACCCTTCCCTGGTTCTATTATGGCTTTGGAGTAATGGGGGCAAAGACCAATTGTGGCTTCCTTCACATGTGCCCCACATTAAAAGGGGATTGCTCTCATTGATGGTCACCTCTGCCATGACTTCATTTCTTTAGAACCTCATGTCCTATCACAGTGAGACTGGTTGACCATGGGGTCACCAGCTGCTACTGGTGGGTAACTGTTCTAATCGAAATTGAGGTTCACTTGAAGGGAAGGGGTTCCCACAGCAATGCCTGGGCCTGACTCAGAAGGAAGCAGAGAGATTATTGCCCTAAAGTGTGTGTGACTAAGGCAAAAACCTTGACAGAGACCCTCTCCCTTTCTGTCTTATGCCCAGTAAATCCCCTCTCCTTGTGGATAACTTGGATCCCACTGTTACTGAGTCATCTCCTTGGGCTGAAAACCCCACCCACTCTCACTTACACATGGGTCTTGGATCTCATTAACCTTGGGGAGCCTGTCCCCATTGGCTCCCTTTGCTCTTGCCTTTTGCTGTTCATACATGCAGAGGATTTACCTTTCCTTTCAGAGTCCCCACCACTCACTCCGTCATTCGGGACTGACCCTGCCGCCGCCCAGATGTCAGAAAAGCTGGGGTTTCCTTCATGCTTCCCTCTTCACCACAGATCCCGCTGTCCAGGCTGGTTGAGAACAACAAACGTATCCCCATGGAGCAAGTTCCCAACTTCTAGAAACTTGGGAGGTGGGTTGGTAGGCCAATGGTAGCCTACCAGCCCACGAGCCATCTTACCTGGGAGGGTTAGTGTCGTCAACGTCATAGAATCTAGAATCACTTGGGAGATAGGCCTTTGGGAAGGCCTGTAAGGGATTATCTTGATTGCATTAACTGAGGTGGGACGACCTGCCTACTGTGGGTGGCATCATTCCCTGGCTGGACTGCATAAAGTGGAGAAAGGGAGCTGAGCACAAGCATCTGTGGCTCTCTGCGTCCTGACTGTGGATGTGATGACCAGCTACTTCAAGCTCCTGACTGCCACCTTGACTTTGCCACCATGGGGGACTATACCCTTCACCTGGGAGGCAAAATAAATCCTTTCTCCCTTAAATTGCTTGTGGTAGGGAATTTTTATCACAGCAACAGGAAAAGAAACTAAGTCTGTACCCAAGTCTTTTTCTGGGCCCCTGCTGTTCCTGTTCTCTTTTAGCCCACAGGATGGAGACACTCGCCAGGCCTTCACCTTTCTGTTTCTCTCCTCATTGCTCATTCTAAAGGCACAATAGAAAAAAATTAAGTAAAGGTACAATAGGGTGCCCGATGCTTTTAGAAGAGTACCAGATCCTTTCTCATTCTTTCTCAATGTTTGCTGAGTACTCTTAGAGCTAGGCACAGTCCCAGGTGCTGGGTACGTGACCTTCTCCTCTCACAGTGCTTATAGCCACAGGAACGAGCAAGCAAACTGACAGGTAAAGCTGATACATGATAACATGAAAGAGACAAGTAAGGGCTGTGATCAACAGTGACAGTAGGGGTCCTTAAGGACATTTCATTTTAACTAAAACCTGAAGGATGAAGAGGAATCAGACCTGCAGAGCAGAGGAGGAAGAATTAGGCAGCAAGAGAGCCGGGTGGATTTGAGGACAAGGAAGGAGGCCGATGTCACAGTGTCACAGCCCAGTGCAGGGAGGAGTGGCTCTGGATGAGTAAGAGGAGCAAAGAAAACCCAAGGTCTAGGTGGTTATATTACCGACTTTGTTTTGATAACAGATGTAAAGTGTTTTCATTTTTTGTGGTGAAAAAAATCTGTATTTAGAATTACACTACTGCACTGCTTAGATGATCCCAATTTTGTTGGCAACATCCAAGCCATCACAATGAGGAGCCAGACGAACATAGGCTTTCTTCTCTTGGTCAGGTCTGATCAAGGTATTGACCTTGGCCACATCAGTGGTAGAGTTTCTTCACAGCCTGTTTGATCTGGTGCTTTTTGGCCTTGACATCCACAATGAACACAAGTGCGCTGTTGTCCTCTAACTTCTTCATGGCTGACTCAGCGGTCAGGGGGAACTGATGATGGCGTAGTCAAACTTGTTTCTCCCCAGGGCGCTTTTGCGAGGGTACTTGGGCTGCTTCCGGAGCCGCAAGGTCTTGGGTCTCCGGAAGGTGGGTGACGTGCGGATCTTCTTCTTTTTGCGGCTGTGAACGCCTTTCAACAAGGCCTTCTTGGCTTTCAATGCCTTCACTTTGGTTTAAACTTCGGCTTTGGGAGGGGCAGGAGCTTCCTTCTTCGCTTTTGGCGCCATGTTGGCGAAAAAGGCTTCCTAGCCTCGTTCGACGTAAAGAGTTTTAAACAGTGAGGGGAAGCGAGCAACATGAATTTCTGAGAAATACCTACCTTGTGACAGCAGAGCGTGAAAATGTAGGACCTGCCACCTTTTCAGGAGTGTATGGATGGGACAGTGTAACGCCTTACTTTGAGTTTGCCATTTACAGCTGAAGGGAAACAGCCACCTCTGCACCAATGAGGAGTTTTTAGGGAACTGGAGGAGATGTAGCCCAGACATGCTCCCCAACTTGTATGTAGACTCCATTCTTTCTAGGGGTGGTGTGCAGGAGATAAGGAGCAAGAGTGAGGTTCTGGTGGGTGGAAGGTACAGAGGGCTGCTGTCAGGGTAACCAGTGAGGACTCTCAGACAGCCCTTTCCATGTGGCTCATTGTGGAGCTTGGGCCCCAGGATTCTCTTGCACCACAACCTACCCTCTAAATCCACCTTTATTTCCCTAGTGAGTTTTATGCTTTATTCAGTCTAAATCTCCAAAATGTTTCTTGTGTCAGTATCAGAGACCCTATAAGCAATGTGACCAGAGGGTCTGGCCAAGAAGTCTCTCCAGCAACCAGGCTTATGACAGCACTTGTAGGTTACACCTGGCCCAAGTGGAGACATCTACAGAATGCACTCAGAAATATACAAAAAGTGTCAAGAAGCACCTGTCCTTTTCCCATCGCAAAGCGGGGGGGGGGGGGGGGGGGGGGGGGGGGGGGACACGGGACCGGGGGGGGAGCTGGATGGCTTCCAAAGGAGAGGGAAACAGAAAGTGTATCATTTCCAAGGACCTGGGATCCCTTTCACTCACTACTCAGTTCTCACAACCTTTCCAAGTTAATTATTCAGTGCAGCACTCCCCAGAGTCTGCTGCAGCTCTGCTGAGAGGATACCTCCTCAATCCCCGCCACCCCAGCCTCACCTGCAAGGTATTTCAGGAAGCTGTGACTGTGTCCCTAGGCTTTGTTCCTCTCCAGACACTAGAATTCAATTTTCAACTGCTTGACTCTTACTTCCTGGCTACCCCACCAGTGTCTTATAATCAGTGGGTCCCAAACCAATTCATAACCTTCCCCTCGCCTTCCTGATCCTGTTGATGGCATTACCGGTCCTCTGTGCCCTGGCTGGAAGCATCTGAGTCATCATTGACTCATCCTACTCTTACTCTCTGTAGTAAATTAACTGCTGAGTTCTTAGTATCTCTTCCCATGATGTCACTTGAATCTTTCCTTTCCTTATTGCTGCCATCCCTCCTCAGAGCCTGCTGGCCTTACTTCCTCCCCAAGGGAGCATCCCTCTGCACCCATCCCTATTACCAACCCTCCCACTGACTCGAGCATCTTTAAACCCACATCCCTGACATGGATCCCCACTGCTGCCACATTAAATATAAGCTGTCTTTTTGTTTTATAAGTCACCACTCCTTTCCCAATGCTCCATGTTCAAGCTCAACTGACTGATCACTGGTTTGGAGCATGGCCACTTTTCTCCTTTTGACACTACCATAATATTTCAATGGTCTTACAAAAGATAAGATCTTAATGCTAATAAATTCTGCATTTTCTACATTCATGTTATAGCTCTTTAACTGGACATTCCTGTCTTATTTTTCTCACATGTATTTTTGCTTTCTCTAACATTTGGGCAGTTGTACCCACTAAACATTGTTCTAAATGCTTTCCAGATGTAATCTAATTTAGCTCTCCCAAGTCTAGTTGTATGTCCATTTTTACGAATGACAAAACTGGTACAGAAAAGTTGGGTCATGAAATGGGGTTTCATGATGAGGATGCAGCGAAGCCAGCATTGGAATCTGCACTGTGCACAGCCTGCAGAACTCACATTCGCACTCCTAACCACAGGGCCCAGTATAATTTCTGTCACCTGCACTCCTCATAGTCTAGTCTGGATTTAGTTGAACAGAGGCATGTGTTCCCTGGTGGATGGAAATATCAATATGAGTGGTGTGCACTTATGTGCTGGACATCAGGAGCTGCCTGAAGGCGTGCCCTAGGAAGTCAGTGTACAGCTTCAGCGATGACTTCGTGGTATTTTTATCTTAATTCTTCTTTTTTTCTAGTACATGGGCTCCATTGAAGTGCTGAAATCAATGAGGTCACTGGATTTTGGAATGAGAACCCAAGTTACAAGGTAAGAGATGAAAACTGGAGAGTTTATAAGGACTGCAGTTTAAAGTCACCATTGTGAATCCTGCGGGAATCTTACAAACCTTTAAAGTCATTATCCATTTTTACCTATGTGGCTGCTAGGTAGCAATATCCCAAGGTCTTTGTATGACTGGCTTTGTTCCGTCATCTGAAAATTTCTGAACTGTTTCTGAACTGTGTGGAAAAGCATCCGTGTTCCATATGAGAACTAATAAGATGATTCAGTCTACAGAAATAACTGGTTTCCCAGGTACCAAAGTGTTTAAAATTATGCCCGGAAATAGGGCATTTACAGAATCTCCAGTCCATAAAATAGATCAGGCAAGAGCTTTCAACATCAAAAAAGCCCAGCTGTCCCTGTTTATTCGGTCTCTAACATGATTATCTGTCTGGGTAGCTCTTTTCGTGCAATGGCCTGGATGGACCTTTACCCAGGGTGGCCCCATATGACTTAGCAGAAGAAATCAGAATCTCTGCTATGCAGAGCTCAAGTAAGGCAGCAATACAGGGCATGTTCATTAAAGTCAAGTTTAAAACAAGGATGGGAAGAGGGAAACGTGGCTGTGACACTGATAATGGGGAAGCTGTGATGTGAAGGGGCGAGGTAAGGGGATGGATTGACAAATGATTCAGAATGAATGAGGGCATCTATTGTACATGGTACCGAGAGTGTCTCTGAGGCTGACCACAGCACCCACCTGGATCTGGACTGTCAGTCACCTGCTCCAGAGATGAATGTGCCCATGAAGGAGAGAGGATAACTTTTCTGATGTTTGTTTCATGGAATTCTAGATCTAGAAAAGTGTCCTGATATCCAAAAACTTGTTAAAAAGAACTTTATCCCCATTTAGGAGAGTCACAGTACACAGTATTAAGGCCTGTGCTATAGTTTTAAAAACTCCTACTTCATCTCAAAATGTTTTAAGCTTATTTGGACCCAAGTGTGTTTTTCACATAGCATGAATGAACCCACACATCCGTGGGGTTCCATACAACGCACTTTAGGAAATGCTGGCTTGGACTCTGGCTTACCATGCATTCGATTCTGTTTTTCCAAACTTCTCCTCATCGATCTTGGTATTCATCTGGACTCAAACAAAGGACATGTAGTGTGTGTTGTGGGGTGGGGCTGAGGGGGGCACATATGCACATGCTCTTAGCACCTACCTCGGTCCCTGGACCATAGAAGAGGCTCTGTGGATATTTATTGAATACCTGTGTGACTCCACCTCACTTCAGTTCCAGTGTTTGGAGATAGCCACATTTCTCTTTTGTACCTTATTTTTTTAATTCTTTGTGTTAACCTCCAAAAGATGTGGTTTCTAGACCACTTTCCACCCTGATGACTTATTTAGGTCTTACTTCATTTTGATGATCCTTAATCTGAGAAAATCCTTCCTCTAATCTTCCCTACTAATGGCAGGAAGAGGGTTGGTGCCTGGGATGTGTGCACAGGACTGTGCCAACCTGAGCCCTATAATCTGAATGTGCTCCCCCCCTCCCCATTCAAATGCTGAAGCCTAATTGACCATGTAGCAGTTTTAAGGTGACACCTTTGGAGGTGATTAAGTCACAAAGGCAAAGCTCTCATACATGGGATTGGTGCTTTTGTAAAAGGTTCGGGAGCTGTTAGCCCCTTCTCCCAAGTGAAGATACAGCAAGTGGCTCTCATCTGTGAAAGAAATGAGACTTTGCCAGACACTGAACATGCTGGCAGCTTGATCTTAAACTTCCAGGCTTCCAGGACTGTAAGAAATAAGTTTCTCTGATTTATAAATTTCTCACTTTAATGTATTTGTTACAGAAGCAGGAGCAGACATGACAGGAGAAAAATTCATTTTCTGTCCTTTCGTCTCTTATTCATTGACTCATTCTCTTTCACTAAAGTATTTTTAGAGGGCCCACTAAATGCCTGAAGCTGTTCAAGAATTATAGGTCCAGCATAAGTAAGACAAACTACCTGCCTGCATGGAACTTAATTCATGAGCTTCCACCCTTAACTGAGGAGTTCTGGGCAATTGATGGCTTCTGGGAGAAGGACAGTCAGTTTTTTCTTTAAGGGTGTGACCCCTGTTAAGTGGACCACAGTGGATGATGCCACACCCAGGAGTATATACTAGCACAAATTGGAGTCAATGGGTTATTAAATTTAAAAGAGAAAAATGAGGTTATGAAGCCGAGGGTAGGAGGTAGGGAGGTAGAGGTGGATCTGGGCTGAATTAAGAGGAGTTAAGGGTGAATATGATCAAAATATATTGTATGAAATTATCAAAGGATTAATAAAAATATTATTTAAAAAAAAAGAAAATAAAGCTAAGTGTGGCGGTGCATACCTTTAATTCCATCACTTAGGAGGCAGAGGCAGGTTGGATTAGTGAGTTCAATGTCAGCTTGGTCTACATAGTGAGTTCCAGGCCAGTCAGGGCTGCATAGTCAGGCCCTGTCTCAAAAAAAGAATATACATATATATATATATATATTATATATATGAAATACTATATATATAGATGGTACACTTTCAGATAGCAGTAGGTACTATGCTGTAATAATCACGCTCAATAGAGAACAGAGGTGAAGGCAGTGGGGCTTTTAAGTTTGATTTTGTTTCCTAGTTATACAAACATTAAATGTTTACTAGAACATTTAGAAATATAGAAAAGACTTTTATCATCCCTAGGAGATAATAGCTACTCTACATTTTTTGTTTTAGAACGTCTTTCTAGTCTTTTATTCTACACCCGTGTTTGCAATCATTTTTACAGAAAGCATAACCAATATTGTCTGCTATTTCTAGCATACTGAACATTTTCCTGTTGTTCCCATCTTTTATTGTGGTTAAACGAAATTTGCCATTTTAACCATTTTTAAGTTCAGGGAATGTATGTTGATTCACTCTGTTGTATAACCATCATAGCATCCACCCCCAGAATGTATTCATCTCTCCAGACTAACATCCTGTTCCCATTAAACACCAACTCCCCAATCCCTTCCTTCCTCTTCCCCACTCAACCTGTCAACCACCAGTCTACTTTCTATCTCTAGGACCTTGAAGTAGTTCAAACAAATTAAATAGCTGAAAAGTTTTTGATCTGTATTGCTTGGTTGCTCTGAATAGTATAGTTTATATCCTTTCTTCCTAACCATATATTATCTCAAAAAGTATTCTAAAGACTGGCTACTTGGCCTAATATCTACAAGGTCCTTCGAGTCCCAGCACTAACAAAAAACAAACAGCAGCAGCAACAACAAAAACCTTTACAAACTTGTGTGCCTATGCTTCCTATTTTCTAGAAAATAGTAGAAGACCACCCCCCTCTCTCCACACCTCTGTCATGAGCTAACTCATGACGACTAATGTACACAAAGAAGGGCTGGTGTATGGCTTGCTCTCAGGACATTACTCCTTGCAGATATGTCTGTATGTCATTCAGGCATGACAGACTGTGTTTTGAACAGATTCTTTTTCTATTTGGCAGTTCACCAAACTTCTCTAAGAAGAAACTAGAGTTAGCATTTGAATGAAGTGAGAGGGTTACCTGGTAGAAGACAGCACAATGCTAGCATTTGGGTAGGCACATTGGCAAGAGGTAACAGACTGTGTATCTCCTCTCAAGAAATGAAAAACATCTAGTATACACCAATCCAGGAAAAGAAAGGCAGGCTGCAAGGAAGGTTTCTGTTTTATGATGACCTTTGGTGCCAAGTGATCATACTTGAAGTCAAGACACTGCCATTATTAGTAGCTTGGTAAGCTTATTCTCAAAAATCCAAACTAACTGAATGAAAAATTACAATTGAGGAATTCATCTCTAGATTCCTTCAATTAGTGAATTCTTTGCCAGTGTTTCAGAAAATAATCAGTATACAAAAAAAATTATTCCTGAAGACAGCTGCCATTACTCTTGGTTTCCCGCCAGAACTAGACAGTAAGACCCTATTACTGAAGTTACAACATACTCCAGGTACATCACACAGATAAATAAAGCTAGAGCTGAGCTGGAAGCTTCCTTTCCAATGGCTAGCAGTCATAGTGTCAGATGGTGCTGGGAGAGGAAAGGCATCAATGATCTTTTTCAACTATGAACCCTGTGTACTGCAGTACTGACCTGCTAGGCAAGATGTGTCCACTGATGTGATAGTGGCATGACTGTGCCTGGGGGTAACCAACTACTTTCTGATTGGATTTGAGGCCCACTCCATGAGACATAATATATACCTGGTACTGTAAACCTGGTTAAAAAAATAAAAGCCCTGTGGCTGAGGAGGTCACAGGCCCTGGGAGGAGCTTACAACTGATATTATACTAAATGCATATGTACCAAACTGTCTTCTAAATATTGATATTTTTACCTTTGACTGGCACTGCTCTTGGCCTTGGCCAGAGAAACTTCTTTTTGCAATGGTTGATACAAATACTGAAAATCAGTAACTGTTGAGTGTTCATCCCTAAACAGGCATCTCTATCACTCCCTCTAAGACCCAGAAAACATTGCTGATGAGGTCATAAAGATTCTGAGAGCTAGAGGATAGAGAGGAGTGCTATGAAGTGCTGTGTTCTGGAAATATGACTGATCTAATCATGAACATGCAGCAGCTGTGGGATCTGCATAAGACCTGTATAAAATAATATGAACATAGGAAGGGGGTTAGCTTGAAAGAGGAGGTCAGCAGAAGTGGGAGGAGGATATGAGAAGGCACTAGGGGGTGAACTGTTCACAGTACATTGTGAGACTGTTAAAGATTAAATAAAATGTTTTGCCCGATGTGATAGTATATGCCTTTAATCCCAATACTAGGGAGGCAGAGGTAAGCTGATCTCTTTGAATTTGAGGCCAGCCTGGTCTACATAGTGAGACCATGTCTAAGAAAATGTTTTAAATATAGTTTTACATTTTTCCAAGAGCTCACATATTATAGAAAGTGAGTGTAATTTTTTGAAACTCTCCCTTGAAATTGAGGTCTTGTGGGGTAGTCTCCATGTGAACATGAGCTTAGGTGTTAGTATACAACAATAGACTCCTCCTATATGTTATTTGGATGGGAATATTTTATCAGAGTCCAGAATCTCTCCTTGGGTCCTTCTTGCATGGACATTACACTTGCACAGTCAGTTACTTATGCATTTAAGAGTCATGAGGGTCAAGGTTCACTGCTTTCTTATGAGAAGGCTAAGAAAACTATTCACTTTCCCTGTAGGGTCTGTTTCCCACCTTAGTCCCTGGATATTTATTCTTCTCCTTCATTCTTTCCTTCTTTCCCCATCCTTCTCTCAGTGTCTACACATTCTTGACATTCAACCACTAGCCAAGTTACTTTAATACCAACTTTCATTAGTCACTGGAAGGAAGTCTTCCCTGTAGTTCCCTCTTCTTTTCCTAGACTGGTGGGCACTAGATGTTTCTCATTTCTACTCTTTAGAGAAAAGGCATAGTCTTTGAATTCTTGCCCAAATGAGGATGCCCTCATTGTTCCCGTGACTGAACCTCTCTCTTTATATATATTTTAGCTATAGTTTCTTCTCTTCATATGACATTACTAAATATTACTATTGAATTACATTCCAAAATTTTTATCTATTCATGAGAGTTCTTTTGACAAACAGTTCTGTATTAGTACAAGAGAAAATTGTTCAGAGGATCAGTTAGGATCCCAAGGGCAAGAACTTCCTTTTGAGTGATCATGCATAGCTACTCATAAACATCTTCCATCAAACGTAAGATAATTCAGGTGTGAATGCTGATAAACCAATGTCACTAATTGTTACTGGAAATGCAAATAATTGGAGCCTGACCTCACACCCATGGGAAACTTGCTACTCACCTCTAGACTGCAAAGAGTAAACAGTAACATGGCATCCTGATAATAGAGGAGAGCCACAATTAGGATACAAAAGTAGGGTCAGGGTTTGGAACCAAGGAGGGATGTGGAATAAAATTCTTGTCTTTTTGAGGAACTTTTATGCTAATTGTTCAAGGACTTAAGGCAAGAGCAGAGAATAGAGAAATAACTCAAATGAGAGCAGAGGAAAGCTAAAGTCCAAGAGGCTGCTGACTTGATCCCAGTCTCTCCCAGTGCCAGCGCTCCCTGAGTTTTCCTCACTCTGCTTGACTCTGGGTTGAGGTTCAGGGGAAGCTCCTTAAGGGTCTCTCAGAGTTACTTGCCTGATAATTCTTTTTTTTTTTTCTGCATCTTCAGCTTGGATATTGCAAATAATAGCCCAAAGATGCTTTCTATTTTTTATATTTTATTTATTATTTTTATTTTATGTGTATGAGTGTGTATCTGCATGTGTGTAAGTGCACATGTGTCATGAAATGCCAGGGGAGGTCAGAAGAGGGTGTCGGATCCCCTGGAACTGGAGTTACAAGTGGCTGTTTGCCATCATGTGGGTCCTGGGAATCGAACTTGGGTCCTCTGCAAAAGTTTTTTTAATTTTTACAAAAACTTTATTGAGAATTTCATACACATACATATAAGGTGTTTTGATCAAATCTGTGCCCACTCCCTCCCCTCCAACATTCCCCCC
>NW_008337053.1:656750-666224 GCF_000622305.1 Nannospalax galili | reverse complement strand
TTGCATAGCTCTTGTCTCTAAGGGAGAAGAAAGTCCTTGAATCATGAATGGGAGATGTGAAGGAGAAATAAAGGCAGGAGTAATTAGCATTACAAGTTCTAGACAGGGAACTAGAAAAAAAGTCAGAACAGGTTAATTTTCGAATGTTTATATGAGAGTCCGTTGGAGTTTCAGGACCTCCATCCCTGATGCTGACCAGATCTCAATTGTTTGTAATGTTCTACAAAAATCAAGCAGCCGAGAAAAGAAATCAAACACTTTTCCCAGAGCTGGAGAGCTTATTTCTTTATTGTTATGGCCAGTAGTCCCACGTGAGCTAATACTCTAAAATTCTGGCACCTCCCCCACCTCAGCTGAGTTTATGGGTTTTATAGAGTTTTATACATCATCTTTTAGGAACTGTTTTATTGATGGGTTCAAACTAGAGTTTCTTGTAATTCACAACTCAGTTACCTACACAAGATAGTCAGAAGACAATTTCAGGAAATTTTTTTTTGTGGTTAAGCAGTTAAAAGTTGACTACAAAGGCAGATTTCCCAGCAGCTAGTTAAATATTCCTACAATGGAATTAAGTAAACAGGACAATTGCAAACAGGGGTCCCATCAGATAAATGACATTTCTGGTTTCCCGAGTTCTCATTGTTCTTCTTTCTCTCAGATGTGGTTAAGCATTTACTAAGTACAGCAGTACATGGCAATACTTTGCCCTAAAACACAGAGAGAAATACAAAACAAGGAAAGAGAAATTGGGCATACAAAGTATGTGGTGAATAATATTAAATGCACAGATTATGTGGTTTTTTTTCTTCAGCAAGAGAGGATTCATACAAAGGGGGCAAAGGAGTGGACATTTCCTGCTAGTAAAGAGAAACGAGGTTACTGAGGAAGCAAAACATGGCCGTATTTGCCTTTGAAACCGTCTGGAAAACAGTACCAAACGGGAAAGAGAGAGGGGGAGAGTGAAAACCCTGTGGAGGGCGGTGTAGTCATTTGCTCTCCTCTATAGAAAATGCCCTCCTCGTGGTTTGGAAAGCAATGTTAAATAAAAGACCTCATTTGCTCTAAATCAAGAAACAGACATTTAAGAACTCAAGTCATGAAAACCTGAATTCCAACTTCCTACCCTGGATTAAATAAATGCATCAAAAGAACTAATCGTCACTTTCCTAAGGGCATCTGCTCAGGTGTGTCTAGATGGACTCTGCCTGGGCACTGAAGGAGGAGAGATTCACCGAGGTAAACCAAAGAAGCAGAGCTGGTGGGCAAAAACTGCTTCCAATCTGAAGAACAGAACTTGGTATTTTGAGCTCCAAGGGAAGAACAGAAGTCACATTTAGTGCATCATCACCTAAGTCCAAGATGCAGGGCCTCCAGACCCTTGTCTCGCTGCTTAGTCCTCTTCCAGTATTAGTGCCTTGCATTTGAAACTCATATTTAGTAGCTCAATTAACCATGGTAAGCATGGGGTTCACATACTTCTGGGCTCCAGGGGAAGCTAGGAAGTAATGGCTCATGGCTCACAGTGGGGGGGGGCATGTCATTTGCAAGACTGCCATCCCTGGGGTCTATGAGGGAAAGTGGGGAGCTCTCAGAGCTGTCGAGCTGGTGGTAATAGACTACGCTTTGGAGTTTCTTTGCCCTGTGCCACCCAATGGAGGGAAAAATCTCTAAGTAGTGTTTGAACTGCTCTGCTGACAGTAAGCAGGCTGTTTGGATGATCTAGTACTAAGGAAGCAGGGAGCATAACTCAGAAGGTACTGTCGTCACACTAATTTCCTGTTCGTCATTATTGTTCTGGACCAGTAATCTTGCAAATTCAACTCACTGTCTGAAAACTGATGCTTTGGCTTCAACAGAACATTAAAGGCAGTTCTTCAGAGACAAACCCTCTCACATGCCGTTGAGAGAGAGAGAGAGAGAGAGAGAGAGAGAGAGAGAGAGAGAGATTTGCTAGGGAAAGGACGGACACATGCCTAGCCACTGATGCACATGGCTAGCCCCTTGAGGTCCTGTTTGGAGCAATCCAGAGGGCTCCATCATCTACTATCCTTGGGTTTGAAGGTTCTACCTGGACGCATAGTCTGCGGGGCTGCCCTCCAGTGTCTGGGACATGGCTTCTCAGTAAATATTTACTTTTCAGCACTACACTTCACATCTTCAGGTGATTCTGGAGGTCTTGAAAACTGCATGGTCACTCATGGTTAGAAAATGAAGCAAAAAAAAGATAGAGATGCTAAGGCATAAAATCTGGAATCCTGAACTGGGCCAGAATTCTGGAATCAGGAGCACTTGAGCAATTGATCAGGTCCCTGGCTGCTCAATGCTGCATTTGGCCTATTGGTATTAACCATATGTATTTTGAGCAAAGGAAGAAACGTAATGTAGCACAGATCTTCAGTTTGGTGTCAACAGGCTTGAGGTCCAAAAGGTGATTCAGAGGAGGGTGATTTCCCTGTCCTATAGCTGAACAGGAGCTTCTTTAGGTAAAGGGACCAAAGGTAGTTTTCAATTATCAGGTAGTTGACAGAGCAGTTTATTATTAATTAATAGATACTATTAGCAGTATTTTCATCACCACAAAATTTAACATTCATAAAATAGATATGACTCTTTTTTGTGTTCCCATGAGAATAATGAGATTTAGAGGAATTATGAATTTGACAAAGGTCACCTACCATGTCAATAAATGGTGGGAAACAAGATCTACCTGGTGTTTATGCTCTATGCCTCCAAGGGAGAGAATTTTAAGAAACAAATCTTAGGAAAATGTTAAAAGCCAGAAACAGCAAGGCAAGAGGACATTTAATCTTCAGTTGGAAGATTGGGTTTCAGTTGGGTTTAAAATGCCAAATTCTTCATTTATGAGCTCTTTCTAAAAACTCTTCATAAGGCTTCATAGATCTATACATGAGAATGTTTTAGTGCATTTCTCTGATCTCTACTAAAAAGAAGAAAAAACTTTTTTGAATTTATTTTTATTTTATATGTAGGGATGTTAATCTTGCATGTATGTGAATGCACCCATGTCCTGCAATGCCACCCCGCAGAGATCAGAAGATGGCACTAGATTCATTGGAACTGGCTGTTAGCCACCATGCTGGGATTTGAACCCGGGTCTTCTGCAAGAGCAGCCAGTGCTCTTAACCACTGAGCCATCTCTGCAGCCCAAGAAAAACAGTCTTAAACAATCATCCTCAAACAATTATAAAAAGATTCTTCTGTTAGAAGCAGAAAGCTACATCATACCCCGAGAACGTTTGATTCAGGTACTTGCATGTCTAAGGTTGCAGGTGGTGCTGCTGCTGCTGCTCCAGGACCACACTTTGCGACTCAGGTGCAAGGGAAGCCGGTCTGGTGATTTGTAAATGAGGTTTCCAGGTAGATCACATATCACAGCAAAGTCTCTTGCTTTTGAACAGATAGTTCCAGAAAATCCCAAGTATATGGAAATTTTTGTTTTTGTTTGTAAGAAAGGAAAGTGGGAATACTGGGGAATTCTAGAACAGTGAGTTTCAGTTCTTCAACATGTTAACTAGACAGAAATGAATGATACAGTTCTTTTTTTGAGATGAATAATAGGAAGTCCCTAGAATTAATTAAAAATCATCCAGAGAAAGACCTTTCTTTGATTAACAGAGAGCTTTATGGCCAAAGGAGATGCAGGAGGGTTGGTGTGTCTCTCCCTGCATGGCAGATTTTCCCCATTTCCTGTTGCTGTTTTCCTCAGGAAAATAAGATCCCTTGCATGGCCCTAATCCTCTTGATGACACCTGATTGTGCTGGAGCTGTGAGAGCTGCACTTAATCTACAGAGATGTGTGTCTGGACCATAGGAGTGGGGCTTTTTAGCTTATTTTGAAGCGTTCTTGAAAATGATGTTTTCCCTGTTGGGTGTGGTAACAGTCTTAGGAAGGAAAGAAGACTTCGTCTGAGTGTATAGGCAAATGTAAGGGTTGTGATAGCAGCTCTTTGGTGGGTCTTAGGTAGATGGAGAGCTTAGTGGTAGAGCTCTCAGAGCCAACACTGAGACAGCGAGGCAGTAGGGCTAAATGCAGAGAAAGGATGAGCAGTGAGGAAGTCACAACAGACCTCAGGGGCAGTTCTGGAGCTGGGATGACCCTTCGGAGTTGTCCTCAACTGAAGCAAGGGGACCAGGCATGTCAGATGCCTGCTCTCTTTGGAGATGGGATGAGTACATGGCCAAGATGACTTCTCAGAAGAGAACTGTTTCTGATGAAAAAACTCAGTCATGAGCCATCAGCAGCGAACACTGGAGGACCTGGTGGAATTAGTGCTTACATCCTGAAAGGAGCTGTTCAATATCATTTCTGTTGCTGTGATTAAAATAAACAACAAGAAAGAAGCATAGGGAAAGAAAGGTTTTATTTGGCTCACATTCCACATTATAGTCTACCATTTCTGAGAACTTAAGTCAGGAAGTCAAGCAACATCATATCTTCAGGCAAGAGCAAAGAGAATAAATGTGTCCTTTCTTGCTTGCATAGAAGCTTAGCACTCAGTTAGCTTTCCCTATTCTTGCATAGTCCAGGGTCCAACCCAGAAAGTGGCGCTGCCCACGATGGGGATGAGTCTTCCTACATCAGTTAGCAGTCAAGACAATTCCCCACAGACATGCCCACAGACCAACCTGATTCTAGGTAATTCCTCAGTTGAGGCTCTCTTCCCAGGTGAGGGCAGGTTGTAGCAAGCTGACAAAGCTAACCAGCCCAGGAGCTCTGGCTTATATAGGAAGACGAGGGTCACACTTTGTTTCTTTCACACAGACATGCTGAAAGTTTTATGTGTAGTGAACAGATTGCTATGTCAAGTAGTCTGCTAGGTGCAGTGGGGTGCCTAAAGGAAATCAGATACATATTTCACCCATAAAAACTTGCACTATCTATTACTATTTGTACATTAGGCAGAATTTTCCCTACACCTTCCAGTTATTCAATAGAATGCTTTGTGGATACTGGGTATTGTATAAAGGTTAGGTCCAGTTCTTAAGGCAGCATTCATAAGGATAAAGAAATAACAATGCCATTTACTGAGGCTTCGTTCAAAGCACCTTTTAATTTCTACTTCATGTATTTAAGGCACTGAGAAATTAAAAAAAAAAACTTGTTTAAGGCAATAGAGATTGTAAGAGATTGCTGCAGTTTGAAATCTTGTATGCCCACTTAACCAGTCGTTCTTTACTCCCCATTATCATGGAGAATGAGTGTTAGAGAAATTAAGCCCCCACTTTTGTTCCTTTCAGCACTTACTGTATTTTATACTTTTATTTATTTCTGTATTCCCAAGCACCTTACACTGTATCATGTTGAGGGGGCACATAACTCAATGAAGGTTAGATATTAAAGCAAAGAATTGGGGTTTTAGAGATGGCTTAGCAGTGAAGAGCACTGGCTGCTTTTGTAGAGGACTCAAGTTTGGTTCCCAGCACCCACATGGTGGCCGACAACCATCCATAACTCCAGTTCCTATAAATAAATAAATAAATAAATAAATAATTTTAAAGTAAAAAAATTAATTTCCTTCTCTGTCCCTCCACAAAAAAAGAAATAGAATGGAAAATGACAAGTTTCAGACTATGAAGTTCCATAATTCTTGCACAGTAAAATGCCCATCTCCTAAGTGTCTGACTTCTTGTAGTAAGAAAATGGACAAAACTGTGCTAGTTAGCTTCCTTAAGAGGAAGCACTAAGGTGCAACAAGTAAGGCAATGATTCAAAAATTGGGGTGGTTTGTTTTGGCTCACAGTTTGGGAGATTTCAATCCGTGGCCAGTTGGTCTGTTTTCAAGCCTATGATGAGGTAGCATACATCATGTTAGGAGTGTTGTAGTGGAGGAAACTGCTTGCCTCAAGGAGGGCCTGGGGTTCCTAGTACTTCTCCAAGGGCATGCTGCCGGTGACTGACCTCCACAAGGACCCACCTCCTAACAGGTCTGCCATCTTCCAACAGTACCACTAAGCCTTTAGTACATAAGCTTTGGGGGACACTTTTCCAAACCTTAGGAAAGACCAAGTCTAAAATATGTGTAAATAATCTTTATCTGTATCAATTAAAATATTGCATTTCAGGACTGGAGACGTGGCTCAATGGTTAATGAGCTGGTTAATGAATGAATGGTTAATGCTGCTCTTACAGAGGACACAAGTTTGGTTCCCAGCACCCATATCAAGTGGCTCATAACCATCTGTAGCTCTAGTTCCAGGGGATCCAATGCATTCTTTTGGCTTCTGTGGGCACCTGCACATGTGTGCATATACACACATACATACACATAAATAATAATAACAAAAATATTCACTCTAACATGTTTTACACCAACCACAGCCTAATAAACTGACCATGACCCCAAAGCCTCTTCCATTCAGTTCTGGTTTGCTCTAGATACAGGCATAGCAACCTTTGACACTGTAATACATTGTCATCCACAAAGTTCACACTCAGGAACTATGTGGTTTTGTTTTACACACACACACACACATACACACACACACACCACATCTCATACTGTAGCTTTATGATTTTATGTTTGGCCACATTCATAGCTATCCTTGGCTACATGTGGCCTGTGGTCCACAGGTTGGACATGGGGGTTAGTGAACTGCAGTCTACAGGCTAAAGTCAACCTCCTAACTGATTTTTATTTTGCCATGTTGCCAACCCAGGGGACTTTGGATACTTTTAACTAGTTGAAAAGAAAACAGAAGAAAATATTTTGTGATACGTATAAGTTATATGGAATTCACATTTCAGTGTCTGTAAGTACTACTGACATTACAACCACACCTGTTTATAGATTGTTAGCACTTATGTATTAACTATATATCACCTATGGTTGTTTTCTAAGCTAAAGTAGCAGTTGTGACAGAACTTGTACAGCCTGTGAAGCCTAAAATATTTGTTACCTGGCCTTTTTCAGAAAAGGTTTGCAGACTGATACCCTAGAATGCCATTTAGTCAAGTCTTATTTGGAAATACTTGGGACAGGTTTGGAAACTTCTAAGCCTGTACTTTGGAGATCGAGGCAGGAGTATTCAGAATGCAAGGTCATTCTCAACTATAGTGATTTCAAGAACAGCCTTGGATACATAAGACCCTGTCTCAAAAATAAACAAAAACCTCACAGGCCCTAATATCTATCTTGCACAGATTAAATCAGAATGCCTAGAGGTGAGCTTTGGTCTGCAGTGTCCATTAAAGCCTCCTGGTGTGTCTGCAATGTTCAGCCAAGGCTGAGAAGCACTGCTTATGGTGTGCATGCACTTTGAGAGGCAGATAGAGCCTCTCTGTCTCCAGGCTGCCAGGTGGAGGAGAGAATGCAGGTGACTGTCACCACCTGTGTGTGGAAGGGTGATGTGAGCAAAGAAGTTGGGATCTCCAGATCCTTCTGGAAAAAAACACTGTCCATGAGCAAGCAGAAAAGAGGCAGAAGGGAGAATCAAACCAAATATCTGTCACAGCAGATAGCCACTGAGGTGCAAACAAAGTTCTTCCACAATAAGGTAGCATTAAATATACTGGCAGTACAGCCTTCCCTATCCCAGGCTCTAGGACCAGGTAGCTGCAAATGAAGTTATCAAATTGAAGCCTTAGAAACAGAAACAGCCATCCTGTGCACCGAGGCCAAGAGCAGGTTTCACTGGAAGTGTGGCCCAGGTCCATGAAGTGCCTTGGAGCCACTTGTACAGCTTGTTAAGTTGCAAGTTCCTAGGCCCCACCCAGATGTGCAAAGTCAATAGCTCTAGGAATAGCTTTAGACATCTGCACATGAACTGACTACTAGCGGATGACTAAGAACTTCGAAGTCCAGTCACCACTTACCTAAATGGTTATGTTGATAAACTCTTGGCAGGTTAGGGCTGTCCTACCATTATTTACCTCTCCTAACATTATTTGTCACTGTGGACAACTGGGCAGTCCAGTTATTGATTCCTTTCAGAGGTGCATATATACACATTGGAAAAATAGACATCCCACATAAAATCTATGACACAGAAGTCATACATTCATTCTAATAGTTGCTGTCTCTCTCAATATTAAAGACCCTCCTTGGCAAATTCTTTCAAAAATAATATTAAATATGGTCAAATCTTCCTTCTCTGAAGATAGATCTAATTTTTTGGAAGCATACACACATTATTTAGAAGGAAATTAGGTGAATAAAGTGACTGATGAAGTTGACTGACCTGCCTTTTTAAATATGCTCCCCGCCCCTGCAGAGCTGGGGATCACATCAGAACCTCCTACATGCAAGGCAGGCATTTTATCACTGAGCTACATCCCTGGTCCAAGAACCTTGACTTAAATGATCACATTGTATAAAATTACAATCCCTAACTTCAAAATACAAGGTTTTATAATATTTTGTCTAAAGCAGAGTTACAGTCTTTTGGATAGGCAAATTCCACTGTATTTTGTATGAACCAAACCTATTTGTTTATTTCCATTTTCATAAGGCTTAACCACTCGCAAAGCCTGTAAGCCATCAATTTGTGGGTGTAGGTGTTTAAACGCAGAAGTATGTGATACTCTTACAGAAAATCACTGTGGGAGGACAAAACATCTTAACACCTGCTAGCTAGAGGGACCTGAGATGTGATACTTAGGATAGGATGCTTTTCCAGTGTGATTTGTGATTTGTGGGTCCCCATTTGCATCAGAACCAAAGGGCAGGGTAGACAGGACAACCCATGCACTATGGCTTCAGAGCTGGGTCAGATTGCAAATGCACTTTAGAACCAGATTTTAAGTAGAATTCAAGTGCACAGAGTGGTATGCTAAGTCAGTGCAGGTTGAAATGCTAAGGCACACTGAAGGGTTTTATGTGGCCACCCTGGGACTGAGAGGCCAGTTTCTAAAGTGAAAGGATATGTTTTATGAGCTGGGTGTACCTTCCTGGGTGCTGGTGATGCCCTTTGATAACAGCACAAAGGGAGTGGGAAGCTTTTGGCTGTTCACCAGTCTGTGGCCCTGACTGTATTCATTGTGCGCTTATCACCACAAAGGCAGGCTTGCTTTCTAAAGCGTCCTGTCTGAGGCCTTCACAGACCCTCCTTGTGTCTTTTATTTCATCAAGCTGAACAAAACTGAACAGGTAGATCACTGAGCAAAGGAAATGATTAAAAATACCATTCTGGCTTCCCCGATGAGCCCAACAGCTTAAAAACACGCTGGTGCTGAATGTCTCCGTCTCCAGCACAAGAAGGTGGTCATGGGTTCATGTCAAGATGAAAAGTTAGGCAAAGTCTCTGGGAACTACAGGCAATTGTTTGGCTTGAGTATTTTTAACTTTAATTTGGAAAGGCTCTTGCTATGATTAAAATTTGATTCTCATTTCTGCTGGCCTGGACACGACTGAAACTATTCCTTCAGAGAGAGACAGACAGAAAGACAGACACACAGAGAGAGAGAGAGACAGACAGAGAGAGACAGAAGAGAGAGAGAGACAGACAGACAGACAG
>NW_008337053.1:599624-656723 GCF_000622305.1 Nannospalax galili | reverse complement strand
AGAGAGAGAGAGAGAGAGAGAGAGAGAGAGAGAGAGAGACAGAGAGAAACATTCTTTCTTTCTCTGCCTTTAATCATTCCAGCTGGCCCATTGCCTGGATTCATGTTTTTTGTTTTCTGACTTTCCTATTTACTGAAAAACTGCATTTTTACTAGAGGAAAAAACAAAAAACCCTGCCCCATGGCCCCTACCTCCATTAAATGTGGAACTTTGACTTGGATTATGATATTGTCTTCCAAACTTGAAGAGGGTAGTGGGGTACTATTAGGTAACTCTGAGGAGGAGGGTTACCTCAGAGGAGGGTAACTGTTTAAGGGTTAAAGACACAGAAAATTTCTAACTTAAGTCCTGGCAGTTGTCAGGTCAGTAAAGAAAGATGGCTTTGTTTCAATGGTTAGTTTGAACTTTGTGGAGATAGGCAAAATTTCTTTTTTTGTCTTCTGGTGTGGGCAGGGTTTAAGATTCAACAGCGAACCTTTAGCTGCGTTCTCAACTCCCTTGCACCAGCCCACTCTCTCCCTTCCCTCTCACGTGGCAAATCAGTGAACAAAGTGGCCAGTGTTTGTCTCTCTCTCTCTCTCTCTCTCTCTCTCTCTCTCTCTCTCTCCTCTCGCTCCCCCCCCCACCCAGGGTGGAAATCTTTAGCCATTAGACTCCAAAAATTCCGCTGTTCTAGGAAAAGATATCTGTCAAAAGCTTAACTGGAGAAAAATCTCATGTAGAGTCAGTTCCAAAAGCCTGTACAGAAATGCAGCTGCGGGGGCAGGCAGAAGGCAGCACCCAGGGTTCTGGGAGAGATCACTTCCAGCCCTCATCTGTTTCTTTTTCCTCTGCATTTCTAAAGTCAGTGCCTTGGCTGGAGGGTGTGGCTGGGGCTCCAGAAATTCACCCAAAGTACTATTTGTTCTTGGAAATGTTACACTTAATTTTTTGGTCCCAATCTCAGGAAAGAAAAGATCTTTGTGAAAGAAAAAATAAAGCAACAAAATGCACCAAATGCAGGCATCTTTGTCTCCCATGACTAGGGTTTCAGATCAGTTAGCGTTGATATCAGCAAAGAAAGCAGAAACCTGAGAGGTCATTTGGAAGCAGTTTCCAGAATGTTTTCTGGGAGGCGAGATGGGAAACAGATCTTTTAACATTGACTAAAGTTTGTACAAACAGGTCTGCCTTTGAAGAGAGAACCCACAGTATATTTTGGAATCTCAAATCCAAGTGAGTGTGTGTGGGGGTGTGTTTGTGTGTGTGTCAGGGTGTCTATGTGTGTGTGTGTGTGAGGGTGTCTCACCGTGTGTGTCTCACTGTGTGTGTGTCTCACTCTGTGTGTGTGTCACGGTGTCTCACTATGTGTGTCTCACTCTGTGTGTGTCAGGGTGTTTCACTGTGTGTGTGTGTGTGTGTGTGTGTGTGTGTGTGTGAGGATGTCTCACTGTGTGTGTATGGCTTACTGTGTGTGGCTCACTGTGTGTGTGGCTCACTATGTGTGTGTGTATGTGAGTGTAAGGGTGTCTCACTGTGTGTGTGTGTGTGTCAGGGTGTCTCACTGTGTGTGTGTATCTCACTGTGTGTGTATGTGTGTGTGTGTGTCAGGGTGTCTCAGTGTGTGTGTGTGTGTGTGTCAGGGTGTCTCACTGTGTGTGTGTGTGTGTCAGGGTGTCTGTGTGTGTGTATCTCACTGTGTGTGTGTGTGTGTCAGGGTGTCTCACTGTGTGTGTGTCTCACTGTGTGTGTATGTGTGTGTGTGTATGTGAGTGTGAGGGTGTCTCACTGTGTGTGTGTGTGTGTGTGTGTGTGTGAGGGTGTCTCACTGTGTGTGTATCTCACTGTGTGTGTATGTGTGTGTGTGTCAGGGTGTCTCACTGTATGTGTGTGTGTATATCTCACTGTGTGTGTATGTGTGTGTGTGTGTGTCAGGGTGTCTCACTGTATGTGTGTGTGTATCTCACTGTGTGTGTATGTGTGTGTGCGTGTGTGTGTCAGGGTGTCTCACTGTATGTGTGTGTATCTCACTGTGTGTACGTGTGTGTGTATGTGTGTGTGTCAGGGTGTCTCATTGTGTGTGTGTGTGTGTGTGTCAGGGTGTCTCACTGTATGTGTGTGTATCTCACTGTAGGGTGTCTCACTGTGTGTGTATGTGTGTGTGTCTGTGTGTGTGTGTGTGTGTGTGTGTGTGTGTGTCAGGGTGTCTCACTGTGTGTGTATGTGTGTGTGTCAGGGTGTCTCACTACATAGCCCAGGCTAGCTTCAAACTTTCAGCAGTCATCCTGCCTCTGCCTACTGAAAGTTGGGGTTATAGGTGTGTGCCCCCACGCCCAGTCAAAAAAAACATTTTTGAAAGAAAGTTCAAAGTCACAGGCTTTTCCCATCTTGAGGTCAGCAGTATAGCTAGAAATCTTCATGCTCCCCACCAAGTTACTCTTTAGAGGCTGGAAAGATGGCTCAGTGATCAGAAGTACACGCTGTTATTGTAGAGGACCCAAGTGGGCTCCTTAGGCAACTGCACTCACAGACATACTCCCATAACAACACACACAAATACATTTAAAAAAATTGTATTAAGGTAGGCCTCTAGCAATAAATAAATATGTTTAAACTAGAATTTTCTAACTTTTTCGATAGCAGATTTTGAATGTCTTTTTTCTAATTTAATGTGTGCATGGTATTGTGTAGTTGTTTTAATTTTAAAATCATAATGAGGTGCTGGAGAGATGGCTCAGTGGTTAAAATAGCTGTTCTTCCAGAGGACCCAGGTTTGGTCCCAGCACCTACATGGCAGCTAACACTTGTCTAACTCATTTCAGAGGCTCCAACACCCTCTTCTGAACTCCATGGTCATTGTATGCATGTGAGCACTTAAGTACATGCAGGTAAAATACTCATATGCATAAGATAAAAATAAATACAATCTTTAAAAAAGTTTTAAAAGCATAATGAATATAAACATGTTCCCATCTTGTTTTTCTTTTTGTTATTGAGAAAGGGTCTTGCTATATAGCCCAGGCTGGCCTCCTATCTCAGTCTCCTGAGTGCTAGGATGTGAAGCCACCACACTTGGCTTTGTTTTGTAAGACTGATTTTTTTTTCTCTCTGTTTACATGTGAGTTATCTGACTCAGGGGATGGGACACTGTGGCCCATGGACCAGATCTGGCTAGGTATTTATTTCTAGAAATGAAGTTTTATTGGCATACAGCCACGGTCATTTGTTCACATGTTGTTTCGAGCTGCTTTTTGCACTACGGTATCAGGGTAGAAAGGTTCCAACAAACGCTAAAGTATTTGCTAACTGTCTTTAACAAAGAATGTTTTGAGACTCTGCTCTCAGCCGTGGTGGTTTCAGTCCTGCCCCGCTGTGCTGCACTCCCACATTATCACACACCAGAGACCTCCTCGTCCTGTGCTGGGTGCTTTTGCTCATGCTTCTGTGTCTGTGATTTCCAACCTGTACTCTGCCAGGATGCTTCACCCTTCCAAAAGCCTCCTTGAGAGGTACTCATGTGACAGTGTTCCCTTCATGTCAGAGACAAGGCACTTGGTAAATCTACAAGGTACCATAAAAAAGTAACAACTTCTACCGAAAAGAGTGATTTTGTGTGGCAGCATCAGCATCCACTTTTGTTTCTATTTTTATTTCAGTTTACTGACAGAGCACTTTCATTGACTCCTCTGGAGTAAAAGATCTGCCCTTTCTTACTCTCTTAGATACTATCAGTACAGTGAGGCACCTGGACAATTTATTTGCACAGTATCAGAGATCAACTTGGATCAATGATATGAATCTCATCAATTCAAATAATCATTTAAATGACTAAAACATCAAACAACCAAACAGAAAGTCCAACCCACTCCGCTTTTCTTCTATTAACTACAAGGAAGAAGGTTGGAGCACTGGAGGAACAATAAACATGACTTTCTGAGAGATGTTAAACCAAAAGGCTGTTCTATCCTTCCATCAGTTATAAATGCAAGGAATTATGCAAAAGAAGGAAAAGAGTTTCATTTATCCAGAGAAAAACAGAGATCCTCACTTAAGACATGATGTGGAATAATGCCCAGAGTCTGTAGCAATTCTGCCTTACTTCTGCAAAGTGTTTTCTAGAACATTTTACTACAACCTATCCAAACTATGGCTTTTTGGCAACAGCTCTGTAGCCCTTTGCTCTGGTGGCTCCTCCCTTTCTTCGTTTTCTAAAAAAATTTTAGGTGTACTGCCTGCATGTATGTAAGTGCACCTGTGTTGGGCATTGCTCTTGGGGGTCAGAAGAGGGCACTGAATCTCTTGTAACAGGAGTTAAAGACAGTTGTTAGCCACCATTTGGGTTTTGGGAACTGAACCTAGGTCCTCTGCAAGAGCAGCCAGTGCTCTTAACAGCTGAGCCTTCTTTCCAGTCCCTCGTCCTTTCTTTGAACCATAGAAATGATCACAAAAATATATTAACAACCTGTAACACAACATCGTATGTATGTATATGTGCAGTTTGTTCCTTAAAATTATTTTTTCCATTTGCCTTCTGAAAAGTTTTATATGTGTGGAAAGCCACGAGGCTAAAGGTTGGGATTGCAGAGTGGAAGCGTGGGCTGTTGGGAAAGCTCAGTCTTTGAGACAAAAGCTTCTAGTTGTAACTACATTTCTGGGGAGGAGACTGCCTCTATACCACGTCCATTAAGGGGCAACTTTTATTTCTTAATAGTGGTGCCTTTCTCTCAGAAAGTGCAGTGCATGGTAAGGGCAGAAAATAAGCAAAGGAGGAAATTTGATATTGATTTTCTTCTCCTCTGTGAAATTACATGGATGTTCAATGCCTTGTAGCAGTACCTTAGTCAATAAAGATCCATTTGAGACCACCTTGAAGCTTGATGACTTTTCTGATCCTTTATAAACTTCCTCTACTGTCAAACTCATTTGGATATAATTGTCTTCAGTGCTGAAATAGTGTGATCTTTCTTCATAGCACCGCAATGAGGATTTTGCTCAGTAAAATTGTACTGCATTCCAATGGTTTGCCCCTCCTTTTTGTTAAAAGCCAACAACACAACACAACAAATCTGACAATCCAAAGGGCAAAAAGAGATGGATAAAGTGAATCATGGGACTCGTTGTAGATTTTCTTAGTATTAGAGTGTTGCTGGGTCTTCCTGGGTTTGAACTGCAGAAGGGGCAAGTGTAGCACCTTGTCCCGTGGGGCTGAGGGAAGGTCATTTAAGGCCGCCGCATCATCATCGTCTTTGTTGCCGTAATACTTTCTTTTCTTGAATTTTCGGGGCAGAGGCAGTATGCTAAGTCTCTCATGGTTTCTGTCCTTAGGGAAGCAATAAGCCGGTTGTGTGAAGCTGTCCCTGGGGCGAGTGGAGGCATTAAAAAACGAAAGGTAAATATTTATGTGGGTTTCTTGTTTGTTTCTTAACTATGGCAAAAAAATAAAAAAGGATCAAAATAGTTGCTATTGAATGCCTGGGCTTCTTAAACGTTTGCCATGTGCGACCCTTTTTGCCTTCATGTGTGTGCATGTACAAGTGTGGGTGTGCATATGTGCACATGGGTGTGGAGACCTGATGACAGCCTCAGGTGTGGGTTGTTCAGGCTCCATCAGTCTTTTTTTTTTTGTTTTGAGACAGGGCCTCTAACTGGTCTGGAACTGGCCAAGTAGGTAAGGCTGGTTGGCAAGGGAGCCCCAAGGATCCGTCTGCCTCTGCCTCCCCGCCGCTGGCATTACAGACATGCCAACCATTTGGTTTTTATGTGGGTTCTGAAGGAACTCAGGTCCTCAAGCTTTGACTTTACCAGTCTGAGCTATCTCCCCAACCCTGCCTGAGGTTTAAATGACTCCAGGTAGAAGTATATAAAATAGAAGAGATGGCTCAAGCAGGTATAAGCACTTGCCACATAAACCTGATGACCTAAGCTTCTGGATCCTGTGGTGGGAGAATCAACTCCTAAGAGTTTCCTCTGACCACCACACACTTGTTGCACACGACTTGTGCACACTCATACTCACTAACACACATTATATACACAGACAGTAATAATAAAAAATTTAAAATTATCTGATATACATATAATTTATGTAAAATTTATTAACAATGAAAGTAAATTTGCATACTAATGAGACGGATATGGTTTTTTTTTAATCTAAAGAATTAAATCTTGGCTGAATATTTGATAGTGAAGGATGTAGAGCATTTTCAATGTTCTTTAGATTTGATCAACATTTTATTTTTGGTCTTTTTTGAAATAGGGCCTCCCCGTAGCCCAGCTGGCCTGGAGCTCAGTATCTAGACCAGGCAGGCTGGCCTTGAACTCACAAGATCCACCCACCTTTGCCTCCCGAGTGCTGGGATTAAAGGCATGTATCGCCACACCCAGCTGATATTTTATTTTATAATTGCCAATGCTGACAATACCACTTTATAGAAATTCATAGTGCAAAATGACAGGAATATGTTCAGGGCCATTTCAGAAATTGTTGGAATTTTTGTTCTACTCCCCAACCAAAATTCATTTAATGATATTTTAAGAAACTCAAATATATGATTCAAATAGCATTTTTTCAAATAAAACATTCTAATATAGTATAATCCAAAGATAGCTTAGATACCTATATGCTGAGGAATAGCAGTAGGAAAACATTAAGTCTTTCTTTCCTGTGATTAAACCACTCTGTTTCTGTGAGAACAGAAAATTTTCAACATCCAGTAAAATGCTGTAGTTCATAATAGTGTAGTCTGGAGTCTGTGCCAAGCTGTTTTAGGTGTGTGTACTGGCTTTGCCTGTCCTGACACATGCACTGCAAAGTGTGCATGCTGTGTGTTCAGAATCAGGGCTGGTTGCAGTGGAGTCACACCACACACCATGCCATCGTATTTGATTCACGTAATGTGAAACAGAGAGGAAGGCATGGGCTAGGATACATTGTCAATGTTAAAAAATTAACATTCGGGGACTGGAGAGAAGGCTCAGCAGTTAAGAGCACTGGCTACTCTTGCAGAGGACCTGGGTTTGCTTCCCAGCACCACATGACAGATAACAACTGTCCTTAAGTCCATTTCCAGGGGATCTGATGCTGATGCCGTCTTCTGACCTCCACAGGCATGGCACATATGTGATGCACTTATACAAATGCAGGCAAAACACATGTACACATAAGAATAAATTTTGTAACAATTAGCATTCAGTCTTACAGCATTGTTTTGTTATTTTTAAGGCTCCAGTTAAGTTCCTATCAACAGTTCTTGGCAAAAGTAATCTTCAGTTTTCAGGAGTGAATATAAAGCTGACCATTTCAACATGCAGCCTCACACTGATGAATCTTGACAACCAACAGGTAAGACTACAAATGTCGATTACAGTGTAGCATATCTATTTTTCTGGAAGTGTGTGGTAATAAAGAAAATAAAGTGTCAGAACTTGCTTATAATTTAATAAGCCATAAAGGAAAAATTACCCAAGATATATGCATATTAGCAACTAGGATATTAACAGCATTACTAACCTATCACTGGGGAGTTTAACTGGCTGCAAATAACTTACTGCCTCCTAATTGCCTTGGAATGAAAAACTAAGGTTCAAAGAACATAGTAAATATGAATTGCTAATTAAGACCGCTAATATGGTCTTTGGACGGAGATGTGAATGAGGGACACAGCAAAGGTGAAATGCTGGAGTGGATACACTAGGGTTAAGCAACTTACTGAAATGTAGGCAAAAAGTATTACCTTCTACCACTTTTAGTTGAAAACCTTTCTAAAATGTTGTATAGGTGTCATTTTCCTCTTCATGATTTCTAATCTTCTGGTGTGTGCCTGAGTTTTCCTTGTGAACCTTATTTATTAGAGAACAACATTGCTGAATCAAATGTAAAAACACACAGGCACTGGGCTAAGATGTATATAAACAACAGCACTCTTTTTGACTTGCTTTTAACCTTTGAAAATAAGTTCCTGATGCAGACTATTTATGTGTGTTAGAGTCTGATTTTACTCTGTCTATTATGTAGTGATTTGAGGCTGTTAATGTTTAAGTTTTACTATATGGTGTGCTGTTGACCAAAGACTATAGTAGATGGTTCAGTAGCACTGGTCATAACAAAACACTAAGAGGTTTGAGACCACGTACAGGGTGAAATGATGGCTTTGTCACTTAGGAGTTACCCTTCATCTCTGAGCTTCAGTTTTCCTTATCAGTGACCTATATAGATCACAAGGCCTATTTATAAGATGTCTCAGATTTAAATAGTGTGTTATAAGACTATTTCAGAGGATTATGAAATATGAGATTATTATGAGATATGAATGGGACTCACTTAAAACAACACCAGTAACATGGTATCAATATTGTTCAATTATTCTTTCTCAGAGACTGTTTCAAATACATACCCAGAACTTAATGGAGCAAAACATAAAATTGCCAATAGCATTCAAGTCCTGAGGGCCCATTTATTTCTTAAGTTCCAAAACATAGTGCATTGTGTATTCTGTAGTATAAAACATGTTGGAAGAAGCTCTTTAATATGAAACAATTTAAAATGGAGTCTTCTCTAGTTGGGCCTTGATTAATTAGGCAAGTATCAGTGATATCATTGGCATAATGACAGTATAGCATTTTTTGGAGGATAATTAGAAGATATAACACAAGAGAAATATTTATTCATTCATTCAGTCACTCACATTCTTTGACCTCAAGATGCTTATAAATGTAAACTTTAGTTTTAGTTTTCACTCTTGTATATGGTACCACAGAGGTTCGTGGTTTAATCATGACATCTTATTAAGTTAAGGGGTCCTTGAATTAACTCATAGTTGCAAAGGTGGAAAATAGGCAAGGCAGGAGATACCATGGTGAAAGCTTTATGTGCAGAATCTAATGTTTTCTAAATGGCCCTTTCTGTGGGGAGACTACAGTGAATCGGAGAGTTTACAGACAACAGGGTTGTTGTGTATATGAGGGGCTCCATCTGTCCATCTCCTTTCCCTCCTCTCTCCTTCAGACTATAGCAGTTAGAGGTATGTTGTGTGACTTTTCTTGAGGAGATGTGAGTACACATCTATCTGTTCACCCGAGATAAGAGCACTGATGACAGACCAAAGAATGGATTTCACCCAAGTCTAGCTTAGTGAACCAGTGAGTTTATTGGGCCTACTTGTATGAAAATGGCAGAGGGGTTCCTTACAGGAGCATGGAGGATCCAAAGGCAGCTGCATCAGAAAAGCCCACTGCAGTGAGGGTGACGACTCCCAACAGCTGCCTTCCTGGAGCCCTTTGCAAAACTTGTAGGCAGCAGGGCTGGTTGGAGGTCACCTCCTCCCACTGTTCCTGCTTGTATAACCTTGGTTTAGGAATGGGATTGCTGGAGTGGCAACCAAAGTTAGAATATCACTGGTTTCAGGCTCAGGGGCTCATTCTGAGCTCTTCTGTAGGCCTGGAGGGAAAGGCTGGAGGGGTGCTTATATGTGTGTGTGTGTGTGTGTGTGTGTGTGTGTGTGTGATTGTGGATGCTTCAAGAAGCTTTATATAATTCATGAAATGAGCAATTAAAATGTTCAAGGGATGAAGCCAGGAGAGAAGAGTCTTTTGGATACAGTATGAGAAAAGGACTTATCAAATAGGGGCACTCACGAACTTTAAGACAATACAGAGCTGGTGAGATGATTCAGTAGGCAAGGGCCCTTGCTGCCAAGGCTGACACTTGAGTTAGCTCCCTAAGACCCCAAATGAAGGAGGGAGAGAACTAACTACCACAAGTTATTTTTTGACCTCCACATGCCACTGCAGAGCACACACACAGATGCACGTGACACACACACACACACACACACACAAAAAAAAATGTAATAAAAAATTTAATAAAAGGTAAGTACAAAGAAATACTGATGCTTGCCTTTTGCTCTTAATTTCTAAGATCTATTTTGGTCCCCAAACATAAACACCTTCAAATTAATGGCTGTTAGGCTACTTTTCTTGGGGAGATGTGAGCAAAGATCTATTCACTCCAAATAGGGAACAAACGACACTCCAAATATGTAGTTCCACCTGTCTGCTAGTGAACCAGTGAGTTTACTGGGCGAGTACTGAGGGGTTACTTGTAGGAGTGTGGGTGACTCGAATAGCTGTACCACCAAGTCCCATCCCAGACGAGTGGTGGCCTCCTACATTTTGCATACAGGCCTCTTCAGCTTTCTACCTTCTGCATTTTAACATTTCAGCTGAATTATGAACAGCTGTTGGGGGGCAAAGAATCAAAGACTGGCTAGGACCTCAGGGATGGGTCTAATAGACCCTCTGCACTTCTCTCTTCGGGAGGGATCTTGTGAAGGTCTGGTGTGTGTAGTCAAAGCTGCTCTGATTAAGATAGTAATGGTCATACTAGGCGTACAGGGCATCGGTCCACAATTACAGATGATAGCACCTTCTATTTAGGTGGTTCACATTTACCTTTGGTCAAGAAAATAACCATTGGGCTGAGAGATAGTTCAGAGGTTAAGAGCACTGGTTGTTCCTGCAGAGGACCCGGGTTCAATTCCCAGCACTCACATAGGGGCTAACAACTGTCCATAACTCCACTTCCAGGGGATCTGATGCTCTTTTCTTGCCTTTGCAGGCATTGCATGCAGATGGTACATTTACATACATGTAGGCAAAACATAAAATAAAATAAAAAAGAACATAACCATTTACTCTCAGAGAATATGTCTTTACAGGCAGGAAACAAAAGTATGTTAAACACACTATATTTAAATAGTAGTATATTTGGGGGTGAGAAAACCTATTTTGGAAGCAACTTATAGGAGATTCTGTGTATTCATTTTAAATTCAAGGGTCAGTCGTTAGTATACTTCAGGACAGCATTTGGAATCTATAGGGAATGATCTAAGCCTTTAGTGGATGCCTAAAACCAGGAAGTACCAAAACATTTTTGTTAAACATTTTTATTACATTTATGGGGGGGGGGTAAAAGAATAACCTGCAGGGTCAATTCTCTCCATCATGTGGGCCCAGGGGATCAGGTGGTCTAGCCTGAGAGCAGGCATCTTTCCCTGCTGAGCCGCCTCACCAGCCCAGATAGTACCAAACTTGCATGTACTGTTTTGTGTAAATCTTAGCAACTACAGGATGAGATTTTTTTTTTTAAGTCAAGATCTTCCACTATTCCACTTAAAGGAGGCACGGCATTACTTCTCACCAGTATATCCAGATTGCTATTACCGGCACCATAGCTCCTGTTTTGTGACCATTATTAAGGGAAATAAGAAGTATTTTCACTAAGGGACCTGACGGTGATAACTAAGACAGCTGTCAGTGACTATGGGATGGGCGCTGAGAATGGTGTGTAAAAGATCGTCTGCATCCTGTGTGGAATGGAGCAGGACACGGTATCCTCATGTTAATTAAAATGGTGTGGTCTGTGATAAACCTCCTTTCAGGAATTTCCTAGTATGTTCAGACTGCAATTGAAAAGTAAATGCAACTTAGGAAAGTAAAGTCATGGGTACAAGGAGATGCTGTGTGGGGCCTTAAGCAAAGTCATAGCAGCTCCCACTCCCACCAAGCCTTTACTCACTCCTCCAACTGCCACCAGCCCTGACAGTTGCTGAGTTGACGAGTGTAAGAGTTAGTTAAGGAAACAAAACAAAACAAAAAAACAGAGACATCATTTGGTCTCCATGAGGACTTTCAAGTACCCAGAGGCTAGGCGGCCATGAAAATTGTCCAGGTACAGGAAAGCAGTGCCCAAATCATGATGGAGACACACGTGAGTGCTGTCTGCCACACTGGGGACCCTGAATCAGAACACCTTCTCAGGAGAAACAGAAGTGCTTTGCCATGTAGTGCTAATAAGACTGCTAGATACTCCTTTACTGAGAACAAAAATCTGGGGTTTTAGCTACTATCTTGAGAGTATAATGTGATCTCTGAGAAATTAAAATTAGCTTAAGCCAAATAAAGTATCCATCTGCATTTAATCCTTACAGTTTGCAAGTTAAATCCAATTTAATTCTATTTTCTATTTAGGACCAAAGCCAGAGAGATTAAGTATATTTATTTACTTTCTGAGCTAACTGGTGGAATCCAAATTTGATTCAGGTATTAACTGTTCCACACTGTGTGGTAACTTAAACATTAAAAAAAACAAAAGCACTACTGAGCATGACTGACAAAAGCCTGTAATCCCAGCTCTGGCAGGAGGACCAGGAGTTCAAAACCCTTTTCTGCTATACAGGCAGTTCAGCGTAGCCTGAGCTGCCTAAGAACAGCTTACCAAAAATTAATAAAAGAAAAAAGTTAGAAAATGCAACCAATTTCTACCTTCAGTAAGGAGGAACAAGTGTTCATTTCAGTGATCTGTATTCTGTTTTTAAGACCAACAAACCAACCCTGAATCAAAGCCCAGGTCTTTCTCCCCAAATGGACTTTCAGTTAAAACACAGAGTATTTCTCCCTACCCTGTCCCACACAGAAACAGAATCACTTCTCCATTTAGACTTGTTTTTTCTCAGCCTACCTTCCCTGCCATGTTTAACTGGAGGTAAAGACAACTGACCAGTTTATTGTGCACTATCTGTCAACCCCATCCCAGGAGTGCGGTGACCTTACATTGCACATACAATCTGACACCTGACTCCAACTACTTGCTATGTGAGCAGCAGCAGATAGGAGACAGCAGTTTACTTCCTGTCTGGTTTTTCCTCTCTCTCCCTTCTCCCAGGTAAGGCGAAGTGATTGAGTGTTTGTTACCCTTGTCACTGTCCTCTATTTTACAGGACACCCTAGCCCCCAAAGACAAAATGAATGTAAAAAAAAGTGAATTGTCCTGTTGTACAGGATCTGTCCTATACTTCCAGTGTGAAGGAGCACCAAGAACTTTCTTATTAATCATAAAAGACCTGCTATAAACTCACTTTGTTCGGCATAGCTTTCAGTGTAATTACTACACTCAAGAAACTTCAGCAGCTTCATAAAATACCCACAACAACATACTCATTCCTAGAGCAGCTCTTCCTAGGCTGGCAAATTCTTTGAAGCAATACTTAAGCTTCTAGGAATTTATTTGTAAGTCAGGTATCTGAAAGGGTTCATTTTGCCTTACAACACTGGCTGTTTAAATCTTAAAATGGATGTAGTGATAAACACAATGAAGGAGTATATAAGGTATATACGCAATACTATTAGACACACAAAATACACAGAACAAGAAATTTTTATTGTCACCAATGCTGGTGCATGAGGAATAACAAGCTTAGCTAGAGGAAGAGAGAGGCAAGTGTCAGGCACCCAGGTGGATTTCTGGGCAGGTTTAAAACCTTCGAAGTTTGATAGCACAACTGCTCATAAGAACTTTTACAGCTATCGGCAGGCTTTCCTTTACTTCACAATTTTCACTAACAGCTCTTACAATATGAAGTTCAGCTACAGTCCTACCTATCAAGGTATAAACAGCAAGCAAAATTTCCCCAGTACATAAGGGTATTGGAAAGTTTGTGCTTTCACATACATTTTAATGCCTAAACTTGATGGCCAAGCGTGGTGGCGCAAAGCTTTAAAAAAAAAAAAGACACATTAATTTTTCACTTTAAAAACCACAATGGATTTTTCCCAAATTACAGATCATGGTAGCTTTATACATCATGAAGATATTCATACAATCAGAATTTCAGATGCTCTTGGAAACACATCTTAAGAGTACATGTGCTAACACACACATCTACACATATCCACACATAGTTTGCCTATCTTTTGGGGATAACGAAAATTCAATCTTAAACTGCAAATTTAGCTTTTGATAACTATCATATATAGATCACAAAATAGAATTTGGAAAGTTTCCTCAACAGGCTTTCGGTTCAAATCAGTCAAAGATATATTGTGGGTCCCCCCCCCCATCTATTGGCAGTTTTTCTTGGTCACGATTTACTCTTGCAAAAACACCTTTACAAGCTTAACAAGAAAAAGATCTCCAATGTAGGGAAAATAATCCCGACCAACAAAGTCAGAGCCACGGGTTTCTCTGGGCATCCTTGAAAGCAGATTTCCTAAGACCCTTTCCTTCCATGATTCCTCTCCTTTTCACCACTGTGCAGTCACTGTCCTATTGTCTTCTATTCTGAGAAACAAAACCCGGTTTTTTTTTTGCACAGAACTATTTGGAACGAACCCAAAAGGTAGCGGAATGTTGAATCTTTCCCTCTCAAGTAGTTTCCTCCTCTTCCATCAGCATTTAACTACTCTCTATCAATGATCTCATCGCAACCGAGTTCTTCGGTCAGACGGTTGACAACCATTAGCGAAAACAGCTCTTCGATGAAGGCGAGCTGGTCGAACGGCGTCTTCTCGCACCGCATCTGAAAGCCGCCATCCAGGGCCGCCTCCCCGGACGTTCTCCGGAACATCTTGTTGGCTTCCTCCAGGGCGGCCGACACGCGGTAGCTCGCGCCGCCGCGGCGCTCCTCCTCCGGATAGCTGTAGTCGTCCTCCCAGTCGTCAAAGTCCTCGGCCTCGAAGTCGGGGTCCGCGAGGCCGCGCGGGGCCCGGGCCGAGGGCGCGGCCTCCTCCTCCATCGGGCCCTCCTCCTCCGCCTGCGCCGCCCCGCGCACGGCCGGCCCGCGGCCCCCGCGGCCTACCTCCATCTGCACGTCCATCTGCAGGTCATTGCTCTCCTCGTACAGCTCGGACAGCTCAGCCATCTCCGCCATGGTGGAAGCCGCTGAGCCTAGCAAAACGTTTTCAGCAAGAAGGACGCGCGGGCGGGCGGACTGGCGGGCGTGGTGCGCGTGCGCGAGTGGGCGTGGTGCGCGTGCGCGAACGCTGCGCATGCGCGTCCCCGGACGCAGGCGCACTTTCCAGATGCAGTTTCCTCTGTCTGCGCCGGATGCGGGCCAGCATTGTGGGCTCAGCGTAGCGTGGGCTGTGGTTGGCCTGAGCTCTCCACCTTACTGAGTGCTAGTGCATTCTTTAGGACTCTCGTCGGCCCACTTCCGCTAACATGGCTGTGAACTGGAAAGCGTGGCTTCGGTGACAGATGCCGCCCGGTCTCCTCCCTCCACCTCCCCAGTCTCCCCCAAGCATTCCATCTGTTCGGGGCTTCAATTACCTTTATCCTTGAGCGAGTCGGTATCTGCTGACCAGAGTATCTGTAACACAGGTCAACATATACAGCATATGATAAGCGATCCGTTCAGCTCTTTTATTGTCATTTTAAAACCATTCATAGCAGATACTATCTTTTAAAGTTACAGTAAAAAAAATTTGTAGTCATTGTTTTTATCACAAGCTACCTTTCTACTATTTTCAATGTGGTGTGTGTTCCTTAAATCCGTTCCCTTTGCATTTGCGTGGGTCTTTATGTACTTTTAGCAAACGAAATACTACTTTGTGGGGGTTTCCCCTACACCTTCAACTCTGGGGAGAAAAAGGCCTCAGTGGTGTCAAAATTCAGCTTTCCATTTGTTTTATTTGCATAAATACATTAAAGTTGACCTAACCGTGGAGAAATGATTTGTGTGTACACACCTTTGTGTATACGCAGGCACATACACAACGGTCAGTTGAACATCGGCATGTGCTAGTGTTCTCCAGAATAAGGAAAGGCGGAAAGCACAGGCTATGTTATGCATGCTTTAAATAAATATCGGTCACATTGTGCTCCACCGTTGCTCTGCAAATTTAATATCTACACTCTCCACATTTGGTTATACTGAATCAATACAATTAAAATTCCGTTTTATTGACTTAATCTTCTTTTCAATCTTTTCCCACAGTTTTATTTTCTCGGAGCTTATCTTTCAACACAGCGAATATTTGCATTTCTTCTGTGCATTAACTGGCTGTATTTTGTATTTATTTCTTTTTCTTACTGATTTGTAGGAATTCTTATAAACTATATGAATACATCATTTTTCATTTTATGAATATATTCTTCAAGCTTGTTTGTATTTTAGGGAGTCATATTAAAGTTTAAAATTAGTTTTTATGTAATAAGATTTTTGTATGCCTATTTTTTATTATTAAGATGAATTTTCCTTCTTCAGTAATATATCTTACTGTCTGAAAAGGCAAATGAATGAAAGAATTTTAGAAGCAGCTTGAATATTTATTGTATGTCTTGCTATCTGACAAGGTGAATCTTGTCCACTTGTTTAAAAATGCTTTGGCTGTTTTTCAAATCAATTCTTCCATGTTGACTTCATAAGCAGTATGGCAATTCCACCGATGACACTGGCAACATTTGTACCAGAATTTCTTGGAACTTGTAAATTGGTTTAGGGGAAGAGGATTGACATCTTTATAATAATATCATTTTCATCTCCATAAGATGATATATATCTTTCTAATTAATCAGGTTTTAAGAATTTATTCCTTGAGAATTTCATACATGTATATATGATCATATCCACTCCTCATTAACCACCTCCAACTCCCCCCCAGCTCCCCTGCAACACGTCCTTCTCACAACTTAATGTTCTCTATTTTAATTATGACAAAGTCCAATCATTGATGTCCATATGTGCTTGAGTTTGAGACCATCCCCTGGAGTATAGGCAACCTATCAGTGGCTACACACCTAAAGAGGAATGATTCTCCTTTCTCCAGAAACTATTAGCTACTGATAGTTCCTCAGTTAGGGGTGGGGCTCAAGAGCTCCTCCCTCATCCATGCTGGAATTTGGGTTGACTTGATTTCCTGCAGGCAAACAACAGCTCCTGTGAGTTCATGAGTGCAATAGCCATATCGTGCTAGAAGACAGCATTTCACAGCTCTCCTCTCTGCCCTCTCTGTTACACCATTTTTGCCTTCTCATCTCCACCGGTTTTTGGAAAGATGGGCGTGTCAGACCCATGGTTTAAATGAGATTATTCAGGGGTGGGGATGTAGCTCAGTGGTACAGCACATGCTTAGGATGCACAATTCCGATACCAAAAATACAACAACAAAAAGAGGTTATTAAAAAAAGAGGTTATTTTAGAATGTTGATAGTCACTTCTAAAGCTATGCTAAGAAGGTAGAAACAAGCAAACAAATTATAGGATTATACAATTTAATTTGTTTATATTTTTCAGATTATTGCAAATCATCATATGCAATCTATTTCATTTGCCTCTGGAGGGGATCCTGTAAGTATGAATCTGTTAAAATTCATTCGATGCATTCTAAGAACTTTTATATACAGAATATTAATCATAGCATGTCTTTTCCAGATACCTTACTACGTTTATTAAATGCTGCATGTAGCAGGTAGTCAAAAATTTGGCTTGGGCAAAATATTTCCTTTGTTTTAATTTCAAAAGATTTAGTAGATTACCTCACAGTTCTCCTCTGTGTTATTAGCCACTGAGTTATCAGCTGATAAGTTTCTGTTAACATCAAAGTCACAAGAAGCAAGTATGTCTGTCCTGTGTGTGCTATCATCCTCTTTTAGAATTAGTAACAGAGTGCCAGGCAGATATTAAAGAGACTGGATATATGAAGGAAGCCTGTTTGCTGTCATTGCAGTTAACCAAGGTCATGAAGTCCAATCTAGAATAAGGAGCCAGCTTTGCAAAAACCCATGGAGAAAATGATCAGCTAGGGAGAAAGAGCATGCAGTTCCTGTCTACTGCGGCTGTGTGGTACTCATTTCCCACGGATTGTGCAGGGCTTCTCTCCAAGCCTACTTTACACTGTCATTCCTTGACTCTCCCTGCATTATCTCTGGGTCAGAGTCTTTGGAGAATGGTACTGAGATTTAGGGAGCATCAGTGACTGGATAGCAAACAAAAGTGTTTGAGGAAACAGGACAATTTTGTTTCACTGTGACATTATGAGCCATTTTTGTACCTATAAGCAAATGGAAGACTAAAAGCAGAGTGACTGTCATGAAGGCTGAACGTCAGTAACATCAAGGAAGTGTATGGAGAACATATCCAGAACATTCTTATCAAGAGTGTGCTACCTTCTTTCTCATTAAATATTATTCCTTCAGAAATGACCCAATGAAATCCAGGCTAACAGTTGTTTTTTTAAATCCACTACTTCAAGTTTCCCACTTTTAATTGAGAAATAAAATTTAGAGTCACAGGACTAGAGAGATGGCTCAGTGCTTAAGAGCATTTGCTGCTCTTGCAGAGGACATAAGTTCAGTTCCCAGCAATCATACCACCTGTAACTCCAGCTCCAAGGACTCTGAGGCCCTTTTCTGCCCTCTGTGGGCACCCATACACATGTGGCACACATGCGCGCGCACACCCGCACATATAAATAAAACTAAAATCTAAAAATATAGAGTCCCAATAATGAGAGATATAACCTAGGAACCTAGTTTCAAAGATGTGCAAACAAACAAAACACTGTATTGAGTTGGTGTCCCTGCAAAATTTGATTTGCTTTTATTTTAATGCAAATATTTGAAAGGAAAAATTGCATATACTAAAAGGAAACAAAGTTCTAAAGTTTCTCTGAGTTATCACTGTTTCATTTACCGAACTTCCAAAGTACTTGAGCAAGTGCTACCTTGTGTATTGGTGTACATTTCTTGTGTGTAAAGTCCATAGCTGAATGCTAATTAAATTATCCCATCCTTCAAAACACTTCAGAAATTACTTGGCTTCCCACTGGCTGCCAGTATTTAAGTGTATCAGTCAAGACAATCCGCCTTCAGAGCTTCTTAGATGCACGTGTAAGAAAAGCGGCTGCACAGGATTTCAAATCGTGGTTTTCTTTTATTGGATACTCAGCTTCCCTTTAGGCATCACTATGCCCTCACCTTTGGGCTAGGATGTAGTTTAGTTCAAATTACTATATTAAGTTGGCTGCAGTGGTCCAGGTCTATAATTCCAGCACTCTGGAGACTGAGGTGAGAAGAGTTCAAAACCACTATGGGTTCTAGGCCAGCCTGTGACTACATATTGAGACTCTGTCTCCCCTGCTACCAAATTACTATATGGGTTCAATGATGCCAGAAAATAAAAATAACCACATTTTAAAAGCTTTACTTTTCCCCCAAGAAGTTCCACATGTGGATAATCAATTGTGGCTCTATTAGCAAATGTGAGCCCAAAAAGCTTTACTTTCCCCCCAAGAAATTCCATGTGTGGATAATCAATTGTGGATCTATTAGCAAACAGAGTGTGTAGGATGACTTATGCCTCATGGCTGCAATGTGAGCCCAGGACTGTGTGTGGATTCCAATCTAGACAGCCTCATGATCTGGCCTAAACTATGATTCCAAGAGTTGGAAACAGAGCACGGTGACTCTAGATGGGAGAACTGGCATGTTCTCTGCTCCTAGCCCATTATAGTTTGTCACTCAAGAAGGAACTCAAATACTTTTTAAAATTATTATTATATATTTTTTTATTTTTTAGAAGAAGCATTTCATTAGCTTCTCTTGCAGAGGACTGGGCATTTTTAAAAAATATTTTTTTATTATTTTTATTTTATGTGTATGAGTGTATTGCCTGCATGTATGTGAGTGCATCCGTGTCATGAAATGCTGCAGAGGTCAGAAGACAGCTTCGGATTCCCCTAGAACTGGAGTTAAGGACGGTTCGTAGCTGCCATGTGGATGCTGGGTCCTCTGCAAGAGCAGTCAGTGTTCTTAAGAGCTAAGCCATCTCTCCAGCCCCCTCAAATACTTTTTAAAAGAGACTGTTCCTTAATGTACTTGAAACATAATGATTGCTGTTTGCCCTAAACTTAACCTGTTAAAGTTTCAAGGGATGTTGTCATGTTAAGGTTGGTGCGCAGACCCTCATTTATGATGAGCCAGACATTATTTCTGTTACTTTTTGTCCTAGTTTGTTTCTCCATTGCTGTTACAAAACACTGACCACTACCAACTTGGGGAGGAAAGGGTTTATTTGTCTTACATCTCCCCAGTTACAGTAGGAACTCAGGGCAGGAACCTGGAGGCAGGAACTGGAGCACAGGCCATGGAGGAATGCTGCTTACTGGCTTGCTCCCCTGGCCCCTGCTCAGCCTGCTTTCTTATGCAACACAGGCCTACCTGCCCAGGGGTGGCACCACCCACAGTGGGCTGAGCCCTCCCACATCACTCATCAAGAAGGTACCCCACAGACATTGCCATAGGCCAGTCCAATGGAGGAAATTCCCTAATTGAGGCTTCCTCAACCCAGGTGTGTCAAGCTATCCAGTATACTGTTCTTCAGCCTGTCTTCATACACCCTTGGTTCTTAAACTTGCCAAAGCACAGTCCCTGTCAAATACAAACAGGAAAGAATCTACAGTCACTGTAGAAAATTGAGGGGAGGCCCTGGGCTGTCTGCAGCTGAAAAGTCCATTGACTTGGATTTTAAGTGGTAGTCTGGTTCTATCCTAAGCACTGGCGTTGGGAACCCCCCAGTGAAGTCTTCCCCTCATATCAGGAAGGCAGCGTGGGCTAGTGTCAGGCATTGGCATCAAGCAGACTTGACTTATTAACCTCTCTAAGGTTTGCGGGGGTTAATTCCTGTTGCCTCATGGTGTTGAAAGAATCAAGTGAGGGGGGCTAGAGAGATGGCTCAGTGGTTAAGAACACTGGTTGTTCTTGCAGAAGACCCGGGTTCGAATCGCAGCATCCACATGGCAGCTAACAACTGCCCGTAACTCCAGTCCCAGGGGATCCAACAGCCTCTTCTGTCCTCCATGAGCATTGCACGACACAGGTGCACCTACATGCAGACAATACATGCATACCCATAATCAAGTGAGATGATGAGCAGAAAGGGCTGGTGGTGCCAGGCAGAGAGTCACAGAAATTATAATGCAGGATGCATGTCCTTATTTCTTTTAGGGTGCTCACCTACCTGCTTCACAGCTTCATAGCTGTTGGTTCAAGGTATAGGAAGCTTTAGTTAAAAGTCCCATGTAGAGGCTGGAGAGATGGCTCAGTGGTTAAGAGCACTGGCTGCTCTCGCAGAAGACCTGGGTTTGATTCCCAGCACTCACATGGCAGCTAACAACCATCCATGACTCTAGTTCCAAGGGATCCAATGCCCTCTTCTGACCTCCGAGGGCATTGTACAACATGGGTGCACCTACCTACATGCAGGCAATAAATGCTTACACATGAATAAAAATAATAAATAAAATATTTTAAAAGTCCCCACGTGGCCCAATGTGGTCGTGCTTTTCCTACCACATTTCTCCAGTTTTTGAAGCTGCTGACCATTCTTCCTTACCTAGGCCTTTGCTCGCCTTTGCTTTTATTCTTTCTCAAAAACAGTTTGTTTTCTTTCTAGGAGCTGTGCAGGTAGCTCATGGAAATGCTTCTATAGCTACCTGTTTCTCCATTTCAAAAATGAATTGCAAATTTGTGAAAAATGAACATATTTAAAGTATTTTCTCCTGAAATTTGTGCTTTCCTTTTAAGTATTCTGAAATTTCTCCCACATGTTTATAACAGATAATTTTTAAACAATTAGAAAGTTGGGGATTGCTTTGAAGATGAGGAAGCAGGTCAGGAGACATCTCATGACCTTTTGCTCATCAGCACCTGCTCCAGGCCACATTGCTGGCACTGCATCACTTCATCAGCATAACAAGAGTAGCAGAGTCTCAGTAACTGTGACTTTTTCCTAACATAATGAAAAGCAAAGCTCATAACTATGGTCTTATTTATTTAGAAGATATTTTAAAACTTTTTTCTCTTTGCGTGGGATATTTATTTAGGTGCATGAGTTTTTTGAGACAGGGTCTCACTGTGTAGCCCTGGCTGGTCTGGAACTCACATAGATCCATCCAACTCTGCCTCCAAACTCCTGGGATATAGGCTGCTCCACCATGCCCAGGCTGGTGTGTGTTATTTTTAAAGATGACCTAAGACCAGTTCTGCTGACCCTGAGGTCTGCTTCCTGTATGATTCATTGTGGTTGTTAAGTGACTGACCTGTAGGATATTACCAACCAGGCCCTTACATCCTGCAAGGTGACTGCATATTCGCTCCAGAGAGCTGGTTTTTTGGGGGGTTTTTTTGTTGTTTTTTTTTGTTGTTGTTGTTTTGTTTTAATCTGCAACTGGCATTGTATGCATTTTGCCCTGAGAATTAAGATAACAAAAGCATCTTTAATTTTTAAAATCTTATAATTCATCAGCTTACTGTTTTCAATAAAAGCTGGAATCACTGAGTGGCCTTTTTGTTTGCTTGATTTCACGAAGTCAGCAGTGTAACTTTTTATAACTTCTTAAGTTATTCATAGTTTCTCTACTTGAAAAAATGATTAGCTTCTATATATTGATGAAATCAGTGCCTTATATTTTTACTTTATTATTCTATAAGTTAGCTTGCCCCCCCCCACATGCAAGCTACCAACTGCAAAACCCATGTTGCTCTGATCAGATCATTTTCTGATGTACATGAATCAGTATGGACATAGGGAAATCCTGATGCCGCATGCTAGTTCACAGTGCCTTTGTGACTGCATAGTCCCTCACATTTCAACCCAGCATGGGGGAGAGTCACAGTTCCTAGATATTTTAAAAGAATCCCCTCGATGCCTTATCTTTTGTTAAACCATTTTTAAATTTAAAAACATTAATTTTTAAAAAATTTTATGTGTATGAGTGTTTTTCATGCATACCTGTAAGCACACCTGTGTGTGTAATGCCCACAGAGATCAGAAGAAGGCATTAGATCCCCTGGAACTGGAATTACAGAGAGGTGTTAGCCACCCTCTTGATGCTGGCAACCAAACTTAGGTCCTCTGGAAGAGCAATCAATGCTCTTAACAGCTAAACCATCTCTCCAGCTCCCCTCTTTTATCCTTGATGACATAGTCTGCTCCAAAATGTTTAATCTTCTTGTGCTTCCTCTAAGGGATAGAGACTTTAGACTTCAGTTGTTAAATTATATATAGTATATACTATAGAGAAATGATCGTATTTAAGTCTTTGCTTCAGTGCCTGGTCCTAAATGAACTCTTATCTTTCAGTGGTTACAGTTCATTCATTTTAAATGCAACCGTTTTCCCTTTTTATAGGATACCACAGACTATGTTGCCTACGTAGCTAAAGACCCAGTCAATCAACGAGGTATGGAAAGTAACTTCTAGATTTTCTTAAGAACTGTTAGGTACCAATTATAAAAACCAACAGGTATGCTTTGTTATTTGGTTTACTTGTACTTGTTTACGTTTCACATGTCCTTTCTACTAGGCTAATAGCTCCATGAGAGTAGAAACCTATTTCTCTTACTGTTGTTTCACAGATATCACAATGCCTCACACATAAGTGATGCACAAAAGCTTATTTTTTGAATGACTGAGTATAAGAGTTGAGTAAATTTCTCATCCTAGGCTATAGCAAGGTTACCTAAGAAACTCATCTCCTGGCCATGCCTTGAGTCAAAGGCCCGAGGTTCCTCAGGTAGTTGGACCTCTCAGAATAGATATGGTTACAACTATTTCTTATCCCTAATCCTGGGGTACTCAGATTCCACAGAGAGACAGGTTTAGCCAGTTCTCCTTCTTAACTAGAACCTAGGAATTGGGAAACTTCTGCCACCCCAGGAATGGAATTTGCCCCCAGTAATTTGTTAAATTAATATGAAATGATATTTGGAGAAATTTAAATAACTGTAACTCACAAGAGGTAGAAACACACATGGTATCTTGGGAAACAAAACTGTAGATTACATGTGGAAGAAGAAAAAAAATACTCTGCCAGAGGGCAGATAGGAGTTAAGTGGGGTCTTGACCCTATGGGTAGATGGGTAGAAGGTGCTGTTTACAAAGCAGAGCTTTAGAAAGACTGATTTGACAGCCTGTAGTAGGTACATTCAAAGAGAAACTAGAAGCAAGGGGATTGATTTGGAAATGTGATGGTCAGGGTGAAATTATGAGAAATGGCCATTGGCATACGGCCTGGCACATGGTAGATGCTTGGTATTTGCCAAAGAGAACATAGTCCTAAGAAGAGGAAAGGAAGACAGATGACAAACCCTTTGAAATGGTTCACTAAAACTGCATCACTCTGAGCTGCATAATGTTGAATGGTAATGGTCAGAGATGGGTGGGAGAGACAAGGAGCTGGTGAAAGAGTAGTGGGGTGGGGGGGTAGGAGCAAAACACAGGAAAGGGGGCCAGCAAAGAGTCCTGTCCCCGAAGAAATGCTGCTTGCTATCTTTGGGAAGACCTCTAAATGCCACTTATTTTTCCTACCATAGAAAGGACAGATGGGGCAGGAGGATTACCACAAGTTTGAGGCCTACTTGAGCTATACATACTGTGTTCCAGGCCAGTCTGAATTATGGACTGAGACCTTGCCTTAGGAAAAAAGAAAGCATAAAAAGGAGGGAAGTTCATCAGGTAATCTAGATGTGAACTTGCTTTGCCGCCTGTCATTGTGTTAGTTTCTTTTCCTGTTGCTGTGCTAAAATACTCTGACCAAAGCAAATTAAGAAAGAAAGGGAATGGGTTAGAGAGAGTGCTCAGTGGTTAAGAACATTGACTGTTCTTGCAGACGACCCCGGTTCAAATCCCAGCACCCACATGGTGACTAATAACCATCTGTAACTCCAGTTCCAGGGGATCCAACACGCACTTCCGTTCTACACAACATGGGTGCACTTATACACATGCAGGCATAATACTCATACACATAAAATTTGAAAAGAAAGAAAGAAAGAAGAAAGAGAAATAGGAAGGGAGAAAATAGAAATTGTGCTTTTTGAGTTGGAACTCAGAAAAGCTGGTAACTCAGCAGTAAGGGTCTGCAGGCCCCTGCCCTGAGGGAAGGACTCTGGGGGAACAACTACAGAATCCCACAATATTCCTCCCACTTGCTTAGCATGTCCTCAAGTACATAAGCGTTCCTAAGGGTGGCCTCTAGGTCAGGTGACTGATAGGCCCTGCTGGATTAACTCCTAAGGGAGAGACAATAATAAACCGTGTTTTAATCTTTGGGGCATATCAGAATGCCATGTATCCACCCAAAGTAGAGGTAAAACTCAGGTTCCACTCCTCAGACCTGGAGGAAGTAGCTTTCTCCCAGTGGTCCTTAATAAAAAGATGTTAATTTTTTACATGTTCAATGTGAAAAGGGGTCTGAAGTAGACCAGGAGGGAGGGGTCCATCCTCAGCAGCCTTCAAGCCTGCTAAAGTCTGCCTGACATAAGTGATGGGGAAAGAGAAAGAAGAAGAGAGGTGGAGAGGGGAGGAGGTAGAGACAGAGAGAAGGGGGGGCAAAGGGGAGGGGAGAATGCCTGCAGGTGGACGTTTGAAAAACTAGAACTTCTTGGCTAAAAGAGTAGATCAACCAAAGAAGAATCCAGAAAGGGGATCTGGGGATTCAGGGAGTGGAGAAGGCCTAGGCCTAGCTCCTACTCTGCCATCCAGAGAGCCGCTGTCACTTTCCAGCCTTGGCTCAGGTTCTTTGATGCTCTTCAGGCCCTCTTTGTAAAGAAGGAAGGTTCAGTAAAAATGTCAGTGACAAGCACAGCCTTCTGTAACTGCTGTGAAGAAGTCCACAACCTCCTAAGCTCTCATTCCAAATCTGTAGCAGCCCAGAAGTTTTCATAGTTAGGTGAGCATGTGAAGAGGCCTGTGAAGAGGCCCCAGTTTACCTCTCTCTGGATATTGGAAGGCCATGGTCTGGAAATTGGAAGGGATTTTAAACACAAACCCTCTCCAAAGAAAGCCAACCTAAAGCACACCCACTTCTGTCTGGATTGATCTTGCCCTTGCTTCAGTTTGTTCCTTGGGAAGGTGCAGACTCCATCTCCAGCTCACAGCACCATCTGGTGGATGATCTGGGCCACTGACCTTTGGGCTTTCTAGTTTTCAAGCTTTGTGTAATTCTAGACAAAAAGTGGTCTGTTAAAAACAAGCAGACTGGGTATAGTGGCAAAGGCCATTAATGCCTGCACTTAGCAGGCCGAGGTTGCCGGATCTCTGTGAGTTCAAGCCAGCCTTTTTTAACGTGACCAGTTCCAGGCCAGCCAGAGCTACCTAGTGAGACCCTGTCTCAAGACAAAAACACAGTGAAGACAGGCCTGCCACTCTCTAAGAGCAGTTCCCACCCTCTGTGCAAAATTACTGTTCGGAGTGTCACTGAAGATGAAAAAGATGAAATACACGTCTGCTGTTTTCAACGCTTCTTGTTCACACGCTTACCTCATACCTGACACTTACCTCATACTACCAGCTGGGATTAAAAAAAAACAAAACGACAACAAAAAACTAGATCAGACCTCTACGGTAGTTGTGACGACACCAAGAGTCAAGTTGGCCTCTGTTTGGAGGAAAGGGGCTTTTTATGTACCTGTCTTTCTTCCCTTAACCCCTAGTTGAAGACGGGGCAGTTCTGGACCTAGCGTTTTGTCTTGGCATTCTTGTGTGTAATCAAAGGCCTACTCCTATGGTAGCCTTCCACCAAACTGAAAAAAGACACCTTCACAGAACACCCAATCTGTGAGTGGCAAAAACAGCACCATCAAAAGATGTGTCTCCTGCGGGTGGGGAGGCATGTAGAGCTTCTGTCTAGGGCCAGCCTGTTTGTCCAGCCTCAGCTTTGTCACGGAGACAGGCGGCTACCCTTGCATTCTTTGCTTCCTTTTTCTTCTTTTCTTCCTTTACTTTTCTTTCTTTTCTTTCTGCTTAGTCTTTTAAAGATTTATTTATTTTTATTTTATGTGAGGAGTGTTTTGCCTGCATGTATGTATGTAAGCGTACTATGTGCTTTGCCTGCATGTATGTAAGCTTACCACGTGCATGCCTGGTGCCTGCAGAGGCCAGAAGAGGCTACTGGATCCCCTAGAATTGAGTTACAGATGGTTGCTAGCCACCATGTAGGTGCTGGGAACTGAACTTGGGTCCTGTGCAAGAGCAGCTAGTGCTCTTTGCTGAGTCATCTCTCCCACTTGCTTTTTAATCTTAAAAAGCAAAATATTAGTAACAGGGTAATCAAAGCAAAGAAAATTATTTTGGAAAATCTGCCTATGAACAGGCAAAATAAAAACCTCCATGTGTTAGAATGAGAGTTGAGAAAACTAAAATGCTTTAGAAGTGCATTCATGTGACAGGATGGTTAGCGTAGTTGGCTGATTAATTCTTCCTGTTTGTCCACCATTCCTTGTTCTGTTCCTCAGAGGGCTTAAGTGACTGTGGCAAAGAGAGGATGGCATTTCTATAAAGTAAGCAGGGACTTCAGAGATCACCTCCCATGTTGTCCAGCAAGTGAGGACCTTTAACTGAGTGACATGTCCAGGATCATACAGATGGTGGCAGAGCTGGAACTTGAACTCTGATCTGAATCTTTTCCACAGAGTTTTAGACATCTTATCTCTTCTCTCTCTCACAGGAAGGACATTTTTGTCTTCTCTATCTCCTATTGCACTCATTAGCTTCCTGATCTTTCTCTCTTTTTAAAAATATTATTTACTTATTTTTATTTTATGTGAGTATTTTGCTTGCATGTATGTAAGTGCACACCTGTCATGTAATGCCTGCAGAGGCCAGAAGAGGATGACAGATCCCCTGGAACTAGAGTTATGGATGGTTGTTAGCCAGCATGTGGGTGCTGGGAACTAAACCCAGGTCCTCTGCAAAAGCAGCCAGTGCTCTTAACCACTGAGCCATCTCTCCAGCCCTGATTTTTCTCTCTTGACATCTCAACATTAAAGAAAAAATACAATAATCATTGGCTATATTTTGATACATTCTGGTTTTGATTTCATTTTTAATTGAACCATACATGTATAAGACTAAAAACAAACAAATGAGAACCTTCTAATAAGTGACCTTATATATGGTGTGGTACTATTTCTGCTTACCCTGGAGAATGCATGCATAAGCTCGTGCTGCAGGGTAGCATGATTAAATCATCCCATCAGAGCAGTTATTTCTTCTTCCTCAGAGGTCCTTGTAATTAATTTGTTCTCCAAACTGCAACAACATTCTTACGTATATGAAGCTATTATCAAACCTTTCTTCATACCTCAGTTCGCTGTCCAAATATTCTGCTTTTTTAATATTTATTTCTCATAAGCTTACTACCTATATCTTTTATTCCTTTTTATTTTATTGCTTCTGTCTGTAACTTAGCCTAAGAACTCTTCCTAAGTCATCCTTAGGAAAGTTCCATCCATTGACTCTCTCTACTGCAAGCCCCTAAGCATGGCACCATACCCTAACCAAGTCAAGAATGACATTATAGCTGGGCGTGGTTGAAAAACACCTGCAGTCTCAGTCTCAGTATGTAGATGGAGGCAGGAAGATCAGGAGTTTAAGGTCATCCTTAGCCACAAAGAGGTGGTGGCCACCCTGGACTGCCTGAGTGAGACCTTGTTTCCAAATGACAGCCAAAAAAAAAAAAAAGACTTTGCATATGGTGGGGAGATTATAGTTTGTAAACATAAGCTTTTGTCTTTACACAGTAGCTGCAGATTTGCTAACTCATGTAATTATGGCATGATGTTAACTACCCCCACCATGTTTATTTAAGGTGAAAACGAGCCTCAGTAACTGCTTCTTGGAGAAAAGCATCTGAGAAAAATGTCAGTATCTTCTGGTAACGACACCTCACTAAAAATGGAATTTAAGTCTTTTTAAATTTTTTAAATGTTTTTCTTTCTTTAAAACTATTTTGAATTTTTGTGATTTTCATATACTATAATTTGATGGTATTTAGTTCCCCTACCCTATCTGCACCGCCCCTTGGTGCCCTCCCACCCAATTTAATGTATTCTATTTTACATATATAATACAACCTATAGAGTCTGATTTGTGCCTCCAAATGTCCTTCAGTGTGGATCTATCCACTGGAGCCTGGTCAACCTACCAAGAATCCCTTCCTTGTAAGAGACCTCCTCTCCCCTTCCCAGCAGCCATAAGTTGCCCAAAATTCCTTAGTTCTTACTTCCCCATGTCTGTGCTGGGATTTTGTCTGGTTTAAGCTTGCTAGGGGCTTGTGCCGTCACCATTGCTGTGAATTCATATGAGTAACTGACCAGCTGTCTGGAAGACTCTATTTCTCTGTCGTCATCCATCACCTCTGGTTCTTACAATCTTTCCATCCCCCTCTTCCACAATGATCTCTGAGAATTTTTGAGAATTTCATTCATGAATATTGTTTTTGCATTATTTTTCTCCTTCACAGTCACCCAACAACTAGAATTTAATTCTTATTGCAGAGTTCTTAAGTGGTATTTCAAAGATGAGGTTTACCATATGCAACACTGGTCTACAGTAGTAATGGAAAGGCAGGGGGTAAGTGGAGGGAGAGGTCTTCCCAAGTCCCCCTCTTCACCAGCAACTCATCTTTCATTTTGGGGATGGGCTTTTAAATTATCTTCTGTTATACCATGCAAAGACAAGGCTTCAACCTGGTCTCCCTGCCGCCCTCCTCATTTTCTGGATTGAATTCAAGAGCTAGCTCATAACTATCCTTAACATTATTTGGTCAAGGCAGTCTGATAAGCTAGGAGAGATGCTCCTCAGGTAAGAGTTTGATCCCAGGGACCCACATGATGCAAAGAGAGAACCAACTCCCATAAGCTATCCTCTGACTTCCACAAGCACACCATGGCACACACAATAAATAAATAATAAATACATAAATAGAGAAATATAAAAAAATTAAAGACAATCTTATAAAAATGTGGGGCCTAAATATCTGCCTTGAGACCAAAATTTCTAAGTGTTTAAGATATGTATAATTTGAGAATTTTTCTCTGATTCGTATGGAATCTGAAGCGTTCATTATGCCATTCAGAGCGGAAATGAGTTTGTAAGCCTGTTCCTTTTTATGCAGCTGCCAATTTATGTTCTGGAACTATTGTGACCTGGTGTAATGTTCTTGTAAGTTAATCATTTCTTTGTCTCCTCACAGCCTGCCACATATTGGAATGCTACCATGGAAAGGCCCAAGATATCATAAGTGCCATAGGGCAGGCTTTTGAACTCCGGTTTAAACAGTACTTGAAAAATCCTTCCTTGAATCCTTGTGAAAGGTCAGCCAAGAGTTCTATAATTATTTGACTTTCTATATTTCTGAATATTTCAAAATTAATATGAAATGAATTTTTTCTTCCAAATAACATAGTTTCAGGACAAAATGCTAGAGATGTTGCTTTTCTTCCATTCATACTTCCCCAGAGATCCGCTAAGTGACACTAAATGTGAAAAGTCAGCTACCCTGTGCGGGATGCAGTGAGGCATCATACAGTTCATGCCTAGATGAAACTCTTTTGCTTTTTAAAATATACCCCTCCCCAGATTGTCAATTTGTGTATCAACACATGTTGGGATTGGAGGTCTCTCTTTGTAAGGTGGTCTAGGAGAACAAAGAAAGGGGTTACCAGAAACTTTGATGCTGACTTTTTCCCAGGACAGCACAAAATCATGTAGGTTGATAGAATCAGCTCACTTGAGAAAGATTTGATTTGGATGGTGAAAATAGCTCAGTAGGTAAAAACACTTGCCATTTCAGTGATGACCTGAGTTCAGATCCCTGGAACTCAAGGGAAAGGTGGATGTGGTGGCATGCATCTGTAATCCCAGAGCTCCTGTGGAGAAATGGGAAGTGGAGACAGGAGAATCACCCAGAAGCTCCAGGGTAGCCAGCCTGGAGTGCATACCAGAGTCCTGCTTAAAACAAGGTGGAGGGCAAGAACTGACTCTCAAAGCTGTCCTTTGACCTCCACATGTGTACCTGCACTGTCAGACCACACACACACACACACACACACACACACACACACACACACACATACACACACACACACAATCATAACAAGAGTTGGTTTGATTTATTCTTTCTTATAAGAAACATTTACTAGTTCCAGTTTGGAAGAAAAGTCATTTGTTTCTTCTTCTTCTTTTTTTAACCCTGTTTCAATTTTAAAACAATTGCATGTTTACATAAATCTCCCCAACTTGTCACATGTGTAGTTCTTTATGAATCCCACACTTGTCTAGATTTGTGCAGACAAGATAGCTGGCCACAGATCTTTTTCATGTTCGTTTAGTAAACTAAGGCTGGGCCCTCTACCCAAAAAACAGTATCTAAATTTTCTCTGATCAAAAAATTTCCAATATGAAATGATTGAAGTAGATTGGAGGTACCCAGGAAGACTTGACATTTTTATGATCCTGTGACAAAACAGCCCTGAGTTTAGGAGGTTTGTTCTTTATCATCATCATTATTTATTACTGGAGAGAAACGCAAAAGCATCACGCTTGACGCTCTTTGTTGGCTTACTCCATTTGGATGGTCTACAGAAACCTAAACAATTCGGTGTTTCAGTCCAGATGTTTGACATCACTTAAGCACAGCAATAAACTTAAAACATGAATCCACAGTTTTTCAGGATGATTTGCTTGGCTCTGATCCCTTTGCAGTCCCTATAGCTTTTGAATTCCTGCCCTGCTTATTGGGATTTTTTTCCCTTTCAGCGAGGAGGTGCATCCTGATGGCCCAGCTGAGGAGAGAGATCATGACTATTACAATGCAATCCCAGGGAAGCAGCCGCCAGTAGGCGGCATCTCAGACGTGCGGATCAAGGTTCAAGCTACAGAACAAATGGCTTACTGCCCTATACGGTGTGAAAAGTTGTGCTATTTAGTAAGTAATGTTTTATTATTGCTGGTACCAGCAATGGGTCCCTACCCTTACCACTAGAGCCCTCAATTTGAGGATTTTCAAATGCGTATTTAAAGAAAGTGCCATCCTCCTCCAAAGCTGGGCTATTGAGTGAATCGCTGTCTGTACTAGATCGTTTTTCACTCCCAGTATCCTAGCCACAGCTTCTGCAGATGGCGTCATATCTGTAGTCACTGGGAAAACTAGGACCATCCAACCTGTCATCCTCATCTTCATCCTTCCCATCACTGTCTCTTTGTTTTCTTGATTCTCTTCCTGAGCATCTGTCTCGAAACGTAACCCTGTCCCTGTGTTCCCCACTCAGCCCCTCTTGCCATCTCTGTGCCCTCATTCTGCCCAGTAACCTCTGCCTCTATGTTGTTAGTCCTTTCTTTTCTGTCTGCAGGTGAATTTGACCCTCCGGTTCAGCCGACACCTTCGCACCTTCCTTTCCCTCACAGACCTCCAGGAGGCACTGCCTCCATGGCTGCTTCACTTCAGTACTCGCTACACCTTTAAGATTCAAACTCTGCTTGACAAAGAAATGACTTTGACCACGGTCACTAGTGGTTACATGCTAAATCTTTTCCCTTCTGAATTCTTCATCCATTGGTAGCTTTTGGTACCTGTTGACCGTCTGTTCTTTTGTGAAGCCTCTTCTGTTAGCTTCCAAAACATCGTCATCATGTCATCCTCTCCTTGAACTTCTTATAACACCCCAGTTCCTGCTCTCCCTCTCCAGCATTTTATTGTGGATATTTCAAATGCACAGAGAAGTCTAAAGAATTCTTCCGTGAACTCTCACATGCATAACATTTATTAGATTTGTTTTATCACATGTGTTGCCATTTATCTGTGATCCATCTTATACTTTTTCATATTTATGTGTGTGTGGTATGTGTGCACTTGTGTATATGTGCTCACACGTGGAAGTCTAAGGTTGATGTCAAGCATCTTCCTCCATCACTCTCCACTTTATTTACTGAGACAGGGTCTCTTGCTGAACTTGGAGCTTGCAAACTGGGCTAGTCTAGCCAGTCAGCTTACTCCAGGGATTTCCCCCTTCTCTGCCTCCCAGGTCTTGGGAGTACAGGGGCCACCAAGCCACCTGACATGGGTACTGGGGACGGGAGCTGCAGTCCTCAGGCTTGCCTAGGGACGTTGTACCATGGAGACATCTCCCCAGCATTTTTGATACTTTTAAAAAGCAAACTCTATCTTATTTTCTTTTATATCATATTTTCTTCCATCTTCTACCTGAAAACCCAAGCCCTGCCTTGACAGTGTAAGCGCTTCCCATGGCTCTTCCCTGGGCTTGGATCTTGCCTCTAGCCGGTGACCTTTCTTCTACTTTCTCTGACCTTGGCCTTTATCCATCTCTTCAGCTGCAATACCAGCTTGCATTATATCAATTACTTCTATCAAGGTTGAAGTCAGCATTTTCTTAACTCTAAACTCAATTCCTTGTTTTAGACTGTCTCACTATGCATCCCTGGCTCATCTGGAACTCACTATGTTGTCCATTCCAGGCTGGCCTTGATCTTACAGAGACCCCCTGCCTCTGCTTCCTGAGTGCTGGGATAAAAGGCATTGCCACCATGCCCAGCTCAGCTCAGTTCCTCTATAGATTTAGTGATGTTTATTCATGGAACTTCCACCTATCAACAGATTTTGCTTTTTTTTTTTTTAACATTTTGGGGCCCGTATCAACTTAGTCTTTAATAGCTAGGACTCTACCATACAAATATCTTTGTCATCCACCCAAACTTTACTGCACGTTTTAAAATTCTGGTCCCACTTGCTTAGACGATTCTGAAAACCACATACTTGTTACTCATTTCATTCCCTAAAGCTACATGATATTCCTAGGTAAATATATTTAATTTTTAAAATGTTTGTATGTGTATACTTGGTCATGTGTGAAGATATGTGAATATCACATACCCAGGGTCAGTCCTTAGCTTCGACCTTGTTTGAACCAGGGCCTCTCTTGTTGTTTGCCCCTTTGTACGCCAAGCTAGCTGTTCCTGGGGCTTCTGGAGATTTTCCTGTCTCTGCCCCATTTGCCTATAGTTGCACTGGGATTTGCCTACTGCACTGGGGAGCCAAACTCCTTTTTTCACACTTGCACAGCAAGTACTTTATCCATTGAGCCATCATCTCTTCAGCCCCAGATAAATCTTCTTGAAGGCATTAGCACCTCTTCACTCTGGTGCCGAAGACACTACATATATAGACAGGAGATGATTAAAGCCTGTTGGTTGGCTGGAGTTTCAAGAATGAGAAGTGAGTCTGGCACAAACCTCAGTAGAGTAGGGTTCTAGTCTGTAAACTCAAAATTAGAGATTGACCACATGGTCACTGTTCAGACACACACCCTAAAATTCACTCTTGGGGGCCTGGGGGGTAATCTACTGGATAAAGTGTTTGTTGAGCAGTTACAAGGGCCTGGTTTCAATCCCTAGAACCCACATTTTAAAAAATCTGGGTGTGGTGGCATATGCTTATAATCCCAATGCTGTAGAAAGGGAGGCAGACAGAGAGAGATTTCAGGCTCTCTGGCCAGCCTAGCCTAGGCAGTGAGCCCCAGGTTCCAGTGAGAGACCATTTCTAAAAAACAAGATGAGTAACTCCTGAGGATGGGGAAGAGTGAGGTCAACCCAGGGTTGGCCTCTGGTGTCCACATGCATGAACACTCTTGTATAGCCAAGCACATTTGTGCAGCCTTGCACACACTCACACACACATGCACACACACTCACACACACACACACGTTAACTAATTAATTTGATTAAAGAATCACTTTCTGACTGAGACCGAGTACTGGAATGCGACTTCTGGAGTAGAAGAAAGAGCCCTAGTGACACAGGGCACAGTCTTTATGACATCCCCACCCCCACATCAAATCCACCTTGCAATGCCCAAGGAACACCCGAATTCTCAGTTTCCCTCCTGTCAGACGTCTCTGTGTCAGAAAGTGAAGCTGCCTCTTGTATTCTCTTCAGTAGTATTTTTTTTAACTTTACGAATGTGCACTGTTTTTAAATGTCCCACAATTTCTTGTTTGTACAGCCCGGGAACTCCAGGCGCAGCAGCGAATATGAGAACTGTGTGGAACAAAGCAGGGCACTAGGTAGGTGCAGCGCCCCTCCCAGACGCCACTCCTGACTCCTTTTGAATCATATGAATGTATGGGCCCTGTCTCTTACATCCTTCATGGAAAAGCCAGGTATGGAACTAAACACAATCCTCCGGCTACATGCTTCCCAGGGGAGCTGGATGCCATTGGTGCATCACTACATAGCTTTGTGGTTTTCTATTGCTCTCATATGATGACCAGGCTGGTGACTGTGCCTGTGGGCTTTGCGCTGCTCTGATGTCATGAAAACCCTCACTGGAAAGGGGCTTCCTTTGCTCAAAACTCAAGGAAGTTCCATCCAAGACCAGGCAGTAAATTAATGTGGAAATCAATGTCTGCCAAATCCACTGGTATTAGGATAAAACCTCTGTTCCAGTCAACAAAAGGAACACAAAGGAGACCTGAGATGTAAGTGCATCAGTTACTGGCCACCACTGTGTCCTGTCGGGGAGCTACTTGTTCTGTCTCACTCATGACTTCTTCATTTACTCACCAGTTTTCTCAGTGACATTTGTTTGAGGCACTTCATGGTTCAGCTGCTGGGCTAGACAGTAAGCACAGAGGTTCAGCTGGCATCATGTAGCTTGCAGTTGTCAGGAAGACATCTGTAAAGAGACCAACCTACGACTGTTTCCAAAACCCAGGTTGCTATTGGAACAAGATGTTATGGAAACCAGACTTCATCTGGAGGTACAGAAGGTCACCCCAAGGAAGTGACAACCAGACAAAAACCTGAGGGATGTGAGAGGGAATTTTCTAGGTACAGGTCATGAGAGAAGAGAGAAAAGAGTGTGAGGAACAGATGGGGAGAAGCAATGAGTTGGATGAATGTGCACCAGAGCTCAAATGAAGTGTTCAGGACCAGTTCCCAGACCACTGCACAGAGAGAGAGCACAGGGGCAAACTCAGAAAGATGACTCTCAAGTCTGCAGCAGAGTCCCGAGGAACTCCAAATTTCAGCTTGTCAGCTTCTTTACTTCCTGTCCCCTGAGCACTCAGCATGGCTCTGACCTCAGTCACCAGCTTCTGAAGGGAGTTCGTAATATTTATCAGGGCTTCTAAAGGGAAACTGCACATCCTAAATGACCACACAAATGGGAGGGAATAGAGCAGGCGTCGCCTCCTTTCCTGCAAGAGTTCTCACCTTGATTTTCATTCTCATTTTGACACATTCTTCCTCCAAAAGTGTACATTTACAAAAGAAGTAGTGTGCATTTCAACTTCATTCAAGACGTTCCTTTTTCAAAGTTAAGTCTTATCATGGTGTCCAGTTTATTGTTTTGCTTTCCTTGATTCATTTCACCTTTAAACCAACATGTGACCCCTAGTTATATATATATATCCACACACAGATACAGACACAGATACGACACAGACACACACACACACTAAAGTCCTGTAAACATAATAAGACACATGAACAGACTTTATAATAAAAATTTGTTTGGAGTCCAAGATTTGTTTTTCAAATGATGTCTGCTAATCCTTCTTTCGTTTTTTTTGTTTTGAGGGGTTTTGAGACAAGGGTCTCCCTATAGCCCCAGCTGGCCTGGAACTCACCATGTAGACCACTATGGCCTCCATCTCACAGAAACCTGCCTGCCCCTGCCTCCTGAGTGCTGGGATTAAAGGCGTGCACCACTATGCCTGGCTGGTAAATGAATATGTTTTTAAACCACAAATACAAAAAAAAAGGTTCTACTGCACACTTACATTTTAAATAATGGCTCTGTGGTAATAATTTTAACAGAGAACTTTTCAGAATCTTGGGAGGAGAGAGACTGTGTTTTTAGTTGGAAAAAGTCTTTGGGCTAGGAGTTTGCCCCTTAAAATCACTGAGATACAGCACTGAGTCCATGGAGAAGCAGAAGTCAGATTCCAGTGCTAGGAAGCCATATCCCCAAACCTCAGCCCTCAAATCATACTGCGACAGAACTCAACCCATGCCCCCAGAAGGTACAAGTAAAGTTCGTCCTATTCTGGTAAAGAAAGTTCATTACCATAGTGTCCTTTCACCTAAGACATCCATAATTAAAGGTTTCCTGTCTCAGCCCCTGCCTGTGACTACTTGTTTAAAAAGTAATCCAAGTGCCAAGTGTGTTGGTGCACACTTTTAATCTCAGCAGTCGGGAGTCAGAGGCAGAGAATTTCAGTAAGATCATGGCCAGGCTTGTCTACACAGTGAGTTCCAAGTCAGCCAGGGCTATGTGATGAGACCCTGTGTCAAATAAAATGAAATAAAATAAAGATCTGAAATTCTTAACCAATGAACAAATTAGCCAATTGCCAAAGTAACAAATAAATAATTCCATGGTATTTCCCTGAGACCCATACATAAGCACTTGGGAGATATCTATATGAATATTCTCAATACGGTCTGGCTTTTTCCTCCCAAGACATTTATTCAAGCATTGGCTTAAAACTTGAATTCTGGGTATGTTATAAATATTGCAATGGTCGTTGAAGGAGTTTGTTGTGTTTATTAGCTGATATATAAAAGAGTCATATCCTTAATACTAAATTTACATATGAAAAATTATTAGTGTAATAGAGTTATGATTCCCCAATATTCAAGTTAAAATGGAAATGCTAATTTTATTTATTCATTTATTTTTATGTGTATGAGTGTTTGAATGCATGTGTACCATATACATGCAAAGCTCCGAGAGGCCAGAAGAGGGCATCCAATCCCATGGAACTGGAGTTATGGGTGGTTGTTAGCCACCATGTGGGTGCTGGGAACTGAACCTCTGCAAGAACAACCAGTGCTCTGAACCCCTGAGCCATCTCCCCGTACTCGAAATGCTGATATTTTCAATCAAAATGACATTAAATTTCCAGAAACTCTGAGTTTTCACTTGAAAAAATTGTCAAAGTAACAATGTGTGTGTGCGCGCGTGCGTGCGTGTGTGTGTGTGTGTGTGTGCGCACGCACGTGTGTGCGCGTGCGTGTGTGCGCGTGCGTGTGTGTGTGTGTGTGTGTGTGTGTGTGTGTGTGTGTGTGTGTGTTTTCTGCCACAAACTTTGAGGCAGTTTGGATAGGTTCTCAGAGAAACATTAAGCATAAAGAACATTTGGAATACATTATAGCTTGCATGTGTGGCTAAGCTCCCATCAACCACAGAGTCTAGCCTAGAATGAGTTTAAATGTGAGTATGGTATGGGGCTCTTTAAAACATTTTAAGATCACACTGAGCACTTGAATATGATGGTGCATTTGTAAAAAAAAAAAAAAGAATGGGAGTTTCAAGGGAGCCCGGGTAAGAACACCGGGGCTTCTGTGCATTCCTTTGGTTGGTAAACTTGATGTGGTAAACTCAGGCTAATGCTTTTGTGAGGAGCACATGAGTCAACACCGTGTGAGAAAGGGTGATTCGGCATCTTCAGAATATGATGGAGTCGTTTGCTCAGAAAGGGACGAGTAGCTGACTGAGTAGAGATTCAGCCATTTACTCATTTAGCTGACAGTTTTCTCTTGAGCACTTTTTTCTACTGCAGACATTAGAAGATGCACACATATGAGCAAATGAGTTTTAGTCCTTCCTCAAGGAGCCAAGGTATCTGCAGTCTCAAGGGTGAGACGAGGCAAGTAGAGACTGGCACCTTCTGAAGCCTGGAGGGGGCAGGATTCTGGAAAGCTTCCAGAAGGAGATGGTTGCACCACAGAATTTAAAGTACAAATAGGAATTAGGTGAAGGGAACGGAGAAGATAAATTCCACTAAGACGAGTGCTACACAGCACTGATGAATAGGCAAAAACTGCGCAGTCATGGGAACTACTTATTGAACACCTACTTAAAAGGCGGGCACTGCATCCAGTGTCTCACAAACATTATTTCCTTTCATCCTTACAACTGTATTTTACAGATAGTAAAAATTGAGTCTTACGTTAATTAACTTGCTCCAGGCCACACACACAGAAAGAGGCAGCGTGAGGATTTGAACTCAGGTCCCTATGAGTTTAGGAGCAGGCCTCCTTGTCACTTGTAAGCACTTGTAGTCATATTCCACTTGCACGAATGTTTTTATGGACAGGAGCTCCTAAATAAATGATTGTTTGCTATCTCAAGGCCCAGCACTTAGAGCATTTGTTGATAAATAAATTAGATGTAAATCTACCTTTCAAATCTTGATCATTTTAAGTCTGCAGAATTAGAGTTTGGGGACAAAGTGTAATCTGACTAGGTCATTATTATTTCTAAGCTTATGCAGCTAAGGAGGAGCTTATGCTAAGAGTGAAAGATTTACCTTTAGTCCTTGATTTCATTGCAGTGACCTTTAAGTCACTTTTTATTTGGAAAATAAGTTTAGACACCATCATTCATAAATCCAAGCAAACAGAAACTAACATGTCACAAAATACAGTGCCCAGCAGACCCCTCCCTCTGTAGAGACTCACAGTGCCCTGCTAACCCCTCCCTCTATAGAGACCTACAGTGCCTGCTGACCCTTCTGTCTGTAGAGACCCCACAGTGCCCTGCTGACCCCTCCCTCTGTAGAGACTCACAGTGCCCTACTAACCCCTCCCTCTATAGAGACCTACAGTGCCTGCTGACCCTTCTGTCTGTAGAGACCCCACAGTGCCCTGCTGACCCCTCCCTCTGTAGAGACCCCACCCCTCCTTCAGGATTTCCTGCATCAAAGTGTGAATTTGTACGACCTGTAGTAGCTGACAAACAGTAATGTATGAAAGGAGGACAGGTAGTCTTCCCACTGGCCTCTCTTGCTTGGTGTTTTCATAAGTTTCCAGACTATGAGTTATAAGAACCATAGGCCTATTCACCATGATGTGAAGTCTAATATGAGATTTCCCTTTTGGACTGCATCAAAGGGGTTTCATGACTGAAGCACTAGAAGCACTGTTTTGTGGTAAGTGCCATGACTCTTGGTGTAGTGAAGCATCACTGCTTCAGATATGTGGCAGTCCTGTAATGCATAGAGCTAAAACTATAAGTGTAATGTTTAAACAGAGAAGCAAAAAATTATCCTGGTGTTCTTAGGGATGATATAGAGAACTTCGTGTTGCCAGGCCATGAAATCCTGTGCTAATATCCACGCATTCAGTAACAGTTACATGCCAGGCACATGAAGGGTTATAGTTATGAGCAAAGCATACATTACCTCTTTCATGGGACATGCAGTCTAGATGCAGGACAGACCTTAAACAAGTAATAGAAATGGGAGAATTAGCTAATTGTGTGGAATGGCCTTCAAATGTTAAGTACACACTTCTAGAAAAGCAGAGACCCCCCCCATCTAGTCTTGGAGGATTATGGAAGCCTCTTCTGAAGAAAGAGATGCTTAAATTGACATCTGAAGGGTAAGGGTGATGGAAAAGGGGAGAGAAAAGCATGTCAATCAAAGGAGACAGCCCTTATGATGACAGCATACTGCAGGAAGGCCCTGGCAGAACCTGGGGAGGAGGGAGGAGGAAGGGAAGCCAGGTAGATAGAGCAGGACTTGCAGCTCATTAGATTAGAGAAGCAACTGGAAGGTTTTTAAATCTCTGAGAAATATGATTGGATTTTCAGTTTTAAAAAATCTTTGACCATTTTGCCCTAGACATAGTGGCACATACCTTTAGTCCCAGCACTTGGGAGGCAGAGGCAGGTGGATCTCTGTGAGTTTGAGGCAAGCCTGGTCTACACAATGAGTTCCAGGCAAGCTGGGGCTACAGGAAGAACTTGTCTCAACAAACAGACAAAACGAAACAAAAGACCATGTTGTCCAAAGTAGGTAAAATAGAATGGAGTGGGAAAGAACAGGCCAAGAAGAGAGGAAGAGATAACCGAAGGGTAGAATCCATTCCATTGAATAACAGTGCAACATTAGCAATCAGTGCAAGGCTGTGCTTGAGAAGAAAAAAACTCAAGAGTAGAAAAAAGCCAGACTTCCCATTCTTTTTCTTTTTCTTTTTCTTTTTTTATTTTAATTTTATGTGTATGAGTGTTATGCCTACACGTGTGTAAGTGCACCCATGTCATGCAGTGCCCACGGAGGACAGAAGAGAGCATCAGATCTCCTGAAACTGGAGTTACAGGCAATTTTTAGCCCCGTGTGGGTGCTGGGATTTGAACCTGGGTCTTCTACAAGAACAGCCAGTGCTCTTAACCACTGAGCCATCTCTCTAGCCCTCACAAACTTTCCATTCTTAAGAGTGTATTTGATCCATGTAACCATTGGTTTACTTTTAATTTAATTTAATGCAGAGGGAGTAAGAATTTGCATTAAGTATGTTCTTTTTAAAAGGGAGAGGGCATAGATATTCAAGATCAATGTGAAATATATTTCCTTATTGCTGGACTATCACTCTGAGCTGCAGACTGATGCTGTTTGCTCAACGGTCCTTTTCTTCCACTGGTCATTTCCTTTGGGTCCTGTTGCTTCTTTCCTGCCAGCTTTTGTCATTGGGCCAACTCACAAAAGGAATGAGGCAGCAAGAAGGGCAAAGAGAGGTGGCTTTTCCTCAGACTGGTGCTTTTCCGACCTAAACGTCAGTGTTCAGTCTTGGTTTGGTGTGGTCCTGACTTATAGCTTCCTGTCACTCCTCAACTCAAATATGATTTACTGTTTATAAAGCAAACTACTAATCGTTACAGGTATTTCCCAGGTGAGAGGGATGCAGTCCTCTCGAGTGGATCTCTTTGATGACCCCTGCTACATTAACACACAGGTGTTTCACAGTACACTTGACTGTGCTGGAAATGAAAGCTCAGTTCAGCCACAGAGGAGCCCATGGCATTGTGGAAGTAAGTACCTACACCTCGTCTATTCATTTCTTGGGGACGTGTCAACCAATTACTATAAACCTGAAGTCTTAAATCAGCAGAATTCTATTCTCTCAGTTATGGAGGTCACATGCCCCAAATCAAGGTGTCAGCAGGACTGGATCTGCCTGCATCTGCCTCCTGAGTGCTGGGGTTAATGGCTTGCACCTTCTTTTTAAAAAAAAGTTTTTGCATCACATTTATTTGTTATTTGTTTATTTATTTATTCATTTATTTATTTATTTATTATTTGTGTGTGTGCTCACATACATACCTCCACATGCACAAGCATGGACCACTTGTGGGAGTCGGATCTCTCATCCACCACATGGATTATAGAGATTGAACTCAGGTTATCAGACTTGGAGGCAAATGTTTTCACTTCCTAATTCTTTCTTGACCTCAGTCCTTCTCCATCATTAATAAAGAATAAAGCTTTGTGGAGATATGGATATCAAGAATTTAGCATGTTGCTTTCAAATAATTCTTCCAAACGCTTTGAATTTATTTTCAATTCTTTTGAGTTTCTGATGTGTGTTTTGGATGCAGGAAGGACTGTCAAAGCCAGAAGATAGTCTTGAATTTGTTTATTTGCATGAGGGACAATGGCCACTATTTCTGTTTTGTCCAGTGGAAATATTAATTTTATTTATTTCAGATTTCTTGGTAAGACATCTATCTACACAGCACTGAAGAAAGATGGCTGTGCTCTCCAGTCGTATACTGTGGGTCAAATACAATAAGGCGAGCCAAATTGCTTCTAGGGGTAAATGCATAAGTAGAAACATAAATAAATAAAAGCAAAAGTCTCCAACCATCTGAAAAATACACAAAAGTGTTTTTCATAAAGTACCGAAGCTTGGTGGGTTTAGAGATTGGCTTCATATCAAATCTGGTTTGCTCCAAACTTGGAGAACCACTCCCTGAGAGAAGCCTTTCAGCTAGCTCAGAAGTTTCTCTGAGCAGCCAAAGCCAGCTTTCCAGCCATTGCAGTTAAGATGGCACGATGAAGCTTAGAGGGGTATGTTGCTGGGCCCAGGCTTCCACAGACTACCTTACCTCTCTAAATAAGTGAGCCCTCAGAATCAGCCCTTTGGCAAGTGGTCTATCTTTCTGAAAACTTTCTATGATCACTCTTGGCACCCAGTCCAGCCAAATTGGGTATCTGGAAGCAGATACTAAGGTGAGGGTGGCATGCAAGGTCTTTATGGGCAGTATCTGGAAGCAAGGAGAGAAAGTAAGATTGGCAGAGGGGGAGGTGGAACTATAGTGCAGGCCTGTGAAAGCCATGGTTCTGTCAAAGTTGTCCTACATTGGGCCTGTCTGTATGGGCAGTTGGTCCTTCCTTGAAGGAGGATGTGGGCAATGAATTTCTGTCTACCACAGAGGACATCTTGTGAGATGGATGATGGGGAATCAAATGAATTCATATAGCTGCAGTAAAATGATTCATTTGCTCAGTATGAAATGTCCTATGTGGATAAGGTAATATTTGTTACAGGGATGGCTTTAAAAGACATTTTGTGAAGTGCACACGTGGCAGCTTTAGCTCATAGAATGTTCAGAAATGTAACATCTTAGACTCCTAAGTTAGTAGGAGCAAATTAGATGACCTGGAATGTATTTTGATTTATAACTCTAGTTTTGTTTTGTTTTTTATTTTTATAATTGAGTGTTCACTATAGATAGATGATAGATAGATAGATAGATAGATAGATAGATACAAAGAAAAGAGACAACCTTTTGTTATAGTCAATTTGATGATATGAAAAAGCAAAATTAATTCCTGTTGTTAGCTGAAAACAAGGCCTGCCTTATCCACAGAGGTGTTTTCCAGACTGTAGTCTTTTTCATGTCACCCTTTTCCCCTCCCTGCATTAGTGTCAGCGTGTTTAATCATGTTTCCTGATACTCTAGCTTTCCTTCCTAATAGGCTTTAAAGTACCATAACGCTCCTGGGCTTTTGCTGACTCCTTGAGGTTAATTCCAGCCATTTCTCCCGCCAAAAAAAATTAAGTCCAAGTTCAAACGCATTAAAACATGTTGGACTCCTGTTTTAAACCTCAGCAACCCAGGGTTCAGGGACCATTGCAGAAGAGGGTATGGAAAAACTGTAAGAGCCAGGGATGGTGGATCACTATGAGGAAACAGAGTTTTCCAGGCATCTGGGAACTTGCTCATATGAAGTCACAGCTATGGTGACAGCATGCACAAGACCCATGCAAACACAATCCAGACAAAAACCCAGCATAGAAGTGGGGAAATGGGCAAGAAGCCCCAACCTTAGCTGAGGAGCTATTAGCAGCTGATCACTGCTGGGTGAGGGAGAGTTGGTGTTCTTTGAGGGAGTGATGCTAGATAAACTGACCAGGCTCCAGTGGATAGACTCACACTGAGGGACATCTGGGACACAATCTTGACGCGATAGGCCTTAACATATATGACAGGATGCATGAAATCTGGCAGGAGGTGGGCTATGGAGGGGTGTAGATAGGGGAAAAGGCCTAAATATGATTAAGATGTATTGTATGAAATGCACAAAAATTCCATAAAAAATGTTGGCTTAAGAAAATCTGGTGAGATAGAGCAGGAGTAACTTTTCCACCTATTTTTGTATAAAATTTCTTAAATGGACCTTCAGTCTTTCTTCTGTAATTGTTCTCCTGGTTCCTTCTTCCTTAAAAGTCTCTTTTATCCTCCTTTATCTAGACAAACTTACTGATCAATCAGCACAGGATGAAAACAAGCAAACAAAACCCCAGAGTTCTGAGTATCTCCTAAAGTGCTCTTGGAGTTCCTTCACCCACCCCACACACTGCTAATGTGAAAGCCCCGTATCCATCCCGCACCCTGCTACCATAATGGGTCCTCCACCTATCTGCACATTGCTAACACGAGTCTCCTGCGTTCACCCCCCACACTGCGGCTAGCATGAGAGTTCTGACACAGTCTTTATCTGACAGCAGCAAGAGAGTTTCTTTAGTTCCACTATGATCAGTCTAAACTGCTGTAACAAAAAAAGCTCCGAAACACTACAGTATCCTATGAAAAGGATTGGTTTATTTCTTTTTGCCTAATGGTTCAATGCCTATCCTTGGTGGCCCAGGATAAGGATGAGGCTGAACTGCCATTCTTGACATCTGGCTTCCATCTCTGGTTCAAGGTGCCTGCTTGGGTTCTCCTCTGTATTCAGCCAGGGAGAAGAAAGGCCAGAGTAATGCATGCACACACCTTTAAATGATAGGACCCAGAGTGGCAGACATGATTTCTTCTCACTCAAAGACTGCAGTCATTTCTTCACTTGCCACTGGCAGAACTCAGACATGTGACCTTACGTCCCCAGAAGTTACTCTGTCTGGGTGCCCAGATAAAGCTTGGAAGTTCTGGAATGTAGTGGAAGGGTAGGTAGGGACTGATAGAGAATTAGCTGTCTCTGTCGCAGTGCACCTTTGTACCTCTCAGATGTCCATGTGGAACCCTGTGCACTGCCGGCTTCCATGCGGCATCTAGGAGAGATCCTTATTGTCTGCCAAGATGTCTTCCCCCTCCACACTCAAACCTGATGGTGGGATAAGAATAGGATAACTGCACTAAAACTCAGGTTCACAAAGGGAGGCATGCAGTTGCAGAGGGATGTAGCCCTATGCTATGCAAGAACTCTGGAGGCTTTCTGAGCTAGAGATGGAGACGTTTGCTTGGACCCCAGCTCAGCTTTTTGAGAAGACTCTTGTTCATTATTATCTGTGCCCTGCACCTGGGCCTCTGGGTTATTCCTGCCAGCATCCTCCATGAGTTGCCTTAGAGCAGGTGCTGGGGATGTGCCTCTCCAGAGTCTTTGCCGCTTTGCAGCCTGCTTCTTGTTGATATGGGCATGAGAGATTAGAATTTATTTCAGGAGCCAAACCCATAGACTCGAGTATTTTGAATTCTTTGGCAGTGAAATTTCTTCGGAAACTGAGTAGGATTCTACTCCATTTGAGCAGAGTTCTTCCACATGAAGTTTTAGAGACTATTCCTTTATTGTCACTGCACTGTCTGAAGGCTCTGTAGTAATGCACTCTCTGGTAATTTTCTCCATTTTATCAGACCAGTTCTCTTTTAGGTTTGTCAATTTTATTGATCTTTCTGAAGTATCTGTCTTTTAATTTCATAGGGTTTTGTTGTATATTTTCTATTCGATTAATTTCCATTTTTATCATATTTTAGTATGGTTTCATCTGATGTTCTTTGGATTTTCTTATCTCTCTTTTATATGCTTAAAATTTTTAAAATTTGTTTAATTTTATGTGTATGAGTGTTATGCCTGCTTGTGTGTAAGTGCACCCGTGTCGTGCAGTGCCTGAGGAGGTCAGAGGAGGGTGTTGGAGCCCCTGTAGTTATTGATGGTTGTTAGCCACCATGTGGGTGTTGGGATTGGAACCCAAGTCTTCTGCAAGAATAGCCAGTGCTCTTAACTGCTGAGCCATCTCCCCAGTCCCCTCTCTTTTATAGGATTTATAATTTTATTACTACTTGACTTTTTATATTTTAGATCAGAGTGGGTGTAACTTACTTTTATCTATGTGAATTAGTTTCCCAAACACTATGGCTTAAATAATCTCTCTCTTCCCAGCAGCACTCTGTTGCACTGAGCTCCTCCCACATGTGCATCTATTTCTGGGCTCCTGATTGTTTCCTCTATTGGGCCAGTTCTCCTTTCCACAGCAATTTATTCACTACCATATACAAGTGGACACATCTTTGTAATTTTCTCAAGAGATGCATAATTCTTCCTTTATATTGCAAGCAATCTCTCTGGGCATTGTCTTTTTGTTGTTGTTGTTTTGTATTTTGTTTTGTTTTGTTTTAACACAGCGTCTCAGTAAGTAGCCCTGGCTGACCTGGAACTCTCTGTAGACCAGTCTGGTCTGGCACTCACAGAGACCCACTTACTCCTGCCTTCCAAGTACTGGGATTAAAGTCATGTGCCACTACACCCGGCCTTCTAGGCACTATCTTAGCTTCTCAATTTTGCTTAACATTTTTTTGTCAAAAATTAATAAAAAGTTTTTAGTCACTTTATGGCGCTAGATGTATTTTTATTTATTCATTTTATATAACCTTCACATATCTGGTAATTCACACTAATAAACTATATTCAGTTAATCCTCAGTCTTTGTAGGTTTTATAACTGAGAACTAGCTAAAATGTAGTTGTAACCCTCAAATCAATACTCAGAATGCTTTGGTAGTGATTTGCAGACATGTATAGAGCCCCACAAACTCTCATTCATCTGAGGCATGCTCCCAGCTGAGGCTGGACAAGGGAAAGCACTACCTTGTTTTGGTTTTCATGGGATAGGGAGTGTTTAAATCAGGTGTGCATACCTGTAATCCCATTACTTGAGATGCTGAGGCAGGAGGAATGCATGAGTTCAAGGCCACACTGGGCACATATTGAGTTGAGAACAGTCTGGGCTATATAGTGAGACTGTCTCAGAAAATGAAAAAACAAAGGAAGAAACAAACCAACAAAAAACCCAAATGTCCTTTTGTGGTGTATTTAATACCAACTTTTTCACATTTTTGTACTATTTATTAATGATTTCACTGCTTAAAATATTCCCCAAGGATGGTATTAAAGTACTGTCTAGTGTTTTCTAAGTGCGAGAAAACTATGATGTGCTTTAAAGAGAAAAGTGTATGTTTTATATAAACATTGAGCAACTGTGAATTACAATGCTGTTGACTATGAGTTCAGTGTTAATATATACTAAACCTGGTCTCTTAAAACAGAAACCCACATAAAATAAGAGTGTGTTGATTGATTATGTTGCTGTGAGTTGAGGCTTGCAGGAATGGAAACTCTATTTCCTTTAGGAGTAATGGCTTGTTTTTGGTGAAATCAGTGTTTACAGCAACTTTATAAAGCCTAACTACTACTACTAAGCAGACCTGACTGGACTTGCAGTTCTCTACAATAGGGTATGAAGTCATGTGTTGGGGGAGAATAGGGTCAACTTTTGAAAACTGAATCTTTCCCCTCAACTTTGACACTTTTCTCAAAGTTTGTACCTTCCAGTTATATCCTTAGTTACAGGACTATCCTGACTTTTGCATGCATTTCATTCAAAAGCACTACAGATGTTCAAGCAGAAATGCAAACAATAAAGAATGGTATAAAGTGAAAAGATTAAAATCTCCTTCCAAGCCTTAATACTATATCCAATACTCTAGATGTCAACCACTCTTCTGAGTTCCTTTGGGATTCTGGTGGATAGTTAGGGATCTACTACTTGCCCCTATTTGCCTTTCTCTACTTCCTTTAAGAGTGTGAATAAGTTATGGTAACTCCCTTCTATACGTGCTTATCCAACTCTTGTTTTAGAGATGGATCTATACTAAGCACATGAGTTCCTTATTATTTTCAGTTTTTCCACAGTAGCAAGGTGGTGGATAATGTATCATAGTATTTGGTTGCACTTAGTGAGGAGACCACTAAGTGGTCCATAGTTTGATTTGTTTTTGTTTCCCAGATTAAAACGAATTAACATGTATAATTTTTAAAGTTAAAATGAATGGGAAAACCATCACATATTCTCCTTTTAACAGAATTCGATGTTTAGCAAACATATGAATGATTGAACTTACCCAGCACTGTGTCTTGTCCTTGTGACACTCTGAGAACCTATTAGGAAAATCTCTGCATCCTCCAACTGGCCCATAATCTGCTTGACTCTTTTCAAGATGATATAATGTCTGTTTTTCTATTGTTTTGCCCTTGTCCAAAAGCTGTCCATAATCTCATAATAAACCATCACACTAAGATGCGTGCACTCACACAGATACATGCCCACATGCATTGCCTCACACTCATGTAGAGCCTATCCCTGACACAAACACACACGGGACTGTTCATTAGAAATTTTCCATTGTGCCTGAAAGCAGGCAGCATCAAGGCCAACTACAAATATTATTCATCAGTCTGGACACATTTCATCAGGCTTTTTCTGGCAGCAACAGAAAGATTTGATTATTTGTAGAGGAGAATTATTTCCAGTCATTAGATTTAGAACTAAAGTTCTCTTTACTAAATATATTTGTGGTGATATATCAAAGCTGTCTTATGCAAAAAGAAGTTTGTAAGTAGGGACAAAACTCCAACATACTAACAAAGGAACTGGATTATCTCTATATGGCACTACTGGTGCCTACACTGATGACTTCATAGTATGGTGAAATACAAGTTCTAAAGCAAGTTCTAAAGCATAGAGTTCAGTGTATTTCTCATTGGTGAGACCCTTCTATTAGAACTGTAAATTTTCCTTTGTGTTAAGAAAATGAAGAGTGGTTTCTTTGTATTTCAAAGCACCATGCCTGGTTTCTATGATTATTTTCTTTGCTAATTTGCCATTAAACATGTACCTTTTACTGGAATTCAGTCATAAAAATTTATGCAGTTACTTCCTTTTTTTGGTGTTTTTTGTTTGTTTTGTTTTGAGACAGGGTCTCATTGAGTTGTACAGGTTTGTCTCAAGCTTTAATGTATCCCAGGCTGACTTCAAACTCTCAGAAATCCTCAGCCTCCTAAGTGCTAGGGATTGTATGCTGTATTCTAGGATATGCTGTGCACTGTCCTGACAGCCTTGCCATCTGCTATGGACGTCTCTGTCCACTACAAACAGAGTAGCTAGATCAGTTTTGAGGATGGAAAGATTTTTCAAATTCAAGGCTAGTGCCTTGGAGTGTGTTGATTAAAAGCATTCCTTAACTCTCACCAGTAAAGTTTCCTCATACAATAGAGTGCAATGCACACAGAACTGGCCACAACTGGCTAAGTTTTCAAGAATAAGAGACTGCAGAATGCATGTCCCTGGATAAGACTCCTATATCAAACCTCACTCACCCATGCTTCAAGGACCATTGTGGAAGAATGGGGCAGAAAGATTGTAAGAGCCGGGATTGGTGCATGAACATAAGAAATAGAGGCTTTCAGGCCACTGGGAATTTGCTCATAGGAACTTTCAACAATGGTGAAGCATGCACAAGACCCATGCCATCTCAATCAGACAAAAATCCAGCACAGAATGAGGGAAATAGACCCCATCCCTAGCTGAAGAACTATTGGCAACTGATTGCTGCTGGGTGAGGGCAAGTAGATCTTCTTTAAGGGAGAGACTCTGGATATGCTGACTAGACTCCAATGGATGAACTTGCACCAAAGGACATCTGGGTGCAAATGCCTTAACACATATGACAGAATGCATGAAATCCAGTAGAGGAGGCTATAGGAGGGGTACAGATGAGGGAGAGGGTCTAAATTTGATTAAGATCTATTATATGAAATGCACAAAAACTCACTAAAAATATATTTTTTAAAAGCCTGAGTGACTTTCCAAAAATCCAATTTGGGGGTCTGTCTGATTTTGAAAACAAAACAGCATAAACTATGTAGAGCTTTAACAGTGCCTATTATAATAAATGAAGCTAAACCACAATTCTATCACTATGACGTCACATTAACAGTGCCAAGCTCCACTTGACTGGCCTTCTCGTTCCCAGTGCTCATGGTTTCAGAGGACCCTGGGAAGTCCAGTAGGCCGGGCCTTACCGGTGTTGTCCCTTCTTTTCTCTCATCATTTCTGTAGTTCATACAGGTGAATGGTGAGGACAGCAGGGGGTCATTCAGTGGAATTCTTGTCCTTTTGGTTGTGAGCCTTTAAGGGCTGCACCATCTTTCCAGCCACAGTGGAATTTTAAGCTAAAATGTTTGGTCAGAAGAATTTATAAATTTATAAATTAAATTATAATTTTATACACAAATTTATAATTTTAGTGGTTTATAAACATAATTTTAAAACCTAAATATTAAAAAAAGTATACATAGGGGCTAGAAAAATGGCTCATACACATAAAAATAAAAATAAAATTTTAAAATTCCAGCCACAGTGGAATTTTAAGCTAAAATGTTTGGTCAGAAGAATTTATAAATTTATAAATTAAATTATAATTTTATACACAAATTTATAATTTTAGTGGTTTATAAACATAATTTTAAAACCTAAATATTAAAAAAAGTATACATAGGGGCTAGAAAAATGGCTCATACACATAAAAATAAAAATAAAATTTTAAAAAGTGTGTATAATTCGAAGTTTCTGTTGCTAAGCTAAAAAGAATTCAAAAGCATTGTGAATTTTTCTGTAATCCAGGTACAGCATACTTTTATTCCTCTTTAATATGCAGCCTCTGGGACAGTAAGAGTCCCCACAGTTACAAAAGCAGTTCTCATACATCTGTTCTATTTTTCATCTGACAGAGAAACTCTTGTGCCTAGGCAACCATTCCTAGTACCAGAAGCTTAAGGCAGTGTTGGGGTCCACCATTAAATTAGATCCTGTTGGGAGTTTTGAAAACAAGAACATTTGTTCCACGGTGTTAAACAGTGCCTAGCACACAGTAGGACCCGATTATATTTTCTGTGTGAAAGGGTGAATGGAGGTATGAAGGAATAACTTGGTGATGTCTCTTTTTGTGTTCCGACTTCAGAGGCACCAAAAACTGTCCAGCCAGGTGCTGCCGCCCAGCCTTCCAGCTCACACTCTTTGCCACACATTAAGCAGCAGCTGTGGAGTGAAGAATGCTACCATGGCAAGCTGAGCAGGAGGGCAGCAGAGAGGCTTTTGGTTAAGGATGGGGACTTTTTGGTTCGAGAGAGCACATCATCTCCTGGCCAGTATGTACTGAGTGGACTACAAGGTGGCCGGGCAAAGCATCTTCTCTTGGTGGATCCTGAAGGCAAGGTATGACTGAGCTCTCCTTACACAGCACAGGAGACTGTTCATATCCAAAAGTTAGTAGTAAGAAGAGTTCAAGGCCCAAGTGTTTACTTGGTTTTCAACCATCTGGCTAGAACTAGTGCAGTGGTTAGAAAAGGAGGCTGTCCTTGAGTATGAAGCAGAAGATGGCCTCTTTCTGCTCTTGTCAGTTCAGTTCAGTTCAGTTTAATTCAGTTCAGCTCAGCTCAGTAATAATGAGTCTTTACTGTGTGGAAGGTCAGGGTTTCACTGTTTACTTATGTTCAGTATCATAAACAGTTCTTACTCTGAGGATGGCTATACATTTATAAAGTAGGTACTTAAATAATTATAATGAAAGGCCAAATGAGATAAAGATGCTTCATCTAAAGACAGAGAAGAATTCTGATGGAACCAAACTGAGAAGGCTTCTTGTAGGATCTGACATGTAAACTTTGGAAGAGAAAAAGTTTTCAAAATAGAATTCAGATTATAGAGGAGCCAGAGGAGCCGAGCAATGGAAAATTAAGATATTGGAAGACACATGACTAGAATAGACAATGTTAATGACCATAGAAAGGCAGCCTAGAGTCATCATGTGCAATGACAATATAAACCAAATGGCCTAATGTGCTACAGAGTGAAGCATTCGAAGTTTGGGGTGAATAGGGTGATGTAATCCAAGCCACAGTCAAAGATGACAGAAAAGGAATTCTAGCCCACATTCCCCAATGAAATCACTGGATTAATAATTCTGTATGGATCAAAATGCCTTTATGAGAACTCCAGAATCTAGTTAAGAATTTGTAGTATCCCAGGTGAACATCAAGCTGAGAACTGCTGTCTTGAAGTCGGTAGGAAGAGCAATTTTATTTTATTTTCAGCAGCCCCTTCCCAAGCCAGCATAGCTCAGTGCCAGGAGAAAATGTATTGGTTCTTGACTTTTCCCTTGAGGGGAATGAAGTGTGGAACCTGCATCCAATACTCTAGCTTTTACAGGACTCTTCAGGGGCGTTCTGATTTCTGGTTCACTCACATGGACTGCTGGTGGAACCAGCATAATTTAGATGTCTGGAGCGTCAGAGAACAAAGAACAAATTGTTGCTTGTGGCCACTGTTATTCCTTTACACAATCAGGAGAAAGTTCACAAGTTGATACTTCCTCCTGAGTAGGTAGAGAATGATCTGTGCATCCAACATGCTGGCTTTTTGGTGGACTGCCTAATGGTCTGGTATCTGTCTTGTCTGACTTGAATTAGCGATGGTAAGCTGTAAGAACTTGGATGCCTAGCGGTTGCTAAGAGTGAGGAAGTATGAAGTGGCTTGGTATACAGAGCAAAAGAACTCATAGAACCACAGAAAGATTTCAGAGAGAACACTGGCAAACCTTGGCAAGCCTCTATAATTGAGAAATTAGGTATACAGGCCCACAGAAGGCACACCCCTCCCCTGAGAAGGTTTTAGAGGTGTCTTTCTGGGCTACTTGGTGAGAATACTCCTATATATGAAGCTAGTCGGAAAAGCCTGGGTGAGGTGGTGATATTTCAAATGCATGGATTGCAGGACAGTTAGGACACACACAGAGCAAAAGGGAAGTATGGCTTGAACAGTGGATCCTGATAATTCTTAGGAAACTGATCCTAAAGAAGTAGAGATATATGAATTACCTGACAAAGAACTCAAAATAATCATCATGAAGATGCTTTGTGAGCTCAACAACACAATCTGTGAATAAAATTAGAAAACTAATAAAGAGAATTAAGTATAAAGGAACCAAACAATTTGGGGAGCTAAAGAATATAGTAACTGAACAGAAAAACTCACTAGATGAGCTCAGGGTTTGATCAAAGAGACATAATCAGTGAACTTGAAGACAGATTTGTCCAGAGAAAGAAATACAATAGAAAAAATAGAATTTAAAAAAGCTTGAAGAAAGCCTAAGGAATGTTAAAGACACCACCAAGTAGATCAGAATGTGTATTAATGGGAATCCAAAAATGGAAACAGAGAAAGGGTTCTAAAAGCTTATTTAAACAAATAATGGCTGAAAACTCACAAATTTGGAGTAGGAAATAGACACTGGGATCAAAAAGCTCAATGGACTCCCAGGAGGAACCTGAAGAAATTTGCACCAAGATTCATTGTGATTAAACCATCACAAGTAAAAGATAGAATTTGAAAGCAGCAAGAGAAAGCAGGTGTGTCACATACAATGGAGCTCCCCTAAGACAATGTGGATTTCTGGTAACATCCATAAGACCATCGGTAGATTTGAGATACCCAAAATACTGAAAGAAAAAAGCCTGCCAACCAAGAATACTATATCTGGCAAAACTATCCTTTAAAAATGAGGGAGATATAAAGACTCTAGATAAACAAACCTGGAGGAGTTCACGACCATGAGATCTGCTTTACAAGAAATGCTAAATGGAGTCCTTCAAAATGAAACGAAAGGACACTAATCAGCAACATGAAAGACATGGACGTGTAAAGCTCGCTGGTAAAGGTACTCTATAGATTAATACAAACTATTGTAGCATTGTAATGCTGGAACATTAAATCACTTTTAATTCTGATATACAAGTTAAAAGACAGAAGTTTAAAATATAACTGTAAAATATGTCTAAGTGTATACAATATAAAGATTGTTGATTTGTAAAAATCAATAATGAAGTGTATGCATGTAAAATACATATAAAATAAATATGAAGGGCCACATAGGGAGACGCCCTCTCTCAAAATAACAACAACAACAAAACTCCAGTAAGTTCTTCCCTTTCAATAAACAACAAAATGTCAATAGTTAAGTTCTTGCTCATCAATAGTTGCATTATTTTTTGTCCCATGGTCACTCAGGTTACATTTATTTATGTAATTCTGGGAATTTATGTGGGTTCTGGGAATCTGAACTCTGATTCTCTTGCTTGTATGATAAACACTTTAACCACTGAGCAATCTCCCAAGCCCCATTAAAAGTCATTTTATTACATAATTAGGAAAATAAAAATGACATACATGAAAAAGGATCAGAAACCATGGTAGTTTATCTACATAGTTCCTTTGAATGTAAATAGAGTAAAACCCCCAATTAAAAGCCAGAATAGCTGAGTGGATTCCTAAAAACCTTACTAGATGGTATCCACAAATGCCTCACTTTAGATTTAAGGGTACAAGCAGTCTGAAACTGAGAGAATGGAAAAACTACTTCATGAAAAACTATTTTCATTCCAAAAGAGAGCAAGAATGGTCATACTTTTATCAGAAAAAAAAGAAAACTGCCAAAGAAATCAAAGTGACATATCACTTCATCACTCAGATAAAACACTTGATAAATAAGTCAAAGAAGAAAAACATACATACGTACATGCATACATACATACATACATACATGTATACATACATATGTACTCTCAACAGCAGAGCACCTAAATATATGGAGCGAATGTTGACAGAACTTAAGGGGAAAATGGAAAGCACATGATAACACGAGATTATAGTGGCATGGTGTCACATACCTGCAATGACAGATCTTGGGAGGCTGAGGGCGGAGAACTGTAAATTTAAGGCTAGTCTAGCTAAGTAGTTCAAGGTCAGCCTATGTCACATGGTAAGACCCTGTCTCCAAAACAAAATTAGCAGGATATTTTGATGTCCCCTTTTCAATAATGAATAGAATACAAGATAGAAGCTCGATGAGGAAATAGAACTTGAACCACACTGTGAACCAAATGACTCTAATAAAGGGAAACAAAGCATCCTACCTTACAGCAGTAGAATACACAGTCTACCAAACGAACACAGCACACGGTGCCTACATGTTAGGTCACAAAGAAAGTGTTAACAGATTGAAGATTATAATCATAACAAATATCAATGGAACAAAGCTAGAACTTAATAGTAGAAGGAAAACGACAGCAAAGCAGAATAAAATGAAATAGAAAATAGAAATTTTAAAAATTATACCAAGAATTGTGGGTTTTTAAAAAGTATTTTATTATTTTTATTTTATGGGTATGAGTATATTGCCTGAATGTGTTTAAGTGCAGCCGTGTCATGGAATACCTTCAGAGGTCAGAAGAAGGCATCAGATTCCCTGGAGCTGGAGTTATGGATGGTTGTTAGCTGCTACATGGGTGCTAGGAATAATACCTTCAGAGGTCAGAAGAAGGCATCAGATTCCCTGGAGCTGGAGTTATCGATGGTTGTTAGCTGCTACATGGGTGCTAGGAATATGTGGCTGCTGGGAATCAAACCCAGGTCCTCTGCAAGAGCAGTCAATGCTCTTAATCATTGAGCCATCTCTCCAGCTCTGAATTGTGTGTGTGTGTGTGTGTGTGTTTAAGCATGAAGAAAATTGACATTTAACTTAAGATAGATAATGTAGCCCTGGCCCACAGAGCACTGAGCAGGCAGCCACTCCAGGACGTTTTCCTCAGGGCTGCCTGCCTGGCCAGTGCCTGTTGACCCAGCAAATGCTCCCTGGCAGCACCGGAAGCGCTTGCCACTCTAGCTGCCAAACAGCAGCCGGCAAAGCAGCAGGCAGCCTCAGGCTAGAGGCCTCCCCGTCCAACTCAGGGATGCTCCTGCCAGCACAGGGTCCGGCAGACATGTCCTGCCACCCTTCTCTGCTCAGGCCCCTTGTCCTTTGGGTTGGGAGTAAGGTGGGGGTGGTGAAGGCTCCACATTGTCAGCACTCAGGAATGTGAACTGGGAGAATGCGAGGCCATAATCCCTGGCTATTTCCCTTGGCTGACGCCCAGGGACTCAGATGGCCCACTCTGCAGCCAGGCTCTAGCCCTGCCACTCGACTGTGGGTGTTTGAGAAGTGGCCACTGAAGAGTATGAATGGTTCCATAGTAGTCTTGCTGTGGTTCATCTTTACCTGTAAATACATGTTCCACAGATATGAATAAATACCATCCAGACCAAAAGAAAAAGAAAACAGAGAAGACACAAACAAAATAGGAAATGAAAAAAAATGCACTAAAGTAGGTGTCATATAATTAAGATTATAAAACAGTACTTGTGCAGTCATATGCCAACAAAGTATATAATGAAGAAGCAATGGACAACTGCCTAAAAACACCTAACATATCAAGACTGAATCACAAGGAAAGAGAAAACCTGAAAGTATTACTGTTGGTAGGGAGACTGAATCAGACATCAGATATCTCCCAACAAAGAAAGGCTTGGGACCAAATGGCTTCACTGGTGATTTTTATCAAATATTTAGAGATGAATTAGCAGTGATCCTTTTAAGCTCAAGTTGAAGGGAACACTTCAGTTGGTTTTATGAGGTGAACATTATCTTGATGCAAAAGCCAGAAAAGGTTACTACAAGAAAAACCAATTCAACAGCACATGAAAGCATCATACACTGACTAGGTGAGATTTATCACTGTGATGCAGAGATGGCTCAACATACAAAGATCAACCAGGTTCATGTACCATGTTAATGGGAAGAGCACAAATCACACAATCATCTCAGTGGATGTAGAAGACGCATTTTGACAAAGTTCAACATCATTTGTGGTCTAAACACTAAAAAATAGTAATAGAAGGAAATTAATAGTAATAAAATAATAAAAACAGTAATAGAAAGAATTTAATAAATGCTGTATTGTTATGGTTTAGATATAAAATGTCCCAGAAAAGGCTCATGTGTTGAAGACTTGGTCCCCAGCTGGTGGTGCTATTGAGAGGTGATTGTATCAGGAGGGCACCACCTTCATTTCTGGATTATTAATAATACACTTAATACCTAAGAGGAGCATGCCTTTGAAGGATATAGCTTGTCCCCTGGTGTTCTCTCTCTCTCTCTCTCTCTCTCTCCCTCTCCCTCCCTCCTTCTCTTCCTCTGTCCTCCACCCCTCCC
>NW_008337053.1:584501-597858 GCF_000622305.1 Nannospalax galili | reverse complement strand
AATAATAAAATATATTTTTTAAAAGTACCATGACCCAAAGCAATTTGCAGAAGGAGGAGTTTACTTTGGCTTACAGTTCCAGAGGGATGAATCCTTCCTGGCAGTGAGGCATGGCAGCAAGGCACAGGCATTGGAGGCAGGAGCAGGAAGCTAAGAGATCACATCTCTATCCATCCACAGGAAGCAGAGAGCAAACTGGAAGTGGGGCAAGGATATGAACTCTCAAAGCTTCCAGTGACATACTTCCTCCAGCAAGGCTGCATCTCTTAAACCTCCTCAAATAGTGCCAATCGGGGACCAAGTGTTCAACTCTGTGAGCTTATAGGGGACATTTCTTATTCAAATCATCACAAAATGCAAAAACAACATGCAAAATTGGTTGAGGTTCTAAGCACTAATGAAAAACTATCTGAAAAGAAAATGAAAAAAAAAATCACATTTAAAATGGCACCAAGAATAAAACTTAACCAAGAAGAGGAACTACAAATACAAATAAATACAAATACAAATAAATGGAAAGATACCCCATCTTCATGAATTAGAAGACCATATTGTTAAAATGTTCATACCACCCAAAGCAAACTACAAATGCAATTGTAATCCTTATAAAATTCACAATGGCATTTTTATAGACATAGATAAACCAATCTTAAAATTCACAGGAAACTACAAAGAACTCTGAATAACCAAAACAGTCTGGAGAAGGAATAATAAAGCTACAGGTCTTAAGTTTTTTTTTTTAACCACAAAACACATTAAAGAGCTATATTAATCAAAACAGTAGAGCACTGACATGATGATAGACATCCAGACTAATGGAACAGTATAGAGGACACAGAAATAAGCTCACTTATGCAGTCCAGTGATGTTTAACACAACTAAAACTAAACCGTGGGAAAAGGATAGTCTCCAAACGGGTGTGAAAATTAGTGTTCACATGCAAAAAGTTTTATATTATAAACAAAAGTCAACTAAAAATGTATCCAAGACTTAAATGTAAGAGGTGAAACTATAACACTCCTGGGAGAAAGCATAGAGGAGCACTTTCATAAGATCAGCCTTAATAATGGCTTCTTAAATAAAATCACTAGAACACAGCAACAACAAGCAAAAATAGAAAAGTGGGACTTCATCAAACAAAATGCTTTTCCACAGCAAACAGTCAACCTACAGAATGAGATGAACATTTGCAAACTGCATATTTGACAAAGATTTAATATCCAAATACATAAGGAAATCCTGTGACTCAAAAAACCAACATGTAGGATGAGACGTTTCTCCAGGGAAGAGAAAATATACAAATGACCACCAGATGTATGAAAAGATAATGTCTTTATTTTCGAATTTTATTGACATGTGTGCGTGTGTGTGTGTGTGTGTGTGTGTGTGTGTGTGTGTACTTCTGTACCATGGCATTTATGGAGGTCAGAGGATATGTTGCAGGAGTCAGTTCCTTCCTTTCACCATGTGAGTCCCAGAATTGAACCCGGGTCTTCAGGAGTGGTAGTAGCTGCCTTTACCTGCTGAGCCATCTTGCTGGCCGCATGCTCAATATTTCTAATCATCAAGAAATGTGAATTGAAGCCACTGTGAGATATAACTGCAAATCTAACAAGATGGTCATTATCTTAAAAAAAGAAAGAAAAAAGATGGAAGGAAGGAAGGGGGGAGGGAGGAAGGAAGGAAGGAAGGAAGGAAGGAAGGAAGGAAGGAAAATGAAAACAAATATTTGCAAAGATATGGGGAAATTGGAGCCCTGTCACTGTTGGTACGAATGTGAAATTGTGCGTCCACTTTGGAAAGCAGTTTGAAAGTTTCTCAAGTATTTAGAAATCTAACCGTCACATGAAGTAGTAGCCTTACTTCTGGGTAATTATCTAAAAGAATGGAAATCACGATGATCTTGAAGAGAGAGTTGCAGTCCTGTGTTCACTGCAGAGAAATTTCCGATAGCCCAGAACAGGAGACACTTTCAAAGTTCAGAGATGAAAGGGTAAAGATGCGCTGTTCAGCCACGTGAAGAAGAAACCCTATTGTATGCTATAATGTGCTCAGGGACGTTGAGAACTTTATGCCAAATAAAGATCAGCCAGTCCCAGGACAAATACTACATACTCCACTTATATGAGGCATCTTAAGAAGTCAGATGCATAGAATGGTGGTTGTCAGAGTCTTGGAGAAAAGGAAATAGTTGTTTTAAAGTTAGCACAGTTTCAGTTTGAGAAAGGTCAAGAGAATCTTTGTAAAAATTGTGCTTACAGTTAATAATATTGTTCTATACACATCAAGTCTGTTAGGAGGGTAAATCTTATGGATTTTTATAACACAATTTTTAAAAAGCTTATGCGGGTGGGGTTGCAAAGGCAAATGTCTGCAGGGCCTGACCAATATATAAGGAAGTAAAAGTGGGCACATAATGGAGTGAGCACAGGGTGTGGTTGACTGTTGAACTGAAAAACATATGTCCACTGTTAGGATAGTCACCACTCAGCTCCACCCATTGCTACCATGTAGAGTGGCAGCCCAGAAGAGCCAGGCTTATTTTTCCAAGGAAGACATAAAACCAGAGTTTTATATGAACGCTCTCCATTTTCGGTTCAGAATACTATACACCTTCTCAGGTAACACCCTGATCTAACCCCTATCAAGGGATAGCATCTGGTGCATTTGGCCAAAGTAGCTAGTTTATGGTCTCCGTTTTGGGAAGGTTAACTTGACATCTATGTGCAGGATTGATGAGAGAAAGGGGGAAAGACCAGTGACAGTGAAAATAATTGGGTTCTTCAGGGTAGAAAGCTACTAAATCCTGAGCCAATATTGGCAGGAGAAATATAGAGGGGCGATGGGCTGATTTGGTCCTGCTGGTCAGCTGAATTGGGGTAGGGTGGGAATAAGGTGGAAGAGATAAAAACTTCTGTGTGGTTGGAGTCATTTGCGAATACATGACGTCATTGAGTCCTTTGTCTTGCGTGCTTACTAAACTAAGGGCATTCTTTCACAGCTCTAGTACAATAATCAAAATCAGGAAATTTAATATTTATAAATATATTATCTGATTTATAGTTCATATTCAAATTCTGTCGGCTATTCCAATATGCTAAAACCCAATATATAGGCAGAACCCAAAGAATTCCTTGTCGGAGTGCTAACAGAATTATGTGAGTAACTGTGCTCTACCTACACACCTTCTGTCTCCTGAGTGATTCCTAGCTATCGTCCACATGGGAGCATGTATATGATCAGGTGACCAAGCCAGGGTCAGGAGCCCCAATAGATAGTAAGGTGTGCCTTCTGTCATGCATAGGCTAAGTATATGACAATACTAGGAGGAAATTCCACGAAGGGAAAATTCATTTCCTTCTCTATGCAGTGAATTCCACGTAGCAAATATTTTTGAATCAGCTGCTGTTTATGTAGTTTACAGGGAGGAGACAGGAATACCTGTTAGGAAGGTCTGAGAAGCCTTACTGGAGGAGATGGATTTGTGTTGAGGCTCTGAGGAGAGATGGGTAGGGCTTTTCCAAGGGGCCTGCTTTCCATACAGATGGGGTAATGTGAAACATTCTAGTCTATGGAAGATAATTATAATCCTGAGAATGCGCCTGCATACAAATCAGTTAAATATGATAGAATATACCAAGCAACAGCACTGCAAAGAGGCTGACTGCAGATTCGAATTCGTTACGTGCTTACTGTTTTCCTAACTTATAGGGATGAATACTGTGAAAGGACAATGGGTAACCATAAAATTGTTTACTAAGAAACATAGAGTTAGCCGGGCGTAGTGGCACACGCCTTTAATCCCAGCACTTGGGAGGCAGAGGCAGGCAGATCTCTGTGAGTTCAAGGGTAGCCTGGTCTACACAGTGAGTTCCAGGCCAGCTGGGGCTGCAGGGGCACCCCAAAAAAAAAAAAAAAAAAAAAAAAAAAGAAAAGAAAAGAAAAGAAAAGAAACAGAGTTGAAAAGCACCTTTTCTTTATTCAGCAAAATATCTACACTGGGGATATATATTGCCTCCCCCCAATTGCTTACATCTTTCAGAAGAACTGCTGTTATTCAACCTAAATATATTTGTTCTTCCTTTTCCAGGTGAGGACCAAGGATCATGTATTTGATGATGTTGGCCACCTTATCAGATACCATATGGATAACAGTCTGCCAATCATCTCCTCTGTAAGTGAAGTAAACCTTAAGCAACCAGTAAGAAAGGATAATAACCCAGGACTTTCACACTCCAAGAAATGACAACATTGAAGTGCCATCACAGTGGTATGGGGAGAATATTGTGTTAGGACACCGAGACAAGGCAAATCTTTTCTCTAGAGAACAGAGCACAAACTGAAATGTGTCTTTCTGAGACCACTACAGACTAGGCCTTTTACTAAACAAGGAACAAATAGCCTATCTTCAGAAAATGAAGTCAGAAGATGAAGTTTGGTCCATTTGAAAAGAAGTTGTTATACATGTGCACGGAGGTCACTTTTTAAAGTCACACTGCATTGATAAAAAGCTAAAAGCACAACTCAAATTTCACATGCTAAAGACAACTTGAACTGCTGGGGCAGTGGAATGTGCCTTTCAACTTGATAATCTGGGGACATTTTCATATGGGGAGATTAATTCTAAGTGTCTTCATATTCTAACTGCAGAACCATTTGCCAAAAGGTTTTTCCTTCCTGAAAAAGCAAGAAGAAGCAATTTGATCAACAGTGTTGACTTAATTACATTTTCTGTTTAGTATCACTTTTTCCTCTATATTGTTAAATATGATACTGACGTTGAATTCGGGCTGTGTCTGTGCCAGTGGATCGAATCAAAAGCCACTGAAAGTATTGGTCTGTTTCATTATTCTAACCCATTTGTTGGTTAAAAGGTCGAGGCCCAAATTCATTGGCCAGTGTTCTTCATTCTTTGTATTTGGGCTATTCATCTGCAACATGTGATAAGCTGAAGAGGACAAACCTGTTGGTCACTTCTGATTCTGTCACATTCTTCCAGCCTTTATTTTAAAAAGCTCCTGAGTACAGAACAAACTGTGACAAACAAAACTAGTATCATCATATTCAGTGTCTACACTGGTTCCATTCTTACTGAGAGTACAGAAACTAAAGTATAGGAAACTTTTCTTTTCATTGGCTGCCACTGGATCCCAGTCTAACACCTGTATGTGTCTTATCACCCTTTCTGCGTACGATCAGACAAAATACGGAAGTGAGAAAAATATGGGGTGAAGTGCTTGGGAAGACCTGCCACATTTAGCCCAACTGCTAAACCCGCAGTGTAATTAAGAACTGTGGAAGAAGCAGTAGGTAGAGGCTATTTGTCACTGTGACTTTTAGCAGGTTGCTAAATGTGTCATGATTCCAGTTTTCTTGACAGCAAAATGAGGGAGGTTAGCTAGGTGCATCCAGAGGCTCATTGCCATCTTAACATAGTGTGAGTCTATATGAAGCAAGTTTTTCCTGTATTAGAGAGGTTAATATTGACAAGCAGTCTGTAGTTATGGTTAAAAATGTAAGCATTTCCCTTTTAGTCTATGTTTGTGCTCTAAGAATAAAGGGCATAACCAAGATCAACAGTCACACAGTTTGACTCCAAACCTTTCATTAGAAAACAAGTAATGTTGGTGCAGTAGATTTGGGTTGCTTTGAATAGCAGAAAATGCGTTAGTCCTTACTTGCCTTTTACATATAAAGCTATGGCCATCATTACTGTAGAGTATGTGGTTTGTTTGTTTTCAGTCCTGAGTTTTCTGGACAGCTTTCTTAATTCCACTTCAGTTTGGCCAAGTAGATACAAAAGATACATTTGGTAAGTTTTACTTTTTGGAAGTCATCAGAAACCAAGTACAGTGAACTTTCTTTTTTTTTTTTTTTTGTCTTTTTAAGATAGGGTCTCCCTGTAGCCTCAGCTGGCCTGGAACTCACTGTGTAGATCAGGCTGGCCTTGCTCTCACAGAGATCTGCCTGTCTTTGCCTCCTGAGTGCTGGGATTAAAGCATGCACCATATCAGGCTTGAACTCATATTTTTTAACCTAACAGCTTACAACTTTATTTATGCTGCTGCTGGTTTCTTAGGTAGGTTTATTTTCTTCTTCACAACTAGAAAATAATGTATTTTTCATCTTTTTTTTTCTATCCACCTTAGGTCTTGATCATTTTCTTCATAAAAGGGATTAGCATGGTAATAGGAATTTGTAGGTAATATAACCCCCTCTATCACAGACAGGGTAGGACTGTGGTCTCCTGACTGAGTGTTCCAGATACAGAGAGCATAAATGACATGGACAGTGTACACAGGTAGTCGGCCTTGCACTGACATGGTGCAGCAGCTTGATCAGCAAATGCTGTGCTTACAGATACTACAGGTCCTGTTCACACAGAACAAAGCGACACAAGAAATGCCTGCATGCTACTTCACCTCACATTCTCATCCTCACCTATATTAAGGTGGAGCTCCATTTGCCTACACACATCTGTAAATGACTTTCCTAAAAACAAAATAATAAATGATTATTGCTTTGTGACAACTGACAATATTTGTGTGGTATTTGGGACTTGGAAATATACCATTTATGTGATGGCTCAATGTCCTGGAAGGAAGCAGATGGCTCACTCAAACTGGATAATTTGAGGAGAGTTTAAGGTATGGGCAAAGGATAGGGAAGCCACAAGGGGATGGTAGTACTCTGGGGCCCAGTGAAAGGGAGAAGGGAGGAAGCAGTTAAAGAATCTGGAGGAAAGCTGTGTGGCTGCTGGTAGGATCTGTGGACTGTTCTGGAGGATTGCAACTGATCCTGGTGACACAGTAGTGATGGGGTTAGTGGCATTAGTAACCTGGTTTTTTTTCTGCTCTGTCTGTAATCTGCTGGGATCTCAACTGGCTCAGGTAATTCAAATTCAGATTGAGGGAGAGTGTTGAGTGGTCTTGAACGTCAGCTTCCCAGAGCATAGAGGAGTGATAGCTGGGGAAAATGGGGTCCCCTGGAGTTCCTAGTCTCGTTAATAAAAGAATTTAAGAATGGGTTTAAAAAGAAGCTGGAGAACAATTTTACTAGATTTTAAAAGAAAAACTCCAGGACAGACAAGCTGTAAAACTTGGCAGCTGCCCAGAGAAAGAAGAAGAAAAGAAGAGAAAGCATTCTGGCTGAGTAAGCCAATGTGAAGGTCAGACTCATGGTGGGTCAGTGGCCACATGGCACAGGAGCTTTAGAGAAAGAGTGGAAAAAGCCAGAGTGCCAAAGATTACTCAGGCTCCTACCAGCATCTGAAAGAAACGGAGAAGAAAAAGGAAAAGTTATGTCTCACTATGCACCCCTGACCAGCATGGAACTCGCTGTGTAGACACAGCTGGCCTTGAACTCATGGAGATCAGCCTGTCTTTGCCCCCTGAATGCTGGCCTGTGCCACCATGTTTGGCCCTGGATTAACTATTAAGGAAGGAGACAAAGGCATGTCTTTACCCAGAGGTAGATTCTGTACTTTTGACCAGGAGGCAACAGGTTTCCCTTAATGGGCCTTCAATGCCACTGTAGCAGGAAGACAGAAGAGAATTCACATAAATTTGTCAGGGTAAAATTGGAACACATCCAGTATGGAGGACTTTAAAAAGTATCAAGCTTTGAAAACATCAGCTTGGGTGAATCAGTAAAGCAAAGCTAATTTTCAGAAGAATAAGAATTATTCAGTTACATACATATGAATCATAGCACAATCTCAATCTTTATTATTAAAGTTCTACTCAGCACTATAAACTTAAGACAAGGAAAGGAAAAAACAACATAAGAAAACAGGAAAGAGGTAAGACTGCCTCTACTTGCAGATGACATGATTGTCCATGCACAAAAACACCAAAACAGCAAAAACAAAACAAAAAACTCAATAAAATTCCTAGAACTTCTGAGTTTATCAAAGCTCAGAATGGCAAACACAAGATAAACACAGAATTCAGTTGTATGTCTACGTACCAACAATGACACAGAGACACCAAAATTTTAAAAAGCAATACTAGTTGCTTGCAGTTACTCAATAAACAAACATATGTACATTTAGCAAAATGCATGTAGTCTAACTTCAAGAACTATAGAACATTGCTGAAAGACATCAAATAAGCAGATGGAGAGACACACCATGGTCATGGACTGGAATATCACACTTAATAAAGATGCCAATTTCCCCCAAACTGAGATATATACATTATAAATTTTTATTCTATGAGACTCTGATGATAGGGTAAAAGATAAGCTATGGGCAGGGAGGAAATATTTGCAAACCATATACTGAGAGAAAACAAATATCTAGAATATAGATAGATAAAATGCTCAAAACTTCACAGGTAAAAAAAAATCTAACTAGGGGACTGACTGGGAGATGACTCAGTCAGTAAAATACTTGCCACATAAGCATGAAGACCTCAGTTTGGATCCTCAGCATCCATATTTTTTAAAAAGCTGATGATGCAGCATGCACCTATAATTCTGGTGCTAGGGAGCTGGAGATGGGAGGAGCCCTGTGCTTTGCTGGCCAGCCAGTCTAGCTGAGTCACTGAGTTCCAAGTTCAGTGAGAGACTCTGTCCCCAAAATAAGGTGGAGCGCAATTAAGGAAGACACTCAGCATTGACCTCTTGCCTCCACATGCACACATGTACACATGCACCTGCACACATGTATACACACCTATACCTGCACACAAATTCAATTAGAAAATATACAAAACATATGAACAGATATTCCACTAAAGAAGACATACAAATAGCATATAGACAACACAGAATATATTCATTGTTAGCCTGTTGAGAAATACACCTGAAAACCGCAATGATGAATCACTGCTCCCTGTTAGAATGACTAACCACACCCAAGACTGGCATATTAGTTACTTTTCTGTTGCTGTGATAAGAAACCATGGCCAAGGCAACTTATAGAAGGAAAAGTTTATTTAGCCTTTGGTTCTAAAGGGGCAAGAGTCCGTATTCTAAAGGGGCAAGAGTCCACCATGGCTCAGAGGCAGGGCGGCAGAGGTGGGCAGAGTAGAAAGCCGAGTGCTTACATCTTGAAGCAGTCACAGGATGTAGAGCCAACTGGAAATCCCACAAGGCTTAAGAACTCTCTAAGCCCACTCCCAGTGACATACTCTCCACTGGCCCTATTTGGAGAATCACTGGTCTAAATCTTTCAAATATGTTTTGTCAGTACAAAGGCATCTTAGTCATGCGTGTTCGATTGCAAGAAACAAGCCACATATGTTAATTTCCTAGGACCATAGCAGAGTATCACAAAGTGGCTTAACACAACAGCATCTTATTCCCTCACAGTTCTAGAAGTTAGAAATGTGAAATTAGGGTGTTGGCAGGATCACGAGCTCTCTAAAACTCAAGAGAAAAGTCTTTACTTAAATCGGGGGTCCTAGGTATTCCTTGGTTTGTGGCAACATAACTAGTCCCTGCCTTAATCTTCACATAGCTGTCTTTTTTGTGTGTCTGTGGTCTCTTTTAGTCTAAGACATCAAGCATTAGATTCAGGATTACTGTAATCCAGTATAACCTCATGCTATCTAGTTACTTCTGCAAGACACTGCTAAAGTAAAGTTACATTCCAGGTGCACATGAATTTGGAGGAAACAGTATTCATCCTCTTTGTTCAAAATGTATATTAAGGTTCAGGCATCACTGACTCCAAAGAGAAGATGACCTGTTACACTTTGTAAGGTACAGGAGCCAGGTGACCTGTGGCTCTCAGGCTCTACCATACACAGCACATAGCCACACAAGTTGCCTATTTCCTGAGACACAGAAGAGCCCGTTTCTCTTCTGAATGAGCACACCTTAGTGTCATGAAGTCCTGTTTCAGTGTTCTGGAAAGGGCATTATTGAGTCTGGTGCTCTTCCTAATCTAATCAAGTGTGATCAGGACTGGGTATGTGTGATGATGGCTGGGGGTGGGCAGGAGCAGATTCTATGAGAAGGAACTTGAGCAGGATAGGAATTCTTTTCATAAGCATTCATGTTTTACCTTTAGGAATTTATTTAAATATTTATTTCCAGGGGCTGGAGAGATGATTCAGCATTTTAAGAGCGCTGGCTGCTCTTGTAGAGGACCCTATTCCCAGCACGCACATGGATGGTGTATGTGTCTGAGCTGATACTCTACTATGTTTCTGCTGCTTGCTATTTTAATTATTTTCCTCCCACTTGCTGCATACATAATAAACTCAACCATTGAAATCAGTGAACCTGAACACACAACTCTCATGGATCATTTTCCATATGGAACAATGTCCATTTAGCAAAATATGAGTAGAGTTCACATAGGGTCTGTGACAGCCTTGGCCACAGGCTTTTGACTAGGTCTACGGTATCAAGCATGTATTTCCTCTTGTGCAGCAGCCCTCAAATATAATCAAGGGGGGCTGGTTACCCCTGGAACATTCATGCAGCTATTGTACCAGTGGGCATATCTTCTAAGCAGTTCAGCATTGTAGCACTCAGGGTATACAGCTGGGTGTGATCATTGATGGCTTTTCTCCCCGGCTAGCCTGCATAGCACTTTTCAATGCTATGAAAGCTAGCTAGCAGGGAGGAAGCGTCCAACTTAGTTCCAGCTTGATATATTTCTATCCTGTAGCCAAAGTATGTGCTGTCTTCACCAACAGGGTCTTATCATGTAGTTCTGGTGGACAGCCAAGAACAATGACAATAGCTTGCAGTGTTTCGGGAACCTCCGAGGGGCTCCCTGGCCAACAGCTTGTACTGAAGCATCCTACACCTGGCACTGGAATTTTGGTTTAAAAATCTATGACTTCTGGGAGCAGAGCTATCTATCCATGCAGAGTACCTCCTTTCAAGTTCCTGTTTAAAAACCAAGTAGGTTTCTATATGGCTTTTTCATATCGTCCTTAGTTTTGGCTAACGTTTTCCCCATTCCCCTATCTTCTACCCCCATCCTCACTTAAACCTTTCCTCCCTTAGCCTTTCCCCGTTCTACTATATTATACATGCTGTACTATTCCCTGCTTCAGATTTCTCCCCCTCCCCACCCCTCATGGCTCCTTTCTTGCTTCCTTCCTCTAGACACTTCTATTTCAATACAGAAATCTAAAAATTTAAGTCTGACACTTGCATATTAGAGCAAACATAAGGTGTTTGTCTTGCTGGGTCTGGGAAACCTCACTCAATATAATATTTTCCAGTTCTTTTTCCTGAAAATTTCACAATCTCATTTTCCTTTAATGTAGAAAAGAGTTCCATTGTGCAAATGTTCCACAATTTCATACCCATTCATCAGTTGATGGACATCTGGGCTGATTCCATTTTCTAGCTGTTGTGAATAGGGCAGCAATGACCATGGGTGTGTATAGGTATCTCTGTCATAGAGCCCTTTGGGTATGTGTCTGGGAGTGGTATAGCTGGATCATATGGTTGTTCTCATGTTAGCTTTTTGAAAAGCTTCCACAGTGACTTCCATAGTGGCTGCACAACTTTAAACTACTACCAACAATGTATAATGATTCTCCTTTCCTACACCTACACCAGCATTTATTAGCATTTGTTTTCTTGATAATGGCAATCCATTCTAACTGGAGTGAGATGTAATCTCAAAGTATTTTTGATTTGTATTTTCTTGATGGTTAGGGATGTTGAACACTTTAAAAATGTTTGTTAACTATTTCTATTTCTTTTCATTTGAGAACTCTCTGTTCAGTTGCATAGCTCAATTTCAGATTGGCTATTTTCTTAGTGTTTCGGTTCTTTAGTTCTTTGTATACGTAGGTATTAATCCTCTATCAGTATATACCTAGCAAAAATTTTTCTCCCCTTCTGTAGACTGTCTCTTCATGCAATTAACTATTTCCTTTGCTGAGCAGAAGCTTCATAATTCTATAAGTCCCATTTGTCAATTGTTGATATTTCTTGAACAACTGTTCCTCTTGAGAAAGTCATTGCCTGTGACCATGTTTTGAAATGTTTTCTGTACATTTCCTCTAGAAGTTTCAGAGTTTCAGGTCTTACATTAAGGTCTTTGATCCATTTGGAGTTTATCTTTGTACAGGGTAAGACACAGGCATTTAGTTTCATTCTTCTACCTATGGGGATATCCAGTTTCCCCAGTACAATTTCTTGAAGATGTTGTCTTTTTCTTCAATGACAGATTTTTGCATCTTTGTAAAAAAGCAGGTGGCTGTAGTGGTGTGAGTTTGTATCTGGATCTTTTATACTATCTATTGATCTACATGTCTGTTTTTATGCCTGTGTCATGTTATTTTTATTACTATGAGTTTGTAATATAATTTGGAATCAGGAATGGTGATACATCCAGCAATATTCTTTTTGTTCAGGATTGCTTTGGCTATCCAGGGTCTTCTGTACTTCTATATGAATTTTAATATCTTTTTTATTTTTATGCTGTTGGAATTTTAATAGAAATTGTATTGAGTCTGTGGATTGGTTTTGGCAGTGTGGTGGATAGCTTTAATGTCAACTTGACACACCTGGGTTGAAGGAGCCTCAAGTGGGGAATTGCCTCCATTGGACTGGCCTATGGCCATGTCTGTGGGGCATCTTTTTGATGATGCCACTCCTGGGCAGGTGGGCCTGTGTTGCATAAGAAAGCAGGCTGAGCACGAGCCAGGGAGCAAGCCAGTAAGCAGCATTCCTCCATGTCCTGTGCTCCAGCTCCTGCCTCCAGGTTTCTGCCCTGAGTTCCTACCTTGGGCTCCCTGATGAACTGTTACCCGGGAGATGTAAGCTAAATAAACCCTTTCCTCCCCAAGTTGTTATTGGTCAGAATATTTTGTAACAGCAATGAAGAAACAAACTAGGACAGAAATTGGTACCAAGAGTCGGGTACTGCTGTGGCAGACCTGACCCAGTTGTTTTGGGGAGGATTGTGGAAGTGTTTGGAACTTTGGGCTGGAAAAGCCATTGAGTGCTTAGAGTTCGTTGCTGTGGAGCTTGGAAAGGTTATGCTGAAAGAGTTGTGAACAATGGAGGTCTGGCTTATGAGCTTCAAAGGGAGGCAGAGACTATTAGGGCTCTTTGTGTGATATTTTGAATTGAGAATCTGTGGGTTCTGGTCTGCTGGGGCTGAAGAATCAGCTGTGATTAAGAAGAGACCGGAACCTGAAATAAAACCTTTGCTTTACTGGGACAACTGATGCTGGTTAGCTGGGGCTGAAAAATCAGCTGTAAGTAACAAGAGACCAGCATCACTGTGGTGGAGTCGTCTGGGAGGTATTTCCTCAGGGTCATCACACAGAGGGGACCCAAGCCTCCATCTCTAGCTGGAAGCAGGACTTGATAATGTGTAAGAGTCTCCTGCATGGTTCTGGTGTTGAAAGCATGAAGGGGTCACAGAGAG
>NW_008337053.1:564130-584351 GCF_000622305.1 Nannospalax galili | reverse complement strand
CTGAGTTTCAATGGAGACCCCAGCTTTTTGGAGATGCCAGGCCTGTGGAACAACCACCAAGGACCGCAGTAGGTGTGGAATGGAGCTGACCTGGGTCTGAGTTGTGATATGTGATATTAACGTCATATCTTGGGGACAGGAATTGGAAAGGTTATAGTTTAATAGTGATCTGTTTGTGTGTTGACAAGGGGTCAATTGTACTGGATAGCTTTAGTGTCAACTTGACACACCTGGGTTGAAGAAGCCTCAGTTGGGGAATTGCCTCCATTGGACTGGCCTGTGGCCATGTCTGTGGGGCATCTTCTTGATGAGTGATGTGGGATCATATCTTGGGGACAGGAATTGGAAAGGTTATAGTTTAATAGTGATCTGTTTGTGTGTTGACAAGGGGTCAATTGTACTGGATAGCTTTAGTGTCAACTTGACACACCTGGGTTGAAGAAGCCTCAGTTGGGGAATTGCCTCCATTGGACTGGCCTGTGGCCATGTCTGTGGGGCATCTTCTTGATGAGTGATGTGGGAGAGCCCAGCCCACTGTGGGTGGTACCACCCCTGGGCAGGTGAGCCTGTGTTGCATAAGAAAGCAGGCTGAACAGGGTCCAGAGAGCAAACCTGTAAGCAGCATTCTTCCATGGCCTGTGCTCCAGCTCCAGCCTCCAGGTTCCTGCCCTAAGTTCCTACCTTGGGCTCCCTGATGAACCCGGGAGATGTAAGCTAAATAAACCCTTTCCTCCCTAAGTTGGTATTGGTCAGAATATTTTGTCACAGTAATGAAGAAACAAACTAGGACAGGTAAGATGACCATTTTAACAATATTAATTCTTCTGATCCATGAGCATGGAGGTCCATCCTTCATCTAATGTTTTTTTTTTTATTTCTTTCTTCAGTGTTTTAATGTTTTCACTGCACAGGTCTTTCAGTTCCTTGGTTAGGTTTTTCCAAGGTTTTTTTTAAAGGCAATTGTGAATGGTTTTTTTTTTTTTCTTTTGCCAGTTTCTTTCTCTGTATGTTTGTTATTGGTAATAGAAAGGCTACTGCTTTTTGTATGTTGATTTTGTACCCTGCCACTTTGCTAAATGTGCTTGTCGGATTTAAGAGTTTTCTGGTGGATTCTTTAGGGTCTCATGTATAGAATCATATATCATCTACAAAAAGATGTTTTGACTAGTTTCTTTCCTATTATCGTCCTTTTATTTCCTTCTTTTATTGTCTAGCTAAGACTGTAAGCACTGTATTGCATAAGAATGGGTGAGTAGACATCCTTAGCTTGTTCCTGATTTTAGTAGAAATGCTTTTTTTCCCAATTAGTATACGTTGGTTATACGTCATATATAGTCCTTATTATGCTGAGATCTGTTCCTTCTATTCCTAGTGTCCTCACATTTTCTTCATCAATTGAGACAATCACATGATTTCTGTCATTGAATCCATTATGTGATGTATTACATTTATTTATTATATATACTGAATTATCTCTGGAATGACACACACTCAATTCCATCTATTAATTTGGCTATTTAAATTGGATTATCAAGGACCAGTGGCCAAACCTGGCTTATTGAAATCAACTTGTTGACCTCAACTCTGGTAATAGGGTCATAGACACCAGTCCCATCTTCAGGATCAAATTGGGTATGCTTGGTTCTGTGCCCATGGCAGCTCACCTCACTCTGGGTAGTTCTCCACAGTTTCTGGTGCATGATGTGGAATCTGTGTCTAAGTTTTTCTGCAGACTCTAGAGTTCTGACTAGTTTTCCTCCACCCAGAATACTGCAGGGTTCAATTTGAAGTTTCTTCCCTGCAGTCTGGAGGTATCTGCCTGCCAGGTTTCAGCATATAATCCTGGGACATTTGGGCTGAGTTTCCCAATACTTTGGTTCGTGGAGGATCTGAATGCCAAGCTGCTCACTCAGCAGGGATCTTTCCACAATGGCATCTCACTGCTGCTCAGATGCCCAGAGGATTTTTCAGTCTCTCTTCTTCATGATGCAGCTATGGGTAACTGTGTCTCCATTCCTCCATCTTTAATTTTAAAAATATCTGTTACTAAAAATAGGCACTGTGTTTTTTAGCATGGCTCTGGTCACTCCCTGTCACTGGGACGGGAGCTTCCCAGAACAATTCCTCCAGGATAGACTGGATTTTTCCTGATCTGCTTTGCAAAGTTTCCTATTTTACTGTTATTGAAACAAGAACTGTTTGGCAGTGACCCAACTCATCTGATAGCTGTTTTATTGTCTAGCTAAGACTGTAAGCACTGTATTGCATAAGAATGGGGTGAGTAGACATCCTTAGCTTGTTCCTGATTTTAGTAGAAATGCTTTTTTTCCCAATTAGTATACGTTGGTTATACGTCATATATAGTCCTTATTATGCTGAGATCTGTTCCTTCTATTCCTAGTGTCCTCACATTTTCTTCATCAATTGAGACAATCACATGATTTCTGTCATTGAATCCATTATGTGATGTATTACATTTATTTATTATATATACTGAATTATCTCTGGAATGACACACACTCAATTCCATCTATTAATTTGGCTATTTAAATTGGATTATCAAGGACCAGTGGCCAAACCTGGCTTATTGAAATCAACTTGTTGACCTCAACTCTGGTAATAGGGTCATAGACACCAGTCCCATCTTCAGGATCAAATTGGGTATGCTTGGTTCTGTGCCCATGGCAGCTCACCTCACTCTGGGTAGTTCTCCACAGTTTCTGGTGCATGATGTGGAATCTGTGTCTAAGTTTTTCTGCAGACTCTAGAGTTCTGACTAGTTTTCCTCCACCCAGAATACTGCAGGGTTCAATTTGAAGTTTCTTCCCTGCAGTCTGGAGGTATCTGCCTGCCAGGTTTCAGCATATAATCCTGGGACATTTGGGCTGAGTTTCCCAATACTTTGGTTCGTGGAGGATCTGAATGCCAAGCTGCTCACTCAGCAGGGATCTTTCCACAATGGCATCTCACTGCTGCTCAGATGCCCAGAGGATTTTTCAGTCTCTCTTCTTCATGATGCAGCTATGGGTAACTGTGTCTCCATTCCTCCATCTTTAATTTTAAAAATATCTGTTACTAAAAATAGGCACTGTGTTTTTTAGCATGGCTCTGGTCACTCCCTGTCACTGGGACGGGAGCTTCCCAGAACAATTCCTCCAGGATAGACTGGATTTTTCCTGATCTGCTTTGCAAAGTTTCCTATTTTACTGTTATTGAAACAAGAACTGTTTGGCAGTGACCCAACTCATCTGATAGCTGTTTTCCAACTTCCCCAGTTTATTTCTTGGCGAGTATAAGAGTATGTCTGTCATCCACCATCTTCTTCCTCCAGATCCACCTGTGTTGCGTGTTAGACACATTGACCTATATGTCAATACTAATAAGCTCTTAGATCAGTGCCTGATACAAAGTAGATGTTTAAAAATATTGTTGAATGAAGCACAAATTCTGGTCTGACCTTCCTTGGTTCTTTCCTAGCATTCCTGTTTTCACCTCTCACACTTGCTCTCTATTTTTGTTCAGTTTATATCAAGCCACATTTGTTGCATGGACTCCTTCTTTGCCCCACTTCACAAGCTCCTGTTATCCTCTGCACACATTCCACATTGCTTTTCTCTGTCACTCTCTGCCAGAATGCCTTGGTATTTGGGTCACGGCAGGTCTCTCTTCCTAGTTTTTCCTTACTGCCTTAGACCTCACTCTGCAGCTTAGTAAGTCATAGTACATTGGAAAGAAATAGCAAAACAAACAAACAAACAAGCTTTGGTGTGTCAACTCAAAAACCCAACTCTCACCTCAGGGAATAGAAATTATTTATTTTGGAGACAAACATGAATGACCATTGCTCAGGAACACAGATTTGGGTCATCCCAAATTCCGTATACATTGGTAGAAACATCAGAGAGGCAGGTTACAGCAAAGCAGGGAAACCGTTGTTACAGGTCTCAGATGCTGTCTGATGATAGTTTTGGCTTTTGGGCTGGTAGAAACCAGTGGTCTGCTAAGTTAATACAGCCCAAAGGAAAATTAGTGCTCTGCACTTTCCAAATGATTTACCTAATGGTCACAAAGATGTTAGGCTATGTAAAGAGGAGGCTAATGATGGCCCAAGAAATGTAGCAAATGAGTTTTTTTTTTTTTCTTTCTGGGACAGGGTCTCCCTGTATCCCCAAGCTGGCATGGACTTGCTATGTAGACCAGAATGGCCTTGAACTCAAAGAGATCTATCTGCCTCTGCCTCCCAAGTGCTGGGATTAAAGGCATGTACCACCACACTGGCTTTGATTTGTAATTCAGCTCTGGACTTGCAATATTCCATACTCTCCACAATCGTTGATGTTCTAGTCAACCAGTCTTACAGAAGGAAGGTTTGATTTGAAGCTGTAGCTTCTTTCTGGGAACTTTTGTTTACAAATGTTTCTATATTTTAGAAGTTTAGGAGCACTGATGGCATAGTTCCACTTTTATACCTGTTAGTGGGAGGGACCTCATCTCATCAACAATGTGACATTTCCTCTTGAAATGTACTCATCCAGTAGAGCTAGATTCCTACCCAGATCCTCACAAGTGTGTGTTTAAAAAGGCAAGGTAAATATTGACCCAACATTCATTCCATAAGACCTCTGTCCAGCATTCAGCTCGTTGGCAGTTTTCATTAGCCCAGAATGCCTCTGTCTGCTGTTTCTCAGGATGGCACCTTTATTCCCTGTGCACACTGATACCTCCCCTCTCTGGAGTGCCTTTCTTGTTTCTCTGGCTTTCAGACTCTTATGTGGACTACTTCTTCTCCTGTCTACTTCTCCTGTCTTACCTTTAGATAACAGAATCCTTTACTTTCAATGTTCTGGTGTTCACAATGCATTGATTCATGGTAGTTCACAGCAGTTGAACACTCTCTTCTTGGACTTGCCTTGACAAACCCATCAAAGAACATCATTGGCTAGTCTACTCACATTAAACTGGGTATTTTTCTTATCTGTATTAATTTGTGTCTCCAGAATTTTGTGTCTCAAAGTGTTAGTACCTCAAGGCAGGAGTCCTTCTGTCCACTATATTCAAGCATCTAGTCATGACTTAAACAGCTTAGGCAGACAAAGAACATTTACTTAATTGAATGTATTCCTAACTATACTCAAATCCATTTGTAGAGGCAGATACTTCAGATTTGTTCTTTATTCAGCATCTTCTGTCAATTTTGTATGAAATGACAAGATCTGGATTTGGAATTAATGGATCTGGGTTCAAACTCTGCCTGTGTGGCCCTGAACAAGTCACTTAATTTTTTCGAAGTATAAGTTTCTTCAGTTGTTAAATGGGGGTAGTACTACAGTTGTGGGCACCGAAATGAGATATCTGGGTAGAAAGTTATGAAACTGTGTAAAAGATTGTGAACACTGCCTTCTCATGCTCTAGTCTCAGTGTCTTCTGGGCAGTGATCAGTTACCATTCCTGCTGGGGGATTCCATTGTATGCCTCAGCATAGGGCGCTAGACATGACTTGGTCATGAAAAGTGCCCAAGTCTCATTCTCATTAACAGATACCTTGGCTCAGTTTCAACAAATGTCATTTACTTGAATGCAGATAATTCTTTTCTGGTTCCCAATGTCTTCCGTATTTGCTCATTCGTTCATTCATTCATTCATTCATTCACTTACAAGTTAACATAACTGTTTAGAGTGACTAGCATGGGCCATGAAGCATGCTGGTAGATACCCCAGAAGTAAATACTTGAAGAGGTTCATATTGTTCTGAGTGAAACACACAGCAACAGATTATAACAACAACAAAAAGAACCATCCTCTCTTGTGGCAGGTATGTACAGGGTGTACAGTTCAGGGAAGATCAGTTGTGCTTAGTGAGGCCCTGAGTGTCCTGAGAGCTTTGCTCTCTTAAGGATTGATTGGGTGAAGAAGGTGGAGCAATTCGAAGGAAAAACACAAGCAAAACAAAAGAACCCTGGAAACAATTGGTAGCTCAGTCTTCTGACTTCATTCATGGTTACTCTGGATCAAGTACTCATTATGTGCCAGGCCCTAGACAGCTGAGGAGTCAGTGAAAGCTTCACAGGGATCGATGGGGTGGTGAGGTGCAACAAAACTAGTCAGTTTCGAAGCGACTTGGACAAGCATTTCACTCCATATGGCACACATGAGAAAGGGTTAAATAGATGTGGGAATCTCCACCACAAAGGAGTGCTTTCTACCAAAGATGCTACGAGGTGCTGTGTCAAAGGACAGGCTAACGTATCTACACTGGACCAGAACAGTCGCACTCAAGCAAGTCCAAGTATGTCACAAATAGTCACCTCTGAGCATTAAGCGTCTTTTTCGTCAGGAAATACAAATTTAAACAACGCGGCACTCAGGCTTAAGATAAAGCAGAAGAAAACAACCACCAAGGCTGGTGGTGGCACTTTAGGGAACAAAAAGGGTAAATGAAAAAACGAAGAGTTTGGTAGGGGAAACCGGGATTCTACACTCTGGAGCCGAGAACTTAACAGCAAGGGAGAAGAGGCGATCTCCTGTGGGCCAGTCCTTCCCATCAGAGGAAGGAGAGGCGCTCCGCGGTACCTAGGCAACCGTAAGCCCGCCCTCTCCGGAGCCAACCCTTCGGTGATTGGCTCACGATTTTCCCCAATGGGCGCTCCTGGGAACTTCCCGCCACCTCAGGCGCCTGCTTCAAACAGCCGCAGGTTAGCAACCGCGGGCAGCGGGTCAACCGACCTTGCTGGAGGCGGGCTCTTCCGCCCCTGGCCACGCCTACCTGCCAGTCCCGGGCGAGTGGCGGCGGCGATTGGAGGAGGCGGCTGCTCTTCAAGCGGCAGGGACTTGGGGGCTAGGTTGTGACGAGGAAGGCGCTCGGGGGGGCACGCAGCGGGGTGGGGAGGTGCGCTGGTAGTTGCCAAGCTGAGAGCCACCTCTCGGCCGGCGGGAACAGCGCGGGGGACAGCGGAGCGTGACCCAGGCATCCGCAGGTCGGTGCCCGGCTTCGGACAGTGGCGTGCCCGCGAGCGCTTTCCTCACAGACAGCCCGCTCCAGCCTCGGTGGACGCTCTGCCCGGCCCGCTGCCCCGCTGCCCCCCACGCCGCACCGAAACCCTGCAGCCCGGAGCCGCCGGGCGCTGTGGCGCGTGGGCATTGTGCGCCAGGCCCAGCCGAGGGGGGGCCCTCCTGGGTCTTGGGGTTACTGTCGTTCCTCCCCATCCTGGTTGGTCCACGCTGCTGTCAGTGGGTCCGGACTCCGCTGAGTGCCATCATTTAAGCCCTGTGCAAAGTGCACGCTGAAGGAGCAGCCTTGGCTTTGCGAGCTGCAGGTGAGGTTTGCTTGCCTATGGGCGGTCCGTTTGTTCTTTTTCATACGTAGGTAGATCCTGTTTTTACCCCATTTTATCGAGGAAGAAACGGAAGCAGTTTAAGATTGCGCAGGTGACACATTGAAGAACCCAAACTGAGCCCAGGCTATTGAATGAGCATCCTCGTTGTTTAGCTACTTACAGCCATAGTGTATCCTTTAGGATCTATCCAAGATCTATTAAGATGTCATCTAACGCCAGCGCCCCCCCCGCAATTCCCCGGGAACTTCTCCAACCTTCGGAGCCGGTTTGTGCTAACTAGTTGTTAGTTGTTGCAGAGTTTATTACAGTCACTATTGTAGCCGTTCGTTTATGCCACTGCATCCCTAGGAGACTGACAGCCTCCCCATAACTGGTACCATGGGTTACATACCTCTAGGATATAATCTCACGCTGAGTAACATTCAATATTATATTGTATTGAAATAATGAGTTCCTGCTGGGTAACATGGATTGTCATTATTTCAACAGCTATTTTGTGTGTGTGTCTACCATGTTTAAAGCATAGATAGACTTATTTCTGCCTTCAGAGTGCTTTTAGTTTTGTAGCTTAGGTAAAAACAGTGCTGTTTGGTTTGTGATCTTTCATCCAACTAAACAACAATTGATTTTTCCTCTTTGTAAGGAGGACAGTGAAAACAACAGTGAGTGCTGGGTGGGAGGGCCGGCTGATCTGAGTTAAGAAATGACAGATTATGCTCTTTATGTTCTTATTGATGGGTTCAGAAAGTTTCCTATCTGCACTGAAAATCTTAGCCAGCTAGGTATATTTTTAAAAAACACACTGTCCACATGCATCTTGATTTTTTAAAGTGGTTAGCCCTCTGAGTCAATACACACAGGAGTACATTATTTCTACTAATGGCATGATATTGACAAATTAATTCAGAGGTATTTTACTAGGGCAAATGTTTATTTTCAGTATGGTAGTATGGATGATTTTCAAGATGATTTTAGCAGCCATATTTTACTAGCAGTTCATTAAAAACACAAAAAATACAAAATAGTCAATGTGAAGTGTTAGCTTTTTTTTTTTTCAATGTAGCACTTCAAGGTGGCTCTTTGTTGCTGAAATTACAGTTTCTTGAGTTCCATGAGTTCAGCATCTTTTTGTGTGTAGGTATGTGCACATGGTGTGTGTGCATGTGTGTATGTGCTGGTGCTGTGGTGACTGTGTGGAGGTTATGGACAATCTTGGTGTCGGTCCTCACTTTCCACCCTGTTTGAGGCAGGATCTCTGTTGTTTTCCACTGTGTGGGCCACGCTAGCTGGCCCACGAACTTCTGGACATTCTCCTTTGTGCTTCCCAATTTTGTAGGATTACAGATGATATGTGTCCAGCTTTGACCTGGGTTCTGGGGATTTGAACTCAGGTCTTCATGCTTGCATGGCAAGTGCTATAAGCCACAGAGTCATCTCCCCAGTGTGAGCCCAGAATCTTAGACTATTCAGTGAGCATTTACATTCTTTTTTCTTCTTTTTTCCTGTATATTTTTATTGAAGTTTTGTGTATTTCATGCACAATATCTTAATCATCTTTGTACCCCATTCCCTAGCTGCACCCTCCTCTATGCGCCCCCTCCACTGGATTTCATGAATTCTGTCATTTATATTAAGGCCTATCAAGTCAAGTTAGTGTCCCTAGACATCCCTCAGTGCAAGTTCATCCATTGGGGTCTAGTCAGCCTATCTAGGCATCTACATTCTTTTAAAAATAAATTTTCATGTTATTTTCCCATTCTTAAGTTATCATTTTCTCATTTCCTTGGAAAAATTGCTTACTGATATTTTATAGGGTGTTTTATATATATTTGTACAATTATAATTTTAATTCTTGACTTTGTTAATGCATTCTATGGTACATAATATTTGACTTACTATTGATGCCTTTTGCCTTATACATATTTTGTTTTTTGTGGTTAGGTTTTTTCAGCCTTTTCCTTTGTAGTATTATCTTAAGATTTAAAAAATATTGTTAAAAAATTTATTATGTGTGTGTATGTATTTTTTTTTTAATGAGTGTGTGTGTTTGTGCACATCTGTACAGTGCCCACAGAGGCCAGAAGAGGGCATTGGATCCCCACAGGAGGAGCTACTTGACATGGGTGCTTGAGAACTGAACTTGGGTCCACTGCAAGAGCAACAAGTGCGCTGAACTCCTGAGTCACTCTCCAGCCCCACTTTGAATATTATAATAATGTCTATTATAGCAGTGGTAATTAGTAAATATATTAATGACCTTTTTAGTCCTTGTTTCCCACCTTCCCATGGTAAGTACATCAGGTTTTCCTTAGATCTAAAATAGTTTCTTATGGTCTCTGGCAGTTTATACTTTTTAGCAGTTAAACCTATTTATACCTTTCCTTTCTAGTTTATTATTTTAATTTTTTGTTTGCATCATCTTCCGATTGTAAGTACTTTCCAGCCAGTTCAGAGATCTGTTCAGTTTTGTTACCTATTTGCATTTTTTTCTCTCCTATGACTTGCTGTCATGGGCTGTTTTCTCTGAGTCAGGACCATCTCCCCCTCTCACAGGAGGACCATGTCGTTGGAATTTGGCAGTGTTGCACTACACACACAAAATGAAGATGAAGACTATGACAAAGAAGACTACGAAAGGGAGAAGGAGGTGAGTTCCTTGGAAAAAGCCCCTGAGCCCAGTGCTTCACAGCTTTTATTTGCTGACCAAAATTATGTCCTTTAAAGGGATTTTTAATTCATTCAAAATAAAACAAAGCAAAACTCTGTTAACCTGATTGATATTTAGACTTTCTCATAGTTTTTATCAGCTTTATACAAACCTAGGCACACTGGGGAAGAGGGAATCTCAGTTGACAAATTGCCTCTCTTAGACTGACCTTTTGTCATTGGGGCATTTTCTTAATTGCTAATTGAAGTAGGAGGGCTCAGCCTCCTGCTGTGGGAGGAACCATCCTTGGGCAGACTGATCTGGACTGTGTAAGAAAGGTAGTTGAGCAAGCGAGGGGAAGCAAGCCAGTGAGCAGTGTTCCTCCATGGTCTCAGCCTCAGTTCCTGCCTTGGATTCCATCGATGATGAAATGTAACCTCTAAGTCAAATAAACCCACTTCTCCCCCAAGTTACTAAAAAATTTTTTTTTATATTCATTTATTGTGTGTGTGCGCGCACGTGTGGTATACAGGTGTGAAGACCATTTTTAATTCTAGCACTTGGAAAGCAGAGATAGGATCCCTGGGCAAGCTAGGTAGCCAGAATTGGCAAGCTCAGGGTTTAGCAAGAGACCCTGCCAAAATAAAATAAGAGGGATCAGGGAAGATACTGATGTCAAGTCTAGGCCTCCACAAGTATGCTCATTCATATATATGTGCACCCTCTACACTTGTCCCTGCTCACAGGTATGTACCCACACCCTTGCATACACACATGCACACGTTTACACACCGATGTGTAAACGATAAAGAGGAGAGGAATGCATCTTTGAGACAAGGATAAAGCAGAAATTGCATCAGATGACTAAATTCTTTAGGAATTCTTTAATGAGAAGATAACAGCTTCCTTTGAAAGGAGAGGCCTAACTTTTGGGTATTTGGACCATGGCTGTGATGCTTCAGGTAGTTTATTTCCATCCTCATGGGGACAGATTGACCAGTGATGAAGAAATAAGGGTGATAGGAAAGCAATGGGTTGGGGGACTGCAGTAGATCAGGTGGAGGGAGAAAGAACCATCTGTGCAGGAGGCTGGAGAAGAACATTCTAGGTCCAAGACACCAGCAAAGGTACAGGGAATTGAGGGAGAGAACCGGTATCTCCTGAGGTCATGGCAGTTAATGTTAACGAGGGTAAGTGGTGGTCATTGGTAGGCTGGTGCTTACATTTTTAAGAACAATGAGGAGCCAATGGAAAATTTTAAGTGGGAAAGTGAGATCTGATCATTTTTTTGAAATGTTGTTTGGGATACTGTGTGATGAATAGTTCATGAAACGAAAGAAATAGGAATAAGAGGCCACATGAAGTGTTTAGCAGAACTCTTGGAACATAATAAGCATTCAGTAAATGGAAGTGATAATAAGAGTAGTATAGTATTATAAGTGAAAGTCAGTATACTTGTTTTGATTATTTTTAGTTTGAGTCAGATTTCTTGATTGTGATAGAAGGCTTCTTTTATACTGAGACTATGCCTGCTAATTTGTTAACTGATTCTTCTAAGTAGTTACATTGGACCATCATTATCAACAACAACAAAAAAGTAAGGAACTAGGTAGTTGACCAGTGCCCACATAGCTTCCAGCAGTGTTAGGGAACAGATAGAAAACTTGAAGCTTACTTAATTTTGGCCATAGTTATGTATTATTTGGTTGTACAGCATTTTTTTTAAAACAAATATTTATAAGGAAAATTTTCATGCAACACTCCAGAGTTTCTAACTTATCTTGAAACTTAAGTCCTGGCCATGCTGCCTAGTGTTTGCATGTGACAGCACGTGAGGAGAGCTGAGCAGAGGCTCTCCTAGAAGGCCAATTTCCACTTTTCATAGGGACACACGGGCATGTGCCTCCTCTTGTATCTTCCCTGGGAACTTTGAATTTGTGACAGGTTCCTTTTGAACAATTGTTGATGAGAGTATGGAGATGAGACTTTTTTGTTAGTCTCAGAACTCAGAGTGAAAGTCTTCATGACCTTGATATCTTTGGATATTTAGCAGGATCAATTTAAATAATTACTGCTGGGAAGAACAAAAAATATTGCCAGGTGACTTTTCACTGAGAAGAGTATTAGAGAGATGAATAGGATGTCAGGTAGTGAAAATTTTAAAGTGGATTTTGAGGAGGCAGTTCTAGATAATATAGAAAATACCATTAGGCTGATTGATTTAATAGATTGAATTCTGGGATAGGGACTTTGTAGAGGAACTTTGAGGAGTTAAAGCATCTAAGAAAGTATCTCTAGCAGAGTGAAAAAGAATATAGCACTGATGTGTCTCAAGAAACCTCATGTTAATAAAATTGTTTCTACTTAAAAAAATTGCTATAAAGAAAAAATATGGTTGGATGCTGGAGAGTTTCAGATTTTTAGTAACAAAATTCAGACATTTATAAAAATGAGCTATTTATGTAATTTGTCCCTATAAGTTAAAATAGCATGTTTGGTCAGGCATAGTGGTACATTCCTTTAATCCAGCACTTGGGAGGCAGAGGCAGGCATATCTCTGTGAGTTCAAGGCCAGCCTGATCTACTAGGGCATCCCAGGCCATCCAGAGCTACACAGTAAGAGCCTGAAAAAACAAAAAGAGTAAGTTGGCTGATCAACCCTAAACTTCCATGATATCTAAGTCTTCTAAGTCCTCAGCCTAGATTATAGTAGCAGAGCAATTCACAGCCTTGTGAGGTTAAAGAGTACAGTGGTCCTTTCCTCCCTGCCTGGTTGATAGCCTTGGGATATAACTGTTATAACTGTTAGCAGTGGACTAATATACATTGTGTTCTCTACTTAGTGAATCACTCACTTTGCATTCATTTAATTTATGAAGGGGACACTCCTGTTTCCCAAATATGTGATTGTTGACTGAGTATACCACTTTGCGCTTGTAATATACCCTGCTAAGGATTTGGAGTAGTTGATAATCCTGACTTTAACCTTCTAATATGAGTGGCCAGTTGCTAATACAAAATTCTTTACCAAGCTGTGTTTAACTTTGTTGCTTAGGGGCCCTTTGGGAGTTTGTTCACATTTACCTGTAAGTCAGTGACTAAGCCATTGTCCGTTCCTGGCCTCCCTCCTGTCTTAATTAACAGCTCTACAGTTATACCTTGCCTTTGCCATTTCTGTTCTGTTCTTTTTTTTTTTCCCCCTCATTGTTTGCACTGAAGATCATGGAGAGAAGGCATTTACTCTTCAGAAAAGGAAAGGACTTTGTAAATAAGTGACAATATTCAGACAACATTTAGACCAGGGGACTCTTAAGCCATAGACCATCAAGGATAGATACATATTTAAAAACAAACAAAAAACAACCCTTTAAGAATTTTCAGAAAAGACAGTATTACATATATTTAAATTGTTATAACTCAGTGGTACATTGGTGAAATTGAGTCATTGGGGACTAAGGCATAGCAGAGAGGTGCAGCATCCACAATGTCACAGTGGGTCTACAGTCTCTTACAGTCACGAGGACAGATTAGGGTTAGGTGAGTTGAGGTGATGATACCATGAAATGTCCATATCAGTTAATCACCACACAGTACTTGTTATTCATGTTCCTTACAAATTACTGGAACACACCAATTTTTGTTGGTACCCTTTGAGAACTCCTGATGCAGGTGATGTGGCTACTCAGTATATACCTCACCTAAGTATTGTAGGCTCAGAAAAGAGTTTTTTAACGTATTCACTTTAGTATAAAAATGGGACTTTGCAAAATACAGTTCCCCTTAAATGACTATATTTTATGATTCCATGGTTTGCTTTTACAGAGGTGGTTGTTAAGTTTTTGATAAGCATGGTGGTTATAAGTTTCTCAGTTATTAGTGAAGTAGAGGCTTGAAGTAGATTGTCACTTGGGAATGTCACAGGTTGCTGGAGTATGTGTTTCTGCAAGCTCACAGGAAATAACTGTGATTACTGCTTGGTTCTAGGTAGTGAAGTTGTTTATGTTTGTATATAGTTTGGAGATGGTGGTTTGGAGGAGAAATACTCTGATACTACTTGATTGCTTCATTAGTGACAGTATATTTAAAGTGAGCTTGAGGAAGGGAGGTGGTTTGTATGACAGACGAATGACAGGAGGTCCCTCCACAGTGCTCCCTTGGTCCTTCTGGGCTCTTATACTGGTAATTTCTTTAATATAATAATAAGTCTTCTTCCAACATAGAATTGTGTATTTTAGGTGAGTTGATGTCATTATGGAAACACTTTGGTGGTTTGCTTCCATTAGAAGGAGTTGTAAAGGTGGTAATTACATTCTACATGATCTGACTTATTTAGTGGAATTATCTTATTGTTCAAGAAAATTCAAGAAACAAATGGTTGTTAATTAATTGTTTTATTTTGCTTTGGGATTTATCTAATTTTATGTGTAGGAGTCTTTAGCCTGTATGTCTATAAGTGTACCTATGTGTGCAGAGTCCCTGAAAGCCAGAAGAAGGCATTGGACCGCCTATAACTGGAGCTATGGACAGTTGTTAGCCACCCTGTGGGTGCTGGGAACCAAACCTAGGTCTTCTGCAAAAGCAGCCAGTATTTTTAATCTCTGAAGCATCGCTTCAGCCCCTAATATCGTATTTTTTATGTTAGTTTATCTATTGCGTAGACTTTATCTGGATTGCATTTCATGCATTTCCCCCTGTAATATCCAGATAATCCTTTTCAAGGACTATCACAATTGAAATGAAAATAATGAATGGTTGTTTGTAGGACTAAAAGTTAATTGTATACGATCAAGTAGATATGTCTTTAGTGACTGACTGAACATCACACGGAAGAAGAGACAAGTGAAAACAGGGAGATTTAAGTTGAGATTGTAGCTCTGGGACTTGAATGTCCTTTCTCCTTGTCTTGCCCCATGTGCTGTTGGACCTTGATTTGCTACTTTTAGAAGGACAGGCTTGGCTTAGAGGAGCCCCAGTGTTAATTCTACGATGGGTCATCTCTAGTGCAGCACATACTTGTCTGATATATGTTGCCATCTCTTTCAGATCTGCAGCAACTTAGACAAATTCTTCCCTATTAACACAGCTTAATTTAACTAATGAGAGGTGTTTTTTGTTGGTCTTTTTCATCCTGAACATGGCATGATTCATAAACTAAAGCTGTGGCTGCCAAGTTATTCTGGCCCTTTACCAATCCCATATGAGGCTTTCTCAAGGATGTTTTAAACTTGGTTCTTTGGTAAAATAAAGATTCTGCTTAGTGCGTATCCATGTGTTATTTTGTACTTCACTTTAAAAAAAATCAGCATCTTTTCAGAAGTGTCCTCATTAGGTAGTCTGTGTGGAAGAGCTGTTGGCTACTCCATTTGCTGTCTTTCTCTGGGGAAAAGATGGACTGTGTTGTCGGTAATCTGAGAGCCCTGGAGGCTCTGAGGACAGTCTGTTCAGTTAATGTAAGTTGAGACTCCTAACAGAAGGTTTACATGTTGTCTGTTTTTACATGCTCCCCTGGAACACGGGATTACTGTAAAGTGTTTTGCTGATGAAGTTCTTTAACTCCCCCCACCCCCTTTTTTAGGAGGGAAGCACAAAGTAGTAAAGGAGAGGTGTTTCTTGAATGACTCACTCACAATGTACTTAAGTAGAAATTTAGGGAAGGCATCTTATCTGGTAAGCAGTAATATCCCACTGAAAGGATTGCTACTCATAGCCAAAAAACAGTCCTGTTGAACTTAAAATTAATTGGTGGGAGAGTGTGTGTGTGTGTGTGTGTGAGGATGGTTGTTGCTGTCCTTAATTTGTATTTGGCAGTTGGTAGGTCTTTAATGAGGAAAATTTGTGGTTCTAAAATTCTCTTACTTTATAACCTGCATAGGTTGATAGGACAATTTTGTGTTTTATGGCACAAAGTTTAATGACTGAATCAAAATCTGATTGACAATTGTAAAGTGAAATTCACTTCTGGGCATGCTCTCAGCTTCCAGGCCCTCTGTGAGGCGGGATGGATCCTTCTCTCCCCACGCTGTCCTTAGGACTGACCGACAAAACCAACACAATGTATTCGGATTCTCGTACAGAGTTTATGATGTCTGGAAGAGGGTTACTTAAAAAGGCATGCACCTGTGGGTTTTTTTTCCCTACATCTCAGCTGAACTTTTCAGATGGGCGGCTACCAGAGCACAGGCCAAGATGGCAAACTTCATGCCTCCCCAGCTTCCTCTGTGTCTCTCTTTAGGACCCCCCCCCCCGCCCATGCAACTGAAGCTGACTGATTGGGTGGGAGGGGTGACTGTCTCCCTCTCTTTCTACAGAGTCTCTTAGGGTTCGGACATCCAGCTGTTGCCAGTTCTTTTGGAGGACAGTCCTATCCTACAACAGTGGATATGAGGAGGTCACATGGATCCTGGGAAGTGGAAATGTGGGGTGGAATTTTGTTTCTGTGTGGCCTTGTCAGGAAGACTTTACCCTATTTAGCTTCACTCTGCTCTGTAGGTTCTAGAAGCCAAGGAGTAAGACTCAGCAGGTGAAAGACTGTTGGAGAACTTTTTTGAAGGCAAATAACTATTTTAAAATAATATGTATGTAAAACATAAAGCTCCAAATGCTGTAGGGGTGATTTTGCTCGTTGATAAATTTAAGAATTTAATGAGTTGGTTGTTCTGATTCAAATTCATTTTTTTCTTAGATGCCAATATCATTAATTTTTGCTATTACAAGGAAAGCTCTGATAATTGCTTGATTATCGTATAGCTTTTTCTGTCTTTGTGAGGGGGGAGAATGTACTTTTCAGATGCCCCCGTCAAGGTTTCCCCAAATTATAAAGACTCTGTATTTCAACCTCACAGAAGGTTTAGAATAAAATATTCAGTTCAGGAGTCCTTACTTGATGTAAGGTATTTGTTTTGTTCTTTTCCCCTGTGTAGCGGAGTTAGCATTTATCCTTGAAGTAGTGATTCGTGATTCTACACAGAACTGACTGGTCTGCTTTTAAAAGACAGATCAGATAGACAGTCTCCTAGTGCATCTTGTCTTGTTAGAATTGCTTCACTCCTTTTTGTCTGTGGCCTGTGTATACTAATGTATTGTGTTTAACATGCTTTTTTGTTCTTTTCCTTTATGTCTTTGGGTTAACTGATACAGCCAGTTTTCAAAGTGATTGTTCAGTTTTTGTGCATGAGCCAGGTAGGCAGTAAATCACAGTCTTGGTTGTTATCTTAGTGTTAAAAAGATTTAAACATGAAAATGCCTTTTCAATAAAAAAGGATATCTTTCTCATTTTTAAAGAATCAAACGGATTGAGATAGTTTTTAGAAAACTAATGCAGTGTGCAACAGAGGTGCATATGGGAGTAAAGAGCTTCACCCCTCTCTTTCTCCATTCCTCTTCCAGAATTGTTCAGAGAAATTCATAAACAGTTTTGGATTGTCCTTTCAGACCTTTCTTAGAGTACGTTTATTTAAGGCTTTTACCATATGTTTTGTTTAAGAAAGTTTTTAAAAATTACATAGAAACATGTTATAGCTTTGTGGAATTACCTTTATACCAGTGGCAGAATGTAAAACAACAAAGACAACAAAAGCAAAACCTCAAAGCTAAACATCAGCAGAACCGAAACAGCAAAGATCCACAAGTACTTGCCACAGACTATGGAGTGTCTCATGTTCCCAATCCCAAGATTACAGTCTCTGAATCCACTCATTGCATAATTGTCTGCAATTAATACGTTTAGAAGGACTTAGTATGTTCATTTAACTGATGCTTAGTTTCTTAAAGAGAAGTCATTATAAGGAATCCCCCTACAAACTATTTAGTAACATATTTTAAGATCCCTTATGTTGGGATTTGAAGAAAGATAGTTGCAGATAGAGACTGAAATTAACATGACTTTATGTTAGTATCACTGTTATACTTTTGAAAGTGTTTGTCTGTGGAAAGCTGCACCTTCTAACTTTTCTTTTACTCACTTGTTTTGTAAGACCAGAGGATTATATCTTTTCATCATTGGAAATAAATGGTTGTCTACTAATTAGTCACTCCCCAAGGGATTTCTAGCACATTATCAGAGCTTAGGGGCTCTGAGGCCACCTGCTTCTGCTGCTGTTCCCAGCACCTGGGCAGAGTGTATCTGGCTACTTAGAGTCCCTGTGGGATGACTGATTGTCATGCCCCCAAGGTCCAATTACTGTTGAAGCAGGATTCTGAGAGGCAACCCCGCCCTGTGACAGCCTAACATAATGAATGAATGTACCTTGATTATGATTTGCTGTGTTTCCATAAAGAAATTTTTTTAATTGTAGTGTTTATCTATACAAACCTGACACCCTTGTCAAAAAAAAAGACTGCTAATATAAATCCTGTTATTATGCTTTCCCCTTCCCTCAAGTGAAATGATGAACATCATTCATGTGGAATTTTAAGAAACTAAATGGAGGAGTTAGAACCTCTTTGGTATATACAGTCAGTCACTGGCTTCAAGGCAGCTTTAGGTGGCACCTTGCAGCTCAGTCATTGTGTTCTGATGTTTTCTCCTGTTTCAGTTGCAACAGCTACTCACAGACCTCCCTCACGACATGCTGGATGACGACCTCTCCTCTCCTGAGCGCCACAATTCTGACTGCAGTGAGGATGGCACAGAGGGAGAGTAAGGACCTGAAATTACTTCCTTCTGTGTATTTTACTCCATAAATCTTCCTTTATTCTTTGATGATAATAACGTAATCCTAAACTTTAGACTGATTCTTAAATTTTGGGTGAAGGTTGAAGGGAAAACAACAAATCATAAACAACAAACATTAGAGTCCTGGGGTTCTTGGTGTTATCTCTGTCCAAATAGTATAGACCTTAAGTCTAAAGTACCGATTTTTCTCAAGACAGCATCCTTCTGAGCAATCAGAAAGGAACTGGAATGAGCACCAGGTGCTGCCCAGGTCTCAGAATGTAAATGTAAGTATCTGCTGTGACCATGGTGCTGGTGGGATGGGGTAGTTCTTAGTGCTTTTGTTTTACTCTTGTTGTCTAATGGGCCTATAATGAAATTCAGGGCTTGTATGTTGGAGAGAAATGTGGCAATGGCTGGGAAGGTGATCCAAGTAAAGCTGAAGACGAACATCCTGGATTCCATCCTGAAGAAGGCGGAGATGAAGGTGGAAGTGGCTATAGTCCTCCAAGTAAACATGAGCTGACAGAGCTGTATCGCCTTCCTGAAAACTTCAGGCCATATACCAGTGGTCAGAAGCAGGAACTTCACAAGCAGTCAGCAAATGTAATTAAATTTTCAGATCCTCAAAGGAACAATTTCCAGGTATTATAAGAATTTGACTTTCAAGAGTTTGTATGTGTATACACACATTTGCATGGTGTTTATGTCTTTAAGAAATGTTTGTGAGGTAGGCATGGTGGCCCACACCTTTAATCCCAGCACTAGAGAGGCAGCTAGATTTCTAAGCACTTGAGACCATCTTGGTTTACAGTGATGAGTTCCAGGCCATCCAGGACTACATAGTGAGACTGTCTTTTAAAATAAGGATGCGGTTGCTGGAGAGATAGCTCAGTTGTTAAGAGCATTGGCTGCTCTTATAGAGGACCTAGGTTCGGTTCCTAGCACTTGCGTGGCTGCTAACACCCATCTGTAACTTCAGTTTCAAGGGATCTGATGCCCTTTTCTGGCCTCTGTGGATATTACGTGCATAAAATACACTTACACACATGCAGGTAAACACTCATACACATAGAATGAAAAATAAAATTTTTGTTTTTGTTTTTGTTTATTGAGACAGGGTCTCCCTAGCTAGCCTGGAACTCACTATATATACCAGGCTGTCCTCGATCTTACAGATTTACTTGTTTCTGTCTCCCGAGTGCTGGGATCAAAGACATGTGCCATCACGCCTTGCTAACAAAATAAAATTTTAAAAAAGAAATGTGAATTTAACAGTAGGATGATTTACAACAATTTCTCAGAATGTACTTACTCAGGTTCATGGTAAATTAGGCATGCTATTTTCTGTTTATAATTGAATACATTTGTAATGTTAAACCTGATGTTTAAAATAGAAGCTTTCTGCAAACAGTTATTTAAACATTAAAGATAAAGAATAATTTCTCATTTATTGCTGCTCTGGCATCTGCCTTGACACTGCTTCAGTGAGAAGCCATGTTTAGGTATCTTCATAGAGGTTTTTAGTTTTTTTTTTTTTTTTTTTTTTGGACCATTTCCCTGTAGCATCACCTGGCCTGGAAAATG
>NW_008337053.1:544372-563819 GCF_000622305.1 Nannospalax galili | reverse complement strand
TTTTGAGACCATCTCCCTGTAGCATCAGCTGGCCTGGAACATGTTTTAGACTGGCCTTGATCTCACAGAGATCTGCCTGCTTCTCTTTCCTGAGTGCTGAGATTAAAGGTGTGTGCCACCACGCCCATCCTTGTTATAGTTCTTACAGTAGCAATTTTATGTAGATCATAGCATTTAGTTTCCTCAATTTTCTTGTTCACCACACATAACCAATTTTAGATCAAACACTTCAAAGCTAATTTCTTTTTTGTATGGGGTTGTAACAGAAGATAAGACGAATGTTACTGGAGAAACAGCTTGCTCTGACTGTAGGAGAGTTTTAAGAAGGCCTTAGGAAATAGTAGCTACTTAGAGTCTCTCAATGACAATAAGTACCTCATTTTCCCAATTGCTATTCTGTGACACTCAATGGCAGAATGATTTTTTTTGGGGGGGGGGTCATTAAAGCTAGTTATTTTCTCACTGGAGAATGTTATTCATTGCATAAATTATTTTGAATTTATTAGACATGAGGCATTATCACATGCTATTATTATTTATTGTGTGCATTTTTATGTTCCCAAAATGGTGGCATCATCTTACTAATTTGTAATAAAATGCTCATATACGACCTCACTGCTATTCTTAAGTTTTATTTTTGAAATTTACTCCATTGTGTGCTCAAAATTACAACGAAGGAATTAACAATTTTAAATAACTGTGAGTACTATTTTTGAGCAAAGATGTCTAAAAAGTTGATAGTCCCAGCACTTGGGAGGTAGAGGCAGGTGGATCTCTGTGAGTTCAAGGCCAGCCTGGTCTACATAGTGAGTTCCAGGACAGCTGGGGCTATAGGGAGACCCTGTCGAAAAAAGACAGAAAAAAAAAAAAAAAAAGTTGATCCTGGGCTGCGGATGTAGGTCAGTTGGTAGAGTGCTTGCCTAGCATGCATGAGGCTCTAGGTTCCATCTCTAGTAGTACATAAACTAGGCATGCTAATATTCACCTATAATTTTAGCACTTGGAAGGAGGGAGGTGTCTAAGTTAATTTTGGGGAAAAGGGCCAAATTCTAACTGTTAATTTCATTTTTCATCTTTTCATAGCAATTTGGTTCATCCCAAGGTCCCAACTGCGTGGCTTTGGAGCCATATAAAGTGACGTATAAGCCTTATCAGTCTTCTGTGCAGAGCCATAGCTTACCAGCTCAGGAAATAGCAGGAACTGATGTGTTTGAAGGCCTGCAGCAGCAATTTTTAGGAGCTAATGAAAGTAGGTGTCTCATTTATATTTATTTATTTTACTTTTTTTTTTGAGACAGAGCCAAGCTGGCCTCAGACTCACGGCAATCCTCCTGCTTCAGCTTTCCAATTGATAGAATTATAGATGTGTGATACCACATTCAGTTATGTTTTTGTTTTTGTTGTTGTTGTTATTAACATAGTTGGGGAGAACAGTTAAGGAATATTTGTATGTACATTCAAGAATTTTGTTTTTTTAAGTATCAGTGGAATTATTGGTATTTCAGAGAGCCTTATATTGAGATCTTTATAAACAGATTGATAAAAATTCTAAGATTTATTTCAAATTAATCTGTTGAGCTCAAGGTAGTGGCATGTACCTGTATGCCTAGCACTTAGGATACAGAGACAGGAAAAGCTAGCAACAGCAGTCCAAGGCCAGCCTAGCATAGAGAACAGTCAGGGTCAGCCTGAGTTACCTTGTGAAAACCTGTCTCACAAAAACCAAGGGCCAGGGATGCAGCTCAGTGATGGAGGGCATGTCTAGCTAAAAAAAAAAAAAAAAAAAAAAAAAAAAAAAAAATTGTTTTTAAGAAGTGATGTTAGGTAGGTGTAAAGATAAAGGAAAATTGCTGAATTTCAGAGATGAGTTCTTGGGAATTTATTTTGCTGTTTTCAATAACAAATTGATATTTGAAAATTTTCTTAGTAAAATGCTAAAAGAAAATTTACACAATGGAGTATTTCAGTCATCCTGAGCTTAATATTTTTCTTGCTTGTCTGCTTTGGAAAATGAAATACAATTTTCTCATCGGTCTTGTATTAGATTTTTTTCACTGCATAAACATGTAACTTAATAAATCAGCAATGATTATCTTAGTTTTTCTTTTAATTTTTGCATTGCTTTAGTATAATAATTGTGTAACTCTGGTGTGTTCAGAATTGACTTTGATCTCAGGTTAAGTTATGTGGTACTTACCTCTCCCCTTTTTTTGATATAGTGTGTGTATAAATATAACTATAAGAAAAATACTTTAAAGACACTAGAAAAATGAAAAACTGCTAATGGGCATGGTACAGATGCTTTTAATCCCAGCACTCAGGATGCAGAGGCAGGCAGAGTTCTATGAGATCCAGGATAGTCTGGTCTACATAGCAAGAACCTGTCTCAAAACACAAGCAGAAAACATAGATTGTAGCTTTTATCATCATGTTTCTGGCATATTAAATTAACTTTGAATTATTGTGCATATTGAAGAGCTGGTGAGATTCTAGAGTGTGATTGAGTTTCTAGGTTACCTGGCTAGGCCACAGAGATAACTGGACTTCCTTTTTTGGACATCATCGTGATGCTTTCAGCATACTAGACTATCGCAGAGTTGAAACCTTCTTCTACCTGTCATTTTCATTTTCCCCCAGTCTGTGTTTCCTACAATGATTTTGTTATGAAGACTCCATGTTGTTCATCTCTTTAGTAGTTAATTAACGCAGCAGTTTATGTGCCAACATAGACATAAAACAGTGTAGTTTCCACTCTTGCTAAAGATTAAGTATTTTCACAAGGGTATCTAGAACTTTCCTTTTAAAATAATTTTATAGAGGCTTATGTACTTATTCTGTTGGTCATTTGATGAGAGCATGTTATGCTGTTGCAGTTGTTATATACTGCTTTCTAACTGGCCAAACTGATAGTGATACAGAGTTTTACCTGAAACTAGTGACTTTTACATTTTCTGGCAGTGGCCCATAGTGGAGTACATGTGGTATATTCTGCAATATTAAGTATAAATAAGTATAAAAAAAGCTCCACAAAATGCTTATCCTTGCTACATAAAGTTCTCCAATGCATTCTATTTTATTTTATCTTGATATTAAAAAATTGTTAGTCACAATTCACTGTTAGATTTTTTTGTTCTAATAAACTGTATAAAATTTTGAGAAACATGGTGCTAATTGAACATAGCTTATATTTTGGTATGTTTTTGCCTAATAAGTTGTCTCTAATTCCAAAGCAGATTCTGCAGAAAATATACATATTATTCAACTCCAGGTTCTTAACAAAGCAAAGGAGAGACAGTTAGACAACTTAGTTGAAAAGCTGAATGAAAGTGAGCGGCAAATTCGATTTCTGAATCACCAGCTTCTGATGATCAAAGGTAATATAGCTGCTGGGCCTGAGTTTTTCCTCTGTGCAAGAGCTGGACATCTGGTTTCTGATCAACTAATTTTATCATTCTATTTTTATTTTCCTGCGCTTTTCATTCCAGTAACCTCATTTTTCCTGGTCAGAGAGCTCATACTGAGTCAGAGCAAATCCCAAAGCCAAGACTTCCGTGTCCTTACCGTGGATTTCTTCCCTCTAGAGCTCTACTGTTTTCGCAGTTATCCTCCCCCTTCTTTTGGCTTCGATGAGTGTTACTTAACTGTGCTGAAGGCCTCCTGCCCTAAAAACTGTCCTCATGTCATTACCCTGGATGAAGTATTCCTCTTCCAGGGTGATATGTTTAGCTAAGTAATGCATCCTTTTCTGAGACCCTGCAGATTACCGTAAACATTTTAAGCCAAGGAGGCGGTAGGGACCCTGAACTGCTATAAATGTGCCAAGGAAAATGTTGCCATTTCTTTTTAATCATATGGAGAAAACACAGATTCAGGTCGTACTTGCTTACTCTTCCTCTGCTCTGTAGTTTTGGTCAGTGTTGAACCTCCATTTGTAGAATAATTTTGAGACTGAACTCCAGCTCATTTTCAAATTTAGTTGATAGTGAAAAAATCTTTTTCTGTAATGCGTATAAAATTTGAGAGAATTTGTGAGCTGTTATAGTAAAGTATTTGAGAAGGACTTAAGACTAGATCAATTAAAGAGTTCATTACAAATATGTGAAGGAAGTTAGTAATCCTCACATGCCTTATTTTTGAGTCAGGGTCTCATTATATAGCCCAGGCTGGCCTTAGCCATCTGAGTCCTGAGATCATAGGTGTGTACAGCCATAACCCACATCTCAGATTAGCAGGGCTTTGCATTATCTGTATAGCTTCTCAAACATCTGTGAACAGATGCTGTTTTTGGCTTCAACAGGGATATAATAAGAACTCAAATTTTAGTGGTTCTTTAAGTTTTGGTGTCAAGTATTTTTTAGAAATCATTTTTCTGTTTTTTCTCTAAAGCAACTAAAGTTCATTGAGTTGAAAGTTGTCTGAATTTAATTCAACATTTAGGTCTAATAGATCTCATAGAGGTTGTGGCAGTTACAGTCTCATTACAGTGACACTCTCTCTATCAACATTTTTAATGTCCAGATGAAAAGGATGGCTTGACCATCAGCCTTCAAGAATCACAGAAGCTCTTTCAGAATGGAAAAGAAAGGGAAATTCAGCTTGAAGCACAGATAGAAGCCCAGGAGACCCAAATACAAGCGCTCAAAGTCAGCGAAGAAAAGGTATACTTTTTAACTTTGACAGAACTTAGGTTGGGTTAAGACTAAATTTAGAAGAACTTTGAGTCATGGATGTCACTTCAGGTGCTAGGAGGGAGGTGGCAGCTCCTCTGTTAACGTCATTGCAGTTTTGCTCTTTCAGGGTTTTATATTGTTAATCCAAAAGTTTCTTAATTACTCTAGTTTTACCCATCCTGCAAATTCTCTTTTTGGCCATCTGCATAATCCTCCCAGAATACAGTTCTAATTTTGTTGTTCTCTTGCTTAAAGGCTTTCCATTGACCCACCTTACCTGTGGAACAAAATACTTGAGGAGATGACCTTGGACCTCTTTCTGTACACTCAGTAGTCTTGTTTTCATAGGCTTGCACACACCACTGCTTCTCTGGAATGCTATTCCATGGCATGTTGCCTTTGATCAACAAACCCCAGCTCACGGGTTTCTTATTCTGAGTCTGTTCCCTCAAAGTGATTACTTCTATTATAACATACCTAGAACACCTTGAAGGTGTCATTGACTTTCCTTATGCTTGTAAGCCCTGCTGTGTTTGGCATATGGCTGGTGGTCAGCATGTGCTGAGAGGGTGTTGTTAACTACCAACCTGGTGGCATGTATGTTTTGTTCTTAGATGTTTTTCTTGTCTCTTGCATGCTGCCATGACTATAACTCTGTGGGATGTCTTGAAATTGGCAAGCTATTCTTAAAACACTTAAAATCATTTTCCCCATTTTCTTTTTTGCATTTTTCAAATCAACTTTTTATATTTCATAAAACGAAAAACTTATTGGAATTCTGATTCCTTTGTAGGCACCATGTTCAACACTTTATAGATAAATTAGGCCGGTCTTAGAAGGGAAACATATTTGCCTAAGGGTAAAATCAGTTATTGACAAAGCCTGAGAAGCTAAAAGTCTTGAACCAAGTTCTTCCCTTCAGAATCTCCTTATTTTATTGTTATATGATTTGTAACTTTAATCTCATTTGCAACTTTAGTATTTTCCTTGCCCTAAAGTATAACTTAATCATGGGTTTTGGGGATTAGGAAACTATTTGTGGGTCATTATTTTACTCACAGTTCCAACTATGCTTTCAAAATTGTTTTAATTGGGTCATGGTGGCATATGCCTTTAGTCCTACCTACTCAGGAGGATAAGGCGGGAGTATTACTTGAGCCTAGGAATTTGAAGCCAGTCAAACAGTATGGGAGCCTGTCTCAAAAAACAAAAACAAAAACTTTATTTAGTATAAAGTGACCATTCAAAGGTTTTCCAGTGTTTTAAAGGACAGCTGTCATTTTTCTGTGACCTAACAGTTGCCCCAAACTTGACTCACATAGCCATGCAAATAGCACTAGGACTACCAATTGTAGCAGCAGATTGATTGCCTGATGCCCACATTACTATCATGCTCTGCAGATTCCCAGTCAGCCTTTGCGGGTAACTGTGAAATATAGTTTGTCAGTGAATAATTATTGCAGCAACCAGGGGCTTTACAATAGATAGCATCCAGGACAGTTTTAAGGGACTAAGGCCATGGTAGGTGAGACTTCCCTCTTTATTCTTATTAAAGTGCTGAGTTTTCAAGTCCTCAGAGAGCACAAAGTTAAGATACTATCAACATGGATTTCCTGTTTATTTACTAGCTGATCAAGAAGTCCAGAACAACTGAAATGGCTCTGGAGAATTTGAAACAGCAGTTGGTGGAGCTTCATCATTCTGAGTCACTTCAACGAGCCAGAGAACAGCATAAGAGTATTGTTACGGGCCTCACACAGAAGTATGAAGAGCAAGTGTTCTCCCTGCAGAAGAATTTGGATGCTACAGTGACAGCCCTTCAGGAACAGGTCAGTTTCTAATGAGAAGCTTTCATTTGTAAAGCTTGTTATTTTTTTAATAACATTTTTTGTGGTCCCTCAGAAATTTTGCTGTTTATAGTAGGTATTAACTTATAACTGAAACCTAAAAACTAATGATTTTTCAGTCTATGAATGTGTCCTAAAGGTATAATTTTGGACATCTTTCCTCTTGTAGAATTGGTTACTACCTTCTCAGATCTCACAGTAATAGAGCTTTATTTTTTTAGTAGGATTTAAACATATTCATATTTCTAGAATAAATGCTGTCCTAGTTAGGTTTCCATTGTGTAATAAACACTATGGCCAAAACTAACCTGGGCAGAGGAAAGTTTTTTTTATCTGAAATTACTACTCCCAGGTCCCAATCAACCCATCACTGAGGGAAGTCAGGATAGGAACTCAAGGCAGGAACCTGGGGCAGAAGCTGCAGCACAGACTGTGGTGGGATGCTGCTTACTGGGTTGTTTCTGGCCTATGCAATCCAGGACTACCTGTGCAGAAATGCCAGCACCCACAGTGGGCTGGGCCTCCCAATTCACCCAACAATCAAGAAAGTGCCTCACAGACATGCCCACAGGCCAGTCCTTCAGAGGAAATTCCCCAATTGAGGTTCCCTCTTTTAGTTGACAACTGAAGCTATCCAACACAGATGCCAACTGAAAGGAGTAAGTGTACTGGCACTGGCCAGAACCTGAAGTAGACGTGGGAGCCTTCTAGTCTCCCAGCATTTACCTCTCAGTAAAGATTGTTGAGAAATGGTTCTTGGGAAAAGGTTAATTTTGAGAATAGAAGTTAGATATCTGAAATTTAGTATCCTTTTGGCTGACAGGTGCCTCAAGTAGAAAATTCTATACCAAACCTCATGGGGACAGGCCACAGTTGATACTGTATAAAATTAACTTCAGACTCAGTATATAATGAATATATAAAACAAAGAGCAAATTTTCTGTTTAATCTTGAGCCTTATTCCTAACAACGAATATTCCAAAATTGGAACTTTTCCTGTGGTGGATACTCAGTCTATATAATGTATAAAATAGGGAAGAAAGTCTTATCTAAATAAACTCCTTTCGATTCAAGGTTCAGCATAGTTCACAGTGAACACTTATTATTTTTGTCCAAAAGAGAATACATTATCACAAGCTGAGGGTGAGTTTACTTACTTATTTTCCAAAATTTTAGGTCAAATAAATAAAATTTCAGAATGCATTTTTTCCTAATTTCAGAACTAATTAACCCAAGGGAAAGAAGAAAATAAGATGTGAGGGTATGAAAAACCTACTGCACCTAAAATTCACCCTGATTTTGATTATTTCTGAGTTTATAGCTGACAATAAATGTTCCCATGATAGGTATTATGGCATGATAGTATTATGGCATACTAATTATTTGTTTAAGATTTTATTTCATTACTATTTTTATTTTATTGCATATTTTGTATTTTGTTTAGTTTATTACAGCGTCTTAGGAAGCCCAAACTGGACTCAAATTTACTATGTAGCTGAGGATGACTCTGAACTTCTGGTCTTTGTGCCTCTGCCTTTGGAGGGCTGGGATTACTGGCATGCGCTGCCATGCTTGGTTTGTGTGGTGCTGGGATTGTACCCAGGGCTTTGTGCTTGCTGGGACAGTGCTCTACCAACTCAGCTGTAAACTACAGTCCATTTTATTTTATATGTATTTATGCATTAGTTAGATTTAATTATGTTTGTATTCCTTTTACATAGAAAAATAATATAATTTGATCGTTGTAGTGGCTATATAGGGAATGAGAAATCATGGAAAGAAAGTCTGTTTTATAGAAGACTTAACTAGAATCTGGGGTTCTTTTTTTTTAAACTTTAAAAATTTTGTTTATTTGTTCATATTGTCTTTGGCCAAACAGAGTAGTAGTTAAAGCAATCAGTGGTCCTTTTTGGATGGCTAGAGAAAGGTGGAGTCTGGCAGCTCTTCCTGAGTTATTTGAAGAGCACTCTCTCTCTGCTGACTCAAGGTGATTACATTGGGACTGGGTTGGAGGGAATTTTTAGTGTGTTTGGAAGCCTTTCTTATAGGGATGGTTATAAGGATGTTGGCAGGCCCTCAAAAAGGCTCCCAGGACAAGCTCTCAGGTTCTGGCCTGTGCTAGTACAGTCAGTTCTTTTCAGTCTGCGGTTATTCCAGGACAACTAATTGATTAGTACCCTGTGCCTCTGATTCCTTTATTTACCCCTATGTCTGCCATAACTATTTCAAAAGAAGTACCTCAGAACAGAAGACAACAACATGTTAGTTCTGTGCCGAGTGGGTTTCAGACACCAAATCATGAACTGTATTTACTATGACTCCTCTCCACAACCCCCCCCCGGAATATTTTTTGATATCTCCTTTGTGCTTTAAACTGCTATCAATTGGCTCAGCAGTATTTTTAATGAGGTCAAAGTACCTATACCCAGTTTCTATTATTTTATAATCTATTTGGGGTTCCTAATTGGAGGAGTGCTATAAAAATTAAAGAGGGAAATGCCTGCCTATGATTAGAAAAATGCACAAGTGTGGACTGTGGCAATGACAAAACTCTTGTTATACAAGTTTGAGTACCTGAGTTTGGATCCTTAGAACTCATGGAAAGCTGCATGTGGTGGATCCCAGTGCCCCTACAGCGAGATTGGAGGCAGAGACAGGAATCCCTGAAACTGGAGGACCAGCTAGCCTGGTGTACACAGTAACTATCGAGACCCTGTCTCAAGGTGAAAGGTGACCTGCACCTGAGGTTGTCCTCTGACCTCCACACATCATGGCATGTGCATGCCTGTACTCATATGCAAGCACACACACCTGTGCGTACATACGCAAAGATTTAAAAGAAAACAAGTAAAAAGCACAAATGTGTTCTATACAGAGAAGTTTAATTTTGTGTTTCTCATATAACTGGTAACTATATATTTACATTTTCCTCTTTTATTTATAAAAGTTATTAGAGTTGCAAACTATTTCTCTTTTCAGTAAATCTTCCCAGTACACTTCATTTGATAGAGTTCAAAGAAAAATAATTCTTGGAAAATAATAACTTTTGGATAATTAACCCTGTTGAAGTTGAATAAATTTGTCAATATCTAGGTCTGAGTGGCTCTCATGGGATCACACATAGTAGTGTACCCATGTATAGTATGTACATAGTGCTAAGAATAGATGCTCATGCAGTGAATTTTGCTAGTCATAGAGATATGTTACCTTGTGTCTCCTAAGCCAGTGCTAACTAGGCTCTTGGGAACCCATGTATCCTTAGTAGTTATGGGTAAGAATGTTCTGGTGAATAAGAATATGACCTTTGTGGATCTATAAGCTTATTCATGTTTTTCAAGAGATTAATGCTTCTCTTGCCAAAGGTTGAATATCCCTTGCTGTGATAAAAATGCTGTTCTTGGTGGGACTCAGTAACTATGTTGTAGACTGACCAAATTATTTTACCTGTTCAACAAACTTTTACTGGAAAACAGCAGACATTGGGGTATAAATACACTATATAAATTTGTATATAACCATTGTAAATATATATGTATATTGACTTCAGTTTTTAGAGTTGCTGTATGTTCACACTAAAGTTGAACGAAAGGTGTAAAATTTCCCATGTATCCACCTCCTACCCCTAGTGTATAGCTTCCTCCATTATCAACATGCTGTACCAGAGTGGTAGTGATGTATGGAACACCTTGTATAAACTCAAGATATTAATTTTGCTGGTACTTTAAGATTACACTGAATCTGTAGCTCTTACTGATAACAAGTGGCATGTTGACAATATTGAGTGTTCTTATCATGAACATAGAATATATCTGATTATTTAGTTTATTTTTTAATTTTTATTTTAAAGTATGAGTGGTAGCCCTGCATGTGTGTAAGTGCACCCATGTTGTGAAGTGCCCACAGACGACAGTGGGAATCAGAGTCTCTTGAACTGGAGTTACAGACAGTTGTTAGCTGCCATGTGGGTGCTGGGATTTGAACCCTGGTCTTCTGCAAGAACAGCCAGTGTTCTTAACCACTGAGCCCTCTCTCCAGCCCTGATTATTTAGTTGTTTATGGATTTCTTTAGAGTTGTGTAGTTTTCTCTATAAAGGTCTTGTACGTGTTTTAGATTTATACCTAAGGTCTTTATTTTTGGAATGGTAATGTAAATGGCATCATATTTTTAATTTCAAATTCTACTTGCTCATTGTGGATATGTAGGAAAGTGACTTTTTTTTTTTTTTTTTTTTTTTTGGTCTTTGTTGAGACAGGGTCTCCTTGTAGCCCCAGCTGGTTTGGAACTCGCTATGTAGACCAGGCTGGCCTCGAACTCACAGAGATCCACCTGCCTCTGCCTCCCAAGTGCTGGGATTAAAGGCGTGTACTACCATGGCTGACTTTTGAAAGTGACTTTTTAAAAAATTAATGTTACATTCTACAGACCTATAATTGCTTGTTAGGTCTAATAGGTTGTTTTTTTTCTTTTGATTTTCCATATAGGAGATCATGTCTTCCATGAATAAAGAGAGTTTTAGTTTGTTCTTTTGCAGTTTGTATACCTTTAATTTCCTTTTCTTGTCCAAGGGCATTGGCAAGAACTTGTAGCATGCTGCTGAGAGGAGTGGTGAGAAAGACACCCTTTCCTTGGTCCTGCTGTTCGTGGGAAAGCTTCCAACTTTTCCTGTTAAATGTATTAGATTTAGATTTTTTTCCCCCTCTTTTTCTATTTAAAGTTGAGCAACTTTCTCTTAAGACTTTAAATCATGGGTGTGTGTTGAGTTGTAATTTGAAATTGTCTAATTCCAAGTGATGGGGAGACCAAACAATCTGTGATGCAGTTGAGTTTTTTGAATGTCTGTGTACCTAGTCCATTTGAGAAATATATGCTTGAGCATTTTATTAACTTAGTGTTTTCCTTAAAACATCAGATTTTAGGGCTGAAGAGATGTCTCAGTGGTTAAGAGAGCTGACTGCTCTTCTAGAGGACCGGGTTTGAATCCCAGCACTCACATGGCAGCTAACAACCATCCGTAACTTCAGTTCCAGGGAATATGACACCCTCTTCTGGTCTCCATGGGCATTGTTCCTTACATACATGTAGATAATACACTCATACACATAAAATAAAAGTAATAAATAAAATATCAAAAAAGCTCATCAGATTTTTGATGTAGAAAAGACTGTATGCACCACATATTGTAGCAATTCAAAACTATTGTGACCTCTCCAGAATATAAATTTGAGTGTCTTGTCTTCCCCAGCCCTTCATGACACGCATTTGGACTGTCATTCTTATTAGCTCATCTTGTCACCATGTTACTTTGGCACGGTAGGACTGTGCTTCCCAAGCTGGCCTGGGAAACATCAGCTGTGTGCCAAGAAGTTTTCAGTGCTGAATAAACATGGACTAGTTTCCAGAAGCTTCATTTTGCTGAAAATTTGGTAGAAAAAATTTAAAGCAAACGCAGCTGCATTATGAGATAGAATACAAAAATTCACATGAATTTTTAAGTGAAATTGAAAGCCTTTAATTTTTTAAAGGAGAGCCCTTTGCATAAGGGAAGTGTCTGAGTTACTTCATTTTGGGGGGTATTCCTATATTCGTGTCCTTTGAGCTGCATTATTGGGGTTTAGGCTGTGCTGGGAATCAGGTTCCAAGGCCAGTACCTGATTTTTGCTTCAAATCTCCCACTACTGTCTTAAGGACTTTCTCAAGAAATCTCATGCCACATCTACCTTTCTGCCTCCCTATGCTTTGCATCTTTCTACCTGGCATGCTGACTGAGCAGCTGGTTTAGATGAGAAGTGTTGATTTTTATAGTAATGTTTTTTTCTACCTGGACTTGAGACTCCCATGGCTTCTCATTTGCAAATACATTTTCTTTTTGGAGAAATTTTTACTGTAAATGCAGTGTCTTTCTCCACATATATACAAAGGCATATGCTGACCTTGGACCATAATGTATATTTCTTACACATTTACATAGAGTCCATCACACACTACAATTACCATGTCTTTTTTGTCAATCATTTTCAAGTACGTAGTATCATTTTTGTTGTGTATAATACATTGCAGAGCCACTTCACGGAGGCAAGAAGGTATGTAAAAGGTAGAAAAAGAAACATAAGAGAAAAACAGATCAAGTTTAAAAGATGCTCAGAGGAGGGAAAGATTGTTTTTGGCTGCTCTGAACAGAATGAGCCTTTGGCTGCTTAGAATAGAGTTTCCATGTATTCATCTGTTTCCTTGTTGTCTGGGGATACAGATTCTGTGATTTGAGGTTGTTTGCCTAAATTTGTATATCTATGTTAAAAGCACAAAAATGCAAATAGGAATATAACATATTTCCTTTGGCATGCTAATTTTAGAACAGAAGTATTTTAGGAGTGTGGAGTAGAAAGAAACTCTAGAAATCCCATTTCTTTTTCGTTAGCATAACTTCAAAGAAGAAACAGCTTGAAAAGTGGGGCCTCACCAAAGGTCACAGTGTGTTTCTTATTGTCTCCTGAGCACTGGCTAGCCCCCTGAAAGATGTGATACTGTTAGGGTCCGTGACTCGGTGGGTCTCTTCAGGAGAACAAATGCACGAGTATGGAGATGCAAAAATCAAGCAGAGTTTTATTAAACCAGCTAGCTGGGACCGACCATCCTTCCAAGACATGCAGGTCTGGTTAGAGTGATCGACCCTGAGGCAATTTTAGGTAAAGATTATATAGGCTCCCACAACCATTACACAAGAGCCCGCGTTTATACAGCGAATAGTTTCAAAGCAAGCATTTCACAAACCAATAAGTTCAAAACAAGAAAAATGTTACAACTCCCTTCAGGTGTCTCAGTCGGGGAGGGATGGGTGGTATGTGCCTGGCGCAACCCTTCCCTGTTATCTTGTGTAAGCAGACATGCCTACGTGACACGACACAGATCAGACAGGTCAGGCTCCGGGGGCTGCAGCACTTGCCCATATCTCTGGATGCCTGTGTCTCCAGTTGAGTTAATTGGTTACAAGCAGTAAATTCCTCTTTCCCTAACAATACTACCACATGATGATTTTATGTTGGGCGGTTTTAGTTTAATATTTATTAAAATTGATCATGAAAATGACTTGTTGACCTCTCTTTCTATTTAGGAAGACATTTGCACTCGTTTGAAAGACCATGTGAAGCAACTAGAAAGAAATCAAGAAGCAACCAAATTAGAGAAGACCGAGATCATTAACAGGTTGACGAGAAGTCTAGAGGACAGTCAGAAGCAGTGTGCCCACCTGCTGCAGTCAGGTAGGGTCTTGTGTGCAACCTCCCCCCCTCCCCCGAGAGGCTAATGTGATATGCAGACAGAACATAGCAGAACCCCTGAGTTACAATTTATTATTATTATTATTAGAAAGAGAGAGAGAGAGAGAGAGAGAGAGAGAGTGTATGTTCTGGTAGGGGACAAAATTTGGATCCTATTTAGGTTCTCTTCCTATCCCTGTTTAGTTACAGATCTTTTTTCCTTACTTAGCATGACTTGGGGGTGAGTTTTCCTTGGACATTAAAGGCTTTGAAGATAGGGTTTTCTATAGCTGTGTAATAGACCATCTTTACTTTCAGTAATTATTTCTGAAATGATCATTTTCTTTTGAGGAAACACTCAGAAGTCCCCTTTGAATTGGAATCTCTCCTAGTAAATTTAAAATAGTAGTATCTTTGCTCTGGAAATTGTTATTGAGTATGTTAAAGCTGTAACGAAATAAAAATAATAAAAAAAATTTTTTTAAATTAGTTTGCTGGGGGGTAGAAAAATGACTCAGTGGTTAAGATGGTGCTTGCAGAGGACCCATGTTTGGTTCCCAGAACTCATAAGACAACTCACAGCCACCTGTAACTCTAGCTCCAGGGGTCCAATATCCTCTTCTGGACTCTGTGAGCACCCCCCACCCCCATACTCATACACATAGACACATACACACACAGACACACCACACATAAGTAAAAAAAATAAATCTTTGAAATACTAGTTTGCTAAAATTTCAGAAGCAGTCATAATATACTACTTTCACATATGGATAGGGAACATTAGAAATAAGAGCATTTATAAAGACACTAAAGGCAGCAAGATGTAGTTTTTAAACTGGTGAGCAGAAATGGTAAGGTAGAACTTCTTGACTTTCTATGACTTGAAATGCTGTGTTCCCACTAATGGACTCCTGGATTGCTGCAGTCTGTAGTTCAGCTGTGTTCGGTATGACTTGAGAGTCACAGTAGCCTTAGCTTTGAGCTTCTTGAGGAGGACATATGGGGATCTGTACTAAGTCTTAGAAAAGTCTGAACTAGACTTAGGCCTTTTGGTTCTCCACTGGCTCTTTATGAGCCTAAAATAATAAATAAAAACAAAGCAGAACTCCACCCTCTGGACCCTCAGTGGGTTCCAGTTCTGTAGACCATAGGTACTTTGTCTCTTCACATTTAGAGTATCCTGTGATTTTTTTATTTTTTTTTTCCGTCCTGCAGGCTCCATACAGGAGGTGGCTCAGCTACAGTTAGAGCTGCAACAAGCACAAAAGGCACATGCCCTAAGTGAGAACATGAATAAGGCTTTGCAAGTGAGTATTGCCACTTGGAAGAGACTTCATGGAAACTCAGTTCTGCAATATATCGCCTATTTTTGAATCTTAGATGTCTCTGTGTAATAGAAATGGACCATCTTCAAAGCAGCCCAGAGAATTTTTTAAGAATCTTATCCACACTGTTAATTAGAACTAGGTGTTCAAGCCCAGTTCTGAGTAACTTCAGAGCCAGAGCCCTGTCTCTTCTTGCCAGTCTGCCTACCCTCTCCTGTCATCTATAGGTGCATTCCAGAGACAAGGCCATCTGCAGGTGTGGGGATATCTGATAAGGCTGAGATTCTCTCACCTCTTCCTCCAGATACTTCAATTTCCCACTAAAAGTAGAGTAAAATACCAGGGAAGAATTCTAGCATTGCCTTCACTGAAAAAGGTGTTTTGCATGTTCATCCTGGCAGCCTGAAGTACAACATGTTCCTGGCTGACCCATCTTCTTTCTCTTCTACTGTAGTAGAAGCATCTCAGCTCAAGTGATGATTTTGTAAATGAGAGGGTTGTGAAAGGAACTGCCCACCTTTACTTCTCATTTATTCAGTTTACTGGAAAACCTGAGATGCTGGCCTTTCTGAAGCTATTAGAATGCATGTTAGAAATATATTCGAAGAAGCTTTGTTATCTAGGAAATAATGGAAGTTATTTTCAATGATTTTGTTCTAGGAGGAATTAACAGAGCTTAAAGATGAGATTTCTCTCTATGAATCTGCTGCAAAACTAGGAATACTTCCAAGTGACTCAGAAGGAGAATTAAATATAGAGCTCACTGAATCATATGTGAATTTGGGTATTAAAAAAGGCAACTGGAAAAAATCCACAGTTAACAGGTACTAAATGAATAGTTTACTGTAGAAGAATCTGCATTAGTAAAGCTGGTGATGGAGACGTGGGGGACTGGTGGCACCATGCATAAAAGAATGACCTGATTAGGGGACATATAATATGTTTTAGAAATTATTTGTTTTTATTAAGTGTATGAGTGTTTTGCCTGCATTTATATAAGTGAACTTGTGTGTGCACTGCCTGTGTCATGTAATACCTTTGGAGATCAGAAGAAGGTGTCAGATCCCCTGGAACTAGAGTTATAGACAGTTGTTGCCATGTAGGTGCTGGGAACCAAACCCAGGTCCTCTGCAAGAAGAGCCAGAGCTCTTCACTGAGCCATTGCTCCAGCCCTGAAATTCTTAATGAAGTATAAATGTCTAAAAATAAAAATCTTAAAGAAATCTGAAAGTATTAAAACTGTACTAGTAATCTTTATCTCAAATATACACATCAGTTATAGAAAGGAAAAAGAGTGATTTATGTAGTCAAAATATACACATTATGGGACTGGACATATGACTTAGTGGGTAAGAGAGCTTGCTTTGCAAGCATAAGGACCTGAGTTCAAGTCCGCAGTATCCACGTTAAAAGGTTGGTGTGGTCATGTGCACTTGGAACCCTGCACTATGGGATTTGGAGACAGGAGGATGGTTGAGGCTTGCTGACCATCATCCTAACTCCATGTTCAGTAAAAAAACACTTGTCTCAAGGGAATAAAGGAGAATGATACAATAGGACACCTGATGCCCTATGGCCTCAGCCCAAGCATGCATGCACCTATACACAGGTACACCACTCATAGACAAACACACAATATACAGATTACCCATGTGTTTTAAGTGTTGAGGTGAGTGAATAAATTTTTTTTAGTGTGTTAGCCCCATGTGTTAAAAACAGATACCTTGGAGCCAGGAGTTGTGGTGTACACTTTAGTCCCAGCACTTGGGAAGCAGAGGCAGGTAAATCTGTGAGTTCCAGGCCCCTGGGGCTATAGGGAGACCCTGTCTCAAAAAGACCAAAAAAAAAGAAAAATGATACCTTGCATTTATCAGAAATTAAGCATTAAGTTTCCCTTTAAATCTTTTTGGGATCTTACTTTTAAAACATTCTTTTATGACACTGTATTATAGATATCAATCTCATGGAAGGGAGTACTTTATCATCCCCCCAGGGAGTGATAAGGGAGGCAGTGGTAGAAGTTGAAAAGTTAGTTTTAGGTACTTATGTATTTGACACTTAAGGAACTTTTGAAATCCTTGCTACATGGGAAGAGCTACGTGAAGTCCTGGAAATAGCTACAAACAATTAGGTAGAAAACTATACTTCCCCCAGGGAGTTTGTGGTTTGTCTGGTTAGAAAAAATGGGTTGACAAACTTAAGTGCTCTGTGTTTAGTCTTATACTTGATTCATGAAAAGGGAGAATGTATCGATTCCTACTACTGGCTTGAGTTAGGAATGAGAGATGGAGTACTGTCAAGAGATTGAATTTAGGTGAAAGAAAGTGTTTCTTTTGCATTGCTAGATAACGGAGAGCCTACGGACTGACTCAGACTAAGCAAGTACTATATCACCTACCCTGTACTACCAACTCAGAAGAGTGTTTCTTGAAAACATTTGTCCTCCTCCATCAGTGTCTGCCTTTGCCTCCCAAGTGCTAGGATTATAGGCATGCACCACCATACCTCACTGCTTGTGTACTTTATATTTGCTTAACACTCACACCAATGATGTGTTAGTTCTAAATGTGTTCCTGTAGCTAATAAACTTGAGGTATCTCATCAGTCATTGTTACAGTAAATGAAATGACTGACCTCCTCAATCAGAAAAATAGAGATTAACTAAGGAGAGTGAGTGGTTAGTTGGTGAAGGTTAGCAAGAAGACAGCCAATAGAATACAAAGTAGAGAGGAAGCACTTAGCTTAGTCATCCCACCCACCAGTGGTTTAGTCGTTGAAAATCCATCCAACTTTGATTCTTAGAGTAAAAGAAAGCAAATTTCCCCAGCATTGAGAATTTTACCTCTTTTTTGACTTGAGCTGCTTTCAAATCACTGACCCAAATTTCCATGGCTCCCTTATGCTACTGCCTAGTAAATTTTAAGAATTTAGTCTCAAGGTTCTGTTTTACCTTGGTGGAGTTTGAGTAACTAAATCTGTATGCAGCTTGCAAACAGCTTCCTCTCTCCATTATTATAGTTGGCTGGTAAGCTCTAATAATAAACATTTAACAAGTGGAATACTCCTTTTTCTTTGGTCTTCTCAGCAGGCTTCATAATGGACTACAGTTTATTTGAGTTTCAGAGAACGAATTAGGGCTCAGTAGTAAGCCTTATGCAGGTTGGTCACCCTCCTGACTTGTTCCATTTTGAGGAAGAAGAGAAAATTATTTTAGCAAGCACTTTTTCTGCTTTCTGCTTTGCTTCCCTCTGGGAGTACAGGATGTACTATTTCAGTGGTCAACATTAGTCAGAAAAGAAGTTAGGAAGATCTCATTTGCTAACAGAACAAACTAAGTGCCTGTAGTTCACCACCTCTTGTAGCATAGGAAGGTACATTTTAATTTTTTTTATATTTCTTATATAACTATATCTCTGTTATAGTTATTTCTATTTCTGAAGAAATGAAAATATTTAAATGGGTAATATTTTGTATATATAGCTATACAATATATTAATGGGTAATATACATAATATATATCCATCCTAAAGAGCTCTTTTATAGCATTAAAAAATAAATTTACCTAATAATTTGTTCATTTTCTCTTTACACATGTATAGTATTCTAACATTTAATTTAAATCTGTAATTGAAGAACGGTAAAAATATTAGTTCAGATAATATTATTTATTTTTAAAATAGATTTATATTTTAGATATACAGAAAGTTTTATTTTACATTTCTTATATACTCAGTTCCCATTTTCCCTATTAACATTTTGTGCTAATTTGTTTCAATTAATGAACCAATATAGTTACATTATTATTAGTATCTAAGGTTACTTGGTTACCCAGTGTTCCTATAATTTTAGGGTACATACTAGCCATTGTGAAATTTTTGTTACATAGAAACTTGTATGACTGTTTTAAATCTTTAAAAAAAAAATTTCTAAGTCAGATGTGGTGCACACCTTTAATCCCAACACTTGGGAGGCTGGGAGGCAGACAGAGGTAAATCTCTAAGATTGAGGCAATCTTGATCTACATAGTAAGTTATAGGCCAGCTCTGGCTATAGGCAGACCCTGTCTCAAAAAAACCCTTGTATATATAAATATATATAAAATGCATGTATATATATTTCTAGTAACTCACACATGCATACAATATATTTTGATCATATTTATCCTCTGCTTTTACCCCTAGCTCTTCTTAGATCCAACCGGCCAGCTCTGGCTATAGGCAGACCCTGTCTCAAAAAAACCCTTGTATATATAAATATATATAAAATGCATGTATATATATTTCTAGTAACTCACACATGCATACTATATATTTTGATCATATTTATCCTCTGCTTTTACCCCTAGCTC
>NW_008337053.1:535720-541526 GCF_000622305.1 Nannospalax galili | reverse complement strand
TCCAAGGTGTTTTATTTTTTTTTTTGTGGCTATTGTGAATGGGAGGGTTTCCCTGTGCTCTTTCTCTGACTGCTTGTCATTGGTATATATAAAAAAAAAAAAACCACTGAGTCTCAATATGTCCTGCCTATATACTCATGGGTGTGGGGCCACCCACTGGAGCATGATTGACCTACTATGGCCTATATACCCTTAAAGAAAACTGACTGTCCCTTCCCAGAAGCCATGAAACCATCAGCTGTCCTTAGCTCCTCAGCTGGGAGTGGGGACTTTTGAGCCTTCCCCCTCCATGTTGTAATGTTGACTGGTTTGATCTTGTTTAGCTCTCTGAATGCCTCTCTCTCTCTCTCTCTCTCTCTCTCTCTCTCTCTCTCACTCTCTCTCACACACACACACACACAAACATATACCATATAATAATAATAACGAGATTTTTAAAAATTAAAATTTCATTTAAGCCTTAAGCTTATTGAAAATAAAGGTGGGTTTAAAGACTGGGAATGTAGCTCAGTGGTACAGGTCTATCATGTATGAGGCCACTAGGTTCAATCCTTGTATTGCAGGGAGGGAAGGGGAGGGAAAAGAGGAGGAGGGAGAGGCAAAGAAATTTAGATTAGCATGGCTTTTGGCTTTTGTTGCTGTGTTTTCCTGTTGCTCAGATACACACCCAGACTTGTGTTTCAGTAAGTTGGAGAGACAGCAGCAGTTGCTGCTTAGGATGGCTGATGTTTGATATTCATTTCTTTCTCAATGTCCACGCTGCCTGTCTCGGACCCTGCTTGTACTTCATGCCATATACCAAAACACAAGCCTGAGCCCTACCAGAGTTTACACATTAAACTGCTTATGAGGCAGGAATGAGAGTATTTCTGTGTATGGGGACATAGCAACAGTGATATCTTTGATATGATCAAATTTAAAATTCTTTTGAGGGCTGGGATATAGCTCAGTGCTAGAACACTGGCCTAGCTTGTATGAAACTTTGGTTTTTAAACCCAGCACCACAAAAGAAACAAAATTGTAAAAATAAAGTTGTTTCAAAATACTAACATGTTATTGTGGAGGTACACAAACATAATGCCCTAGTTAGTGCTTTAGGCAATAAGCTTGTTTGATCTGTTATATGATTTAATCCCCAAACTCACAATTTCCCCATCAGCACTGTACAGCAGGAAGCCTCAAATGAAGAGCTTTCGAAGGATGAGGTCATCCTGAAGTTGAAAGCTGAAGTGCAGCGCTTGCTGGGTAGCAACTCTGTGAAACGTCATCTTGTGTCTCAGTTACAGAGTGATCTCAAAGATTGTCATAGGAAAATGGAAGCTCTCCAAAAAGTAAAGGAGGATGAAAAAGCCATTGAGGTGAGGTTTGTGGAGCTTGTACAGTTAAGTCCCTTTGAAACACATGATAAAGATAAACTTTGCACTCCATAGATATAAGTTAAGCCTTGGGTTTTCTTGGGTTGGTTTGACTCTTTAAAGCTTAAAGGAAGAATAGCTACTTGAAGGAACATATTTTTGGCTTATTCATGACACCTAGTAAGGTTGCCCTGCACCAAACAGTGCTTTCAAACCTGATTTCAGTAGTCATCTTAGAAATCTTTAGCATTCTAAGATTTCTCTGGCTCTATTCTTATAACAAAAGTCCTTCTGTATGAGGAAATATGTAGCTGGTTCAAGTGGGAAAGACACAGGATCAAGGGTCAAGTTATGTCAGTCATTGATGCCTGTGGTCACTGCCAGTGACGGCCGCTTCTCTGTTCTCACGGGTGCCACTTCTTTGTTCTCACGGGCATCGAGGCTGCTCCTCTGCTCACCCTGGGCTGACGCCGCTCTTCTGCTCACCTGGTGCTGAGGCAGCTCTTCTGCTCGCCTGGTGCTGCCTCCGATCGTTGCTGCTTCTGCCCGGTCCCAGACCCCAGGCTTGGTGAGGAGACTGTGCCAGCGGAGCCGCATTCAGACACAGGAGACCAGGTTCAGTGACACAGATCTGCTTTATTGCAGGAAGGCACAACCTTATATAGGGGTAGTGGTCCAATCACAGCACAGCAAGTAGGATACCTTATTAGCATAACAGGTTTAGCATCCTATCACAGTACAGCAAGTAGGATACTTTATTAGCATAACAGACTTAGCGTCCTATTAGCATACAGACTTAACGTCCTATCACAGAATAGCGGGTAGGATGCCTCATTAGCATAATGGGTTTCAGATTACAGAGCCTGAATTTCTGGAAACCACATGACCCTGACTGTTGCAATATCTAAGTGTTGTAATTTTGGATTCCAAGGGTGGTGATTAGGGAGTGGTGAGCTCTAGGCATCAGTCTCATGATCTGCCAATGGGAGCAAATGTCACAAGGCGTTCCTTGTGGCTCCAGTGGTTGGGCCGTTGCTTCAGGCCTGCTGTATGGCTGTCAATAAGACTTTCACCCTAGGCTCAAGCCTGTCTCCCACAGATGCCCACTTTTTTTTTTTTTTTTTTTTTTTTTTTTTTTTAGACAGGGTCTCTCTGTAACCCCACTGGCCTGGAATTCCTATGTAGAACAGGCTGGCCTCGATCTCACAGAGATCTGCCTCCCTTTGCCTCTCCATTGTTGGGATTAAAGGTATGTGCCACCTTGCCCAGCAAGAGCTACTATTCTTTAATGGTACCTCTCTCATTCTGTCTTCTTTCACAAATACTCACCTGTCTATACTGCTGAAGAAATAATGCATAAATGACCTAAGAGTTAAGATGTAATAAATGACCTAAATAGTTAAGAAAGAAATAGTGCGTAAATGACCTAATATTTAAGAAAACAAAAGGGCTGGGTGTGATGACAGATGCCTTCAATCCCAGCATTCAGGAGGCAGGGGCAGGCAAATCCTGGTCTACAAAGTGAGTTACAGGTCAGCTGGGGCTATTGGGAGACCTTGTCTCAAAAAACAAAAACAGAAACAAGGAAAGGAAAGAGGGAAAGGAATGTAAGTGGTGTACTCCTTTTTCTTGGAGGAAAATATTCTTTTACCTCTGGCTTTAGTATTCTTTCATCTCTTGACCTTATTTTATGTGTATGAGTATATTGCCTGCATGTATGTTAAGTGCACCTGTGTTGTGCAATGTCCATGGAGGTCAGAAGAGGGCATCAGAACCCCTGGAACTGGAAATATGGGTGGTTGTTAGCTGCCATATGGGTGCTAGGATTTGAACCCTGGTCCTCTGCAAGAACGCCTGGTGCTCTTAACTGCTGAGCCATCTCCAGGGGATCTGATGCCCTCCTCTGGACTCCATGGACACTACACTCACATGTACATACCCACACACATTCACATAATTAAATATCATAAATTTTTTTTTTTTTTTTTAAAGAATGCATTAATGGCCTTAGGAAAATCAGACTGGCCTACTAACAATCAGGGTCCATTCCTACACTGAATTTTTTGTGAACACAAAACAAGGTTTTTTGTGTGTCTGATTCTCAGTAAATTTCTTTTGTGTGTATATGTGTTGTGTATGTGTTCATCTGGGTGTATGTATGATTGTATATAAGTGTGTGTGTATCTGTGTACATAGCAGGTGGAGGTGAGAAGTCAACCTTAGTGTCTTTATTATCACTTTATTTGATTTTGATATTTTCATATAGGTATGCAGTGTATTTTTAATGCACTTGCTCCCCATTACCTTCTTGTATGTCCTTTCCACTCCTGAAGACCCCCTTTTTTCAGCTAGTCCTCCTCCTCCTTTGATATCTTTGTTCATGCAAGCAGCCACAGCTGCTGTGTGTTCATGGCACAATGGCCATGTCACATCCAGAGGACAGCATTGCCTACTGCTCCTCCCCATCTGCTCTCACAGTCTTTCTGCCCCATTTTCTGTGATGGTCTCTGGGGTCAGAGAGGGTAATACAGATAATTAGTTTTTGGCTGAGCACTCAACAGTCACTTAATCAAAGCACTTTGACCAATTATGAGTCTCTGTACTAACCATTACTCATTGCAAAAAGAAGCTTCTCTGGCCAAGACTGAAAGCAGCACTGGTCCAAGGGTATAAACATAAATATTTAGAGGGGAGTGTGGCTACATGTCTATTTAGCATAGCATCAGTCATAAGTTCCCTGTCAGGGCCTGTGAACATCTAGTGTTTAACTCAGTTGCTGCCCACCTTATGTTTTTAGCAAATTCTTTCAATGAACATGTAGTTCATTAATTTAGCTAGATTGGCTGACCAGTGATCTTCAGGAACCCACCTTTGTTCACTCCTTCTTCCATCCCCAGCAATGGTGTTTTCGATGTGCTCTGCTGTGCCCAGTTTCTACAAGAGTGCTGGGAATCTGAACTCAGGTCCTCATGCTTGTGCATCAGGCACTTTATCAATGGAACCAATTTCTTTTACTTACCTCAGTTGTGATTAAAAATGGTCTCCATTAGCGAATCCAGGCCAGCTGCGGCTACAAGGAAACTTTGTCTCAAAAAGACCAAAAAAAATATATAATAATAAAATATATTGCTGGTGGTGGTGGCATGAGCCTTTAATCCCAGCCCTTGGGAGGCAGAAGCAGGCAGATCTCTGTGAGATCAGGGCCAGCCTATATATATACACTCTAATTCCAAATGCATTTAATAGGAAATGTTCAGTAGGAAACTCAGATTATTTCTAGCTAGAATCTTTTAATATTTTATTTATTACTATTATTGTGTATGTATGTATGTGTGTATTTAATGTGTGTCTGTGGGGTCGGGAAATGCACATATGCCATGACATGCATATGGAGGTCAGAGAAGATCTTTCAGGAATCGGTTTTTTCCTTCTACCTTGTTGGGGCAGGGTCTCTCTTGTTGCTCCTTCTCTGCATACTCCAAGTTGACTGGTTCATGAGCTTTAGGCAAGTCTGTCTCTGCCTACCATCTCATCCTGCTGCTGAGATCACAGGGGCGAGCCATCGCATCCATCTTTTTGTGGGTTCTGGGGATCAAACTCACATTGTGCAACAAGCCATCTTGCCAGCCTAGAATCTTTTTAGACATAGAATTGGTGTACTAAATTTTTTGTTTTCTTAAAGACAGTATATTCAGTACTCTGCCTAGTACTTGTTACTTTTCTCTTTGCTGTGACCAAGTACCTAACAAGAAGCAACTTAAAAGGGTTATTGTAGCTCATAGTGCAGAGGGTTGGGTCCATCATGGTGAAGAAGGAATGGCAGTGAAAGGGGAAGAGGTGTGGCTGGTCACATGTCATTGCAGTCAGGAAGCAGAGAGAGATGAATGCTGGTGCTCATCTGGCTTCCTCCTTTTTCCCTTGTTACTCAGTCCTGGTCTGCAGTCCATGCAATGTTGCCACCTACATTCAAAGTGGGTCTTCCTCCCCACCTCAGGTAAAAATCTTTAGAGGTGCCTTCACAAACACATCCAGAGGTTTCTTTTAAATGATTTTAAATACTGCAAATTGATGATCCCAACGAATCATTGCTCTTCCACCCCTTGTCAACTTGACACCCCAAAATATCACTTTTTTTTAAATTTGTAATATTTTTAAAATTATTTAATAACCATATACTTAGAAGTATTTCATTACAACAGCATTGACATATTCAATAACAATTTCCTGAGCTAAGATGCATCTCTTTCAAAATTGGCTATAAATTTTTAGGTTTACAGTTGAATTATTACAGTTATACAATACTGTATTCAGTATAAACCCTATAAGACATGAAATTAAATGAGGTTTTGACCTTAAAACAATCTCTTTCAATATTAAAATACAGGTTCATACAGAAAACTTCATTTTTAATGCAATTAACACTAAGGTGTTTCCACATGCATTTCTAATCT
>NW_008337053.1:534949-535441 GCF_000622305.1 Nannospalax galili | reverse complement strand
CTCATTGTTTTTGCTACTAACACTGAGATGTTGGTGCATGCATCTCTAATCTGTATGTATCTGATTATTACTAGTCATAATCGGTTGCACTTGGATCCTTGGTGCCTGTGTATGTCTATAAAGTCATCGGGTAGATTTCAGTGATAATGTTTATCACCTTTACTTATTAGCATGATGTATATTTCCATGTTTCCTCCTCAAATATAATACATTTTTAAAATTTTTTTTGTGTGTATGTGTGTGTATCACACAAACCATTCCAAACCATCTTATTCAACTATACACCCACTTCCCAGATGGCACCTTCCCATAGCCTCCCTCCCCCCTTACACTCTGATATCCCTTCTACTGTCTGCTGTGTTGTCGGCACCCCCAGCCATCCCCCACTACTTGCCCTTCTGGTGAATCTAGTCAGCCTATCTAGAGGTCTTTATTTTAGGAGGGTCAGCTGTTCCTCATCTAGCAGCAATCAGTTGTCAATATTCCTTTAGA
>NW_008337053.1:530432-534619 GCF_000622305.1 Nannospalax galili | reverse complement strand
GTCGTTTGAGGATCTGTTCCTCAGGGGTCACATGGACTTGGGAGGAGCCCCAAAATATCACTTTTAATCGTAATATTCCACCCCGATGCTCAAAGGCTCCTGGCCATCTCAAATGCAAAGTGCATTTAATTAATCTGTGAGAGCCCCCCCCAAATTTTAGCAGTTCTAACATTGTTCAAAAGCTTAAAGTCCAGTCTCTTCTGAGACAGCAATCTTTTAAGTTGTGATCCCCTTTAAAATAAAAAAAAGAGTTACATACAGTATACCATGGCACAATAAATAGTCCTATTCTAAAAGGGATGAATGGGGGTTATAGCAAACAAAGATCAGGCTAAAGCAGTATCAAAATCCAGTGGGGCAAACACCAAATTCATGTTTGGCGTCTGGGACTCCTGGTGGCATTATTTGGGCTCTACTGGCCTTAGGAAGCCCCACTCTTCCAGGTATGCTACTTATAAGACACATAGATTCTCCCTTTGGCAGCCCTACTCTGTGCCCCGTAGGCTTTTTGACAGATGTGTTGTGGTCTTGACATCTCATGTCCTGGGTCTCCACTGCAAGTTAGACTTTACCTTCACAGCTTCACACAGTGGCTTCTCAGGGCCTTCTGCAGGGAATTTAGCCCTGCCATACATTTCCTGGCTTCAGTCAGTGGCTCTTGGGAACCTCAGTGCAAGCCCCCATGACCTTGTAACTTGCATTTTACATCTTTGAAAATCATGCACCATGTGGATGATGCAAAGTTGTGCTACTAGTTTGAGATGGAGTCTGGCCCCTCTATACAGCTGTAGTGGCATCTGTGTGCTTTGGCAGGTGAACCTGGGGAAACACTTCTAAGTAGTTGTTTTCAGTCACAGAGCCGCTTCAGTGACATTCTCAGCTCAGGTTGTCTCAAGTGAGTTTGCATTGTAAGAAGTTGGAGTCTAGTCTTTGGGGCACCATTCCTGTTGTCCTATTGAGTATGAGGTTTCTCTGTTAATTTCTTCATGGTTGCAACTGTCTTCATCATGCCTGCTGTGTCCACATCTTTACATTCGCTCACACTCCTTTTCTTGCCGGACTGCATTTATAATGTCTTGTAGCTTTGCCTGCTTCTCTCTCACTGCATACCTAAATAAGAGCAGAACGGTGAGTAGTAACCATGCCACAGCCTAGATTCTGTGGTGGCTTAAATTTTCCTCCACCAAACAAATTTGATTTAGCCTCACTCAAGTCCTCTGGGTATAGGCAAAATGCAGCCAGATTCTTTGGTAGAAAATTACATGAATGGCCTGTAATCCAGTTCTCATGGAGCTTTTGTTCTTCCTGAAGCCTGGCGAGCCAGGACTTCACTGTCTAAATTTCTGTTAGTCTCCTGGTCTTCCAGGCTCATACCAGAAGGGCCCATAAGTTCTGTGCAGGGCATTTTAGGGATTCTCTAGCTCATACGTTCAGATTCTTTGAAATTCCTCAGAAACCAGTAGAAAAAGGATGATCATGTAACCACGTGATCATGTCATCACAGCTTTAGCTCCACTTCTTGGAACAGATATTTTCTATTAGTTACTATTTCTCATGGCTGTGACCAGATACCTGACCAGAATCAACCCAGAGAAGAAAAGTTTATTTTGGTTCAAGGATTGGGGGAGACAGCTGGCGGAGGTAGGGAAGGCATGGCAGCAGGAGCAGGAAGAGGCTGGCCACATCATTCAGTGGGCAGTCAGGAGGCAGAGAGAGATGAACACTGGTGCTCAGCTGTTTCTTTTTTTTCCATTCTGTTCAGGATTCCTAGCCCATGAAATGGGGCCACCCATAATTCCTGGTGAGTTTTTTGTTCTTAGTTAAATCTCTCTGGAGACATCTTCACAGACAAAACCAGAGTATGTGTCCTAGGTGATTCAAAATATTGTCAAGTTAATAATAAAAACCATTATGTGGTTCTAGGAAGAATTTTTTTTTTATTGAAGTGATCTCTAAAGATCTTCATCAAAGGCACTGTTGCTGACAAGTACAAGTGCCTAGTCTCTTTGTGTTTCTAGTGTGATGTAAACAAAATGTGATGGAAGCCTATGTAAGATTTTACCATGAAAAGAGATTTTCATTGTGTTAACGTGATACTACTTTCATTCCCAGTAATAAAAACTCAGCAGTCTAGCAAAAACATAAACCTTAAAGGCTCTACTCTGGTGGTAATATAAGAAATGCTGATGAAAGAATTGTTAGATTCCATCTTTCCATTCAGTTCAGTAATTATTTAAAAAATGAATTTTTTGGCTAAAAACTTGCATTTTTAAAATTTTTTATCTTTCAGACTAAAACAGATACCTCAGAAAAGCCAACCAATCAATTATGGCTTGACCCTTCTGATATGATTCTCAGAGATGACATTTTGAGACTGAAAAATGAGGTGCAAGCTTTACAACAACAAAATCAGGTGATTGAGTGTCCTGTGTTTTTATGAGAGTTTTCATAACCTTATTAAATACAAAGGCTATAGCAGAGTTATATAAGACACGCAGGCAGTGTGTGTTAGTAGACAGATGTAGGCAGAGAGAGGCAGAGGCAGGTGGGGTGGGTGTCTTTGAGTCTTTGAGTTCAGGGTCAGCCTGGTCTACGTAGGAAGTTACAGGCCAGCTAGGGCTACATAGTGAGACCTTGTCTCAGGAATAAACAAAGCAAAATCTAAATTTAAAATTTTAACTTTTATTCCTATCAGAAAGCTATTTACTAAAGAAATACATATTATTAAGGTATGAAGATACTTTTTCTTTTGGAGAATTTTGAAAGTCAGATTACATCAGATAATGTTATAGAGCAAGGACTGTTAAGAATAAGTTTTGTTTATTTTCTGTGAATACTTTATTCTTCTGTGTCTAGGAACTTAAAGAAGCTGAAGAAAAGCTGAGAAATACAAATCAAGACCTATGTAATCAAATGAGACAGATGGTGCAGGATTTTGACCATGATAAGCAGGAGGCGGTGGATAGGTAAGGTCTATGACAGTACCTAATGCTTTATCTCCTGGGTCTCCTTCCCTGACAAGCCCATTCCTCCATCCTCAAAAAAGAGGATGAATTGAATCCTCTCTGTGGAGATCTTAGCTTAGCAGAGGCAAATCCCTAGGTTCTCCAATTAAACTTGGAACATATTTTAACAATGCTATGTGGTGGGCTGGGTTTTATAGCTCATCAAAATTGTAGTTCATTGAAATAATATAGCTTTTTAAAGATAATAGGGTAGTCTGGGAAGCTATTCTTTATAAAGAAGCAACCTGCGTGAGGGAATATGTCTTCCAAATACCAAATCATAAACTTAGAAACAGCTCTCTGGAACATAACTTATTTGTGAGTTGGATACTGTTGTTATTTGTACATTTAATATGTATGACTTGAATTTTAGAACCACTTTTCAGTTATTTCAATTAATTTCTTTGTAAACAGAAGTCCTCAGCACAGACTGTTCTGTGTAAAGGACTGGTGCATTCTCATATCCAAGAGTTCGATTTTTTTCTGGAAACATGAAGAAAGAAAGTTTAGAAGATTCTCAAAAGACTATTGGTTAGGGAGGAGCAATGTGGCCTTATTTATAATTTGCATTAGTGAAAATAAGGGAAAAGGAAGAAATCCCAATTTACTCTTTCTGCTTCTAGTAATACCTTGCTTTAGATTCCATCTCTGTTGCTAGGTGTGAAAGGACTTACCAACAACACCATGAAGCCATGAAAGCCCAGATCCGAGATAGCCTCTTAGCCAAGCACGCTGTGGAGAAGCAGCAGCTCTTTGAGGTTTATGAAGGGACTCACTTGCAGCTCAGGTGAGAGGAAAGGGGCTTGGTTGGCCTTTAGTGCCATAATTTGGAGGAAAATGGTTTGATATGCAGAACTTTTATTTTTTGTGGTTAGTTGCTTGTTTTTTGTATTCTAGGTCTGATCTCGACAAGATGAACAAGGAGATGACTGCTGTGCAGGAATGTTACCTAGAGGTATGCAGAGAGAAGGATAATCTAGAATCAGTTCTCAGGAAAACCATGGAAAAGGAGCAGCAGGTTCAGGAGCAGAAGGTGTGTTGGACTGTTCTTCATCATTTCCCTCTACAGGCTCCAGTCTTTACCCTAACACACTTGATAGAGGGAAGTAAGTGGGAAAGTATTCATGGGGGTCTCTTTATTTGGTTATATCAAACTAATATGGCTCACAAAATTCAGAAAAT
>NW_008337053.1:528985-530366 GCF_000622305.1 Nannospalax galili | reverse complement strand
ATATATAAAATTACCTCCCGTATATAAATATATATGGGAGGAAATTATATTTCTTTCTAGATTTATTCTAGAAGGAAAGAAAAAAGTACAGAGCAGACTCACTCTGATCCTCAGCCCCGTGGCTCCTCATTTTTCCTGTTTGCTACCTGTGACTGCTCAGGAGATCCTGTAGTATCTTTCAGCAATCTTTTCCTTAGACCTGGTGCTCTTGGAGTAGCTTATCATCATTTGATTGTCCTGAGAAGTATAGGCGTTTGAATGTTGTCTCAAGATAAGGAAAGTGAGATACAGAGAGGAAGAGTGGTATGATTCCATAGGCTTTTCAGAGAAGCCAGAGATTCTGCTTGCCTGACTCCTCCAGGCTTCTTACTGAATGTGTGTCTAGGGAATAGACTGTCAGGTAAACAGTGGCTAGCCTCTCTCCTCCCTGTCCCACTTGCAGCCTTCCTGAGACAGATGCTACTCTGTTTTGCTTGGACCAGCCTACCTGCTTCAAGATTAGAAACTAAGTATAAAGGCTTGAATAATACTTTGTAGAGAGGTTTTTGAATGCAGGTTTTGAAAAATATTTTATTTTTATTATTTTTTGTGTATGAGTGTATTGCCTACATGTATGTGAGTGTACCCGTGTTGTGCAATGCCGCAGAGGTCAGAAGAGGGCTTTGGATTCCCCTGGAACTGGAGTTAAGGATGGTCCGTAGCCGCCATGTGGATGCTGGGAATCGAACTGGGGTCCTCTGTAAGAGCAGTCAATGCTCTTAACTGCTGAGCCATCTCTCCAGCCTCTTGAATGCAGTTTCTTAAAGTAAGATATTGCTATCCCAGACTTAAAGAATAATAAAGAGGAGGGTTTAAAAACATACTATGGGTACATATCATCTAATTGAAAACACATTTCTTATGGAGCTGTTTTAGTCAGTGTTGGCTGTAGAAAAGTTGCAAAGATTTTTAATTAGAGATTGACAGCTTAGTTTTCAGTGATATTATAAAAATTAAAATAGGAAGAGAATATCTGATATGACTCTTAAAAATACATAAACTGGCAGAACATGAGATCCAGTCTTTCAAAGGAGGTCATTCTTTTTAGTAATGTATTTTGGGGAACCTGTTAAAGAATCAGCTTGGCTATAAAATTCGATCTTATTTAATAGGTTAGTTGTAGTAACAGGTACTTACTGATGGATATTTTGACCTACAAGGGTTTGTATATGAAAGTGAAAGTTAGAACAGTTTGGTTCTCCCTGCCTCCTACCCCCAAATGTTAATGGTTACATTTTTTTCTTTGAAAATTTAAAATTAGAACTGAGCTTAGAGGTAAAACACTTGCCCAGCAGGCATGAGGCCCTGGGTTTAATCCCTAGTACTACAAAATATATATATA
>NW_008337053.1:523457-523807 GCF_000622305.1 Nannospalax galili | reverse complement strand
TTCCTCTGCCCCTGCATATTGGGTGTATGTCTATAAATTTTGATCATGTGTGTATATTGTTCAGGACACAGAACACTTTTCTTGCCCTTGGGCTGTCACTTTGTAGAAACACACATACATGCTCCACTTAAAGGGCCAATAGTTAGAACAATACAAGTTTAATTATTTCTTCCTTCGCTGGGAATTCTTTAGGTTTTTTGTTTGTTTATTTTTGTTTTTGTTTTGTTTTTGTAGACATATATAAGCCGTTTGTAGTCTTCATGAGCCAGTCAGAAGTGAAACATCCGTGTAGACATCTTTTCACATCCTCCAGAGATTGGCAAGATAGACTAGTTTGTTTTCCTAGGCAA
>NW_008337053.1:499922-523424 GCF_000622305.1 Nannospalax galili | reverse complement strand
AGAGAGAGAGAGAGAGAGAGAGAGAGAGAGAGAGAGAGAGAGAACAATGCAGGAATTTTATTAAACTTCAGAGCAGGCTAGAGAACTTTTCTTTGTATCTGAGTTTTAGGTAGGGAACTTAGTATGGATACAGAATTTATGAGACAGGCAATACCAAAATTCATGCTACATGTATGTTCTTTTTTAAAGATGGTCTCATGCAATCCAAGTTGGCCTTGAACTTGCTATGGTGCCAAAAATGACCTTGAACTTCTAATCTAATCCTCCTGCATCTGCCTTTAGGGTGTTAGAATGTCTAGCCTGCATACCATACCCAGCATGTATGCTGTTTTCTGAGACATGTCTTAAGTCCTTCCACAGAACTAAATTCTAAGTTTCAAAGCTTCATTAGTACATGACCCTTGTTTTACTCATTCAGAGACAGGTGGAAACAAAACCCTTTCAACTTAAATACACAAAAGCCTTTAGGTTAGTGGTCATCAGTAAAGGCTGTGAATCAGCACATAAGGCACACAAGATAAGTATTCCCACTTAGAATGCTCTTCCTGATTTCCACACTGAGGCTTACTTATTGAATTGCAGTACACGCCACCTAATCTGTAGAAGGTAAGGATTTTCCTATCTAAACAATACACAACTTTAAGTGTTTTTAACTTGGAGACCATTAGTATTATAAAGAGATATTTACTTGGATTTTATTTAAAGAGACAGCTACTGGAAGAAAGAGAAGAGTATATAAGCAAACTGAAGTTGGAACTTGAAGAAAAGTACCAAGAAACTCTTAAGATGGAAAAGAGCAAGTGGTTGAAAGAACAAGAAGCTGATGTTAAACAGCAAATTGGAAATGAGGTGATGTCAGCCAGAGCACACTGGGATAATGAAAAAGAAAGGGGTTTAAAATTTCTTTCCAGTTACTTTGTTTAAAAATGTACTGTTAACTAAAGAAGATAATTCGTCCTGAACACATCTGTAATTTTTAATTAGCAGGTACATTATACAGTCATCCGTTATGTTTTTCAGAATTGTGCTTGTAGCAGTTCATCATATCAGTTTTACTCTTTGAAATTACCCCTCCTTGATTCTTGGAAACAAAAGACAAAACAAAATTCTAGCATATATGAACTAGATTCTCCTGTCCACAAGCTTGTTATTAATTTCTGTTAATTGGAAGCTAGGAGTACTTGAGAACTAGATTTCCAGCAGACAGGAACATGGAAAAGGAAAAGGAAGTTTTGCTACTTCAGAGTTTTGCCTAAGACTAATTGGATACAGCCCACTGCATTGTTGAGAGTAGAAAACCATCCAGAGGTTCTTCTTGACTACGGTCTACTTGGTAAACTTTAATATTGTGATAAATAGGATTCCACTGTGTTCAAATCACTAAAACTATTTTTGTACATTCAATTTAAGCTCATTAATTAGATTTACTGTTTTTGCTTTGTAGAAAGTGTAACATTGATGGAAAACCTTGTAGTTAATAGCAAAAGATTTTGGTTTTGTTTTCATTGTGACATTTTTATAGTGGCAGAATCAAAACTTCCAGAAAAGTCACACACTGATAGCAGGAGAGGCTGACCTTATATACTATAATGAGTATTTATATTGATTTTTGGTCTGTAGCTAAAGCCAAAGAGTAGTGTTCAAGTATTACTTGGGAATATATTTTCATGGACTAAATTTCTAAACTTCATATAATTACAACAGTAATATTCAGGTATGTCCAACCTGTGACCCACAAGCTGCATGTGCCCTAGGGTGCCTTATGAATGCAGTCTAATGTGTAGAATTGTAAACTTAAAACATTATGAGGGGTGGACTCACTTTTTCCCATCCATACATCCAGACACCCATCACCACCAGAGGAAAAGAAACACTCAGCCCCCATCATGGGGGACGGAAACAACATGGGATCATGCTACAGGGATAGGGAAAGCCACAGCCACACAAATACATCGTACACAGGTAGCAGATTATGAAAGAATGAGTAAGAAAGGAGAGAGAGAGAGAGAGAGAGAGAGAGAGAGAGAGAGTAAGAGAGAGTATGTGTGTGTGTCTGTATGCACAAAAGTGCAGGTGCCCTTGGAGGCCAGAAGAGGCTATCAGATCCCTAGAAGCTTGAGTTGCAGGTGGTTGTGAGCCCCCTAATCTGGGTGCTGGGAATTGAACTCAGGTCCTCTGCAAGAGCTCTTAACTGGTGAGCTGCCTCTCCATCTCCTCTCTGTTTTACAACTGTGGTTGCTTTTTTGAGCAGCTCTTAATTATACTTTTTACTTTCTTGAGTAGTTTTCTTCTCATACTGCTTTTCTTCTAAAAACAGAACAAACAAAAATTCATTCAGCAGCTGGAAAAGGAGTGGCAATCTAAGCTCAACCAAGCTATAAAGGCACGGAGAAAGAAGACCTCAGACTGTGGTAGCCAGACAGACCAGGTGGCCCCCCTTGATATCCTTTCCAAGACAGAGGTAGCTGTCTTGGTAGAAGAGAAGACGAGGAAGATCCAGCGGGAGTTAGAACAAGAGAAGGAGATTTCTGTCAAAGGGGCTTTGAAGAAACTAGAAGTTGAGATGGAGCTCAAGTGTTGTGAAAGTATTACCAAACAGGTAATAGACATGGTTATTATAGCAAAATGATGGGAATTGTCTGTTATTAATGAAAATCTGTAAAATGCTACCTTTGAACTTGCTTATAATTCTATACTTCTAAAACATTTTTGCATTTCTAGAGTAGAAAACCTACATTGTTTCTAAAACTTTATTCATTTCTATTGTGAAACTCTCACCCAGTTTCTCTGTGTTCTTTGAATTTTCAAAATGTTGGCTTTCTGTGACCTAAGTGTTAAGATGCCTGAGGTGGTATGCATATATAGATGGTGGTCTTAACTTGCAAATAAAACTTGATTAAGACTCTTTTACATTTGGTGTTATACAAAATACTCCACTAAAGTACTTTTCGATATTTTAATTAAACTATTTGACAATACCAGTGTTGCGACCCAATGCAGAATTGGACCTTCAGGCGTGCCCCACGTGGAATTTTGTCATTCCCAGTGGTGGCCAAAAAGCGGTGCTGTTGCCTTTCCCTTAGAGCACTCACAGCTGAGCTCTAAGAAAAAAGCACACCAAGGAAAGTAGCTGTGCTGACAGAGTGAGCCGACTTACTCTCTTGTGTCTAACTTAATTAGTAGAGATTCTTCACGTGAGCAGCTAGTGTCTTCATACAATTTTGAAAATAGTTTAGACCTCACAGATCACCTGATAATGTTTCTCGCCCTCAAAACATTCTTAGACCTTGATATATCTATTATATATTTCTATTTTAGACATATTACTTTATCATAAACTAAATAAGTGAATATCTAGAGATAGAGTCTAGTGATGGAGTACTTGCCTAGCATCCACAAAACTGTTAGTTCAGTTCCCAGTACCAAAAAAAAACAGAAAATAAAAAAAGAGGATATCTGAAGTAATATATTTCAAAATATATTTAGATTTTTTTACTTCATAAATACTTGGAAATTTGCCCACATACGTTACCCTGCATGATTTTGTAGGGCATTTTAAAAGTCTGGAAACATAGCCAAATAAATATGAACAATGTTATCAGGGACATCTCTAGTTAGTTACAAGATTCCTGAAGTTGGGCATGGTGTTGCATTTGGGAAGCAAAGGCAGGATAATCACCACAAGTTTGAGGCCAGTCTGGTCTACATAGTGAGTCCAGACTGACTAAGACTACATAGGGAGATCTGTCTCAAAACAACAACAGAGTTTTCTGAAATGTTTAATAAAGTTAAGAAAATGTTGCATAGACAAATAGTTTGAGTGCTTTGAGGGTGGGAGGTGTGCAGGGAGATTGGCTCAGTGGTTAAGAGTACTGGCTGCTGTTGCAGAGGACCTGGGTTCAGTTCCCAGCACCCACATAGTGGCTAATAGTTGTTTGTAACTCTAGTTCCAGGGGATCCAGTGCTGTCTTCTGGCCTCCACAGGCACTGTATGCCCATGATGCACTTACATGCATGGCAGGGAAAATACTCATACACACAAAATAAAAATAAACAAATTTTTAAAAACCAAAGTGCTTCTTTGGTATATATGAAATTATAGATTTTATGCGGAAAACTAGTAGCACAATATAAAGGAAATGTTTCATAACATCATCTTCAAAATGATAAAAATTTCTGTAGTAGCTCTACCTTTTTTTCATAATTTTACCTACCTGGAGTTTTTCTGAACTTGTAATTAGTACTTTTGTTGAAAATATCAGCCACTTACATCAGCTCTGCACTGTATGTGTACATCTGTGTTTTCAAAGAAATAAATGAAGAAAATTTGTTTAATAAACAATATTCACATAATTGCCAACATTTCTAACCATATCATCCTCAAAATTCATCAGATCTCTCAGGTGTGGTGGTGCATGCCTTTAATCCTAGCACATGGGAGGCAGAGGCAGGTGGATCTCTGTGAGATCGAGGCCAGCCTGCTTTACATAGCCAGTTCCAGACCATTTGGGGCTACTGGGAGCCCCTGTCTCAGAAAAACAAAAACAAAAAGCTATAATCAGGTCTTAAGAGTTTTTGCCTGAACCTGAAGGATTTTTTATATATATATATATATATTTATATTTGTTGTTGTTGTTGTCCAAACTTATTCTTGACAAGAATATATGTGAGTATAAGGCTCTAAAACTATACTGCTGTGGTCTGGGGGATAGTGGAGAGCATGAGGAGCGAGGAGGTGGTGGGTGTAATGATTGACAGAGCTGGCACCAGGTAACCCTCTGGCATGCCTTCTTTTCTCAAGATAAATAGAACTTTGTTGGAATGGCTGGTAGTACTTTGTATAAAACTTTCTGAAGAGAGCATTCCTTATCAGGTAGATTCCCACTTCCTGTTTTGACATTTGCATGGGACAGAATGGAAATTTAGAAAAGAAAGATTGCTTCCTAGTATTTGGTATAAAGTCAGTGTAACTGTCATGCATGAAGACAAAATATCCATGTAGCTATGATGTGAAAAATGAGATTTTTCTGAAGTTTTATTCTTGTTTTAACTTCTCTCCTGTAACCTCCTACACAGGTGGAAACAGCTGTGCAAAATGCTCGTCATCAATGGCTGCAAGAGCTACCTGAGCTTGCAGAGTACAAAGCACTTGTGAGAGCGGAACAGAAGAAGTGGGAAGAGCAGCAGGAACTCTCTGTGGCCAGGAAGGTAAAGTGCTGTTGTAGAGAGGAACTTGAGCAGGTCCTTTACTGATTCTTTACCTCTACTCTGGAGTTTGCACTTACTCATGGAGTTGAAGGATTGATTATCACAATAAGCATTCCAAGTGGTATCTGTTCTTATCTTCACATTGTAAGGAGAGGGAATGTATTCTAGCACCTTAAATCTCTTCTGGTCAGAAAGACAGTGTAGGCTTAGAAATCCACCCTACTTTATTATGCTCTATCTTTGGTTGAGGTTGAGAACAGATGTTTATTTGCTGTCTGTCTTCTGTGTCTGTTCTCATGGTGTATTTCCTTTGGTAAATAGCCAACTATCTGTTTTAGAGATTTCATGTTCCTCAAAAGAAAAATTAATGTTACTACAACCTTGCCTCCCCACTTTAATTTACTGATCTTAAACTAATTCTAATCAAAAGGCCAACAAAGTAACTTTGAGGTTTAACACAGTAATTTTAGAATTTATTTGGAAAAATAAAAGGACTAGATTTTTTTTTTTTTTTGCTGTTCTAGAAAAGATATTGGAAAATATATTTGAAAGCAAAAATTTTGTTGATTCACAATACAATTCTATATAAGACTTCCGAGATTAACCCAACTATGAAGCAATGCTTAACAAATTGCTTCAAAACGAGAGATGAGGAATTAATTACTCCATGATAAATAGTTTTACAATAGCCCATTAACACTTGGGAAAAATTACCCACCCATGTGTCACAATAAACTTCAAGCTGTTAAGTTAAACATTTTAAAGATAAAGCAGTGTGATGTCCCACACCTGTAGTCCTAGTACTTGTGAGGTAGAGACAGGAGTATCAGGAGTTCAAGGTTATCCTTGGCTACAGAGAAAGTTTGAGGCCATCCTTGGATACATTAGACCCTGTCTCAAAAAATAAATTTCATTATTTTCTTGTTAGGTAGTAGTACATGAATGTTTATTATTTATATTTTTTAGTATGTCTGAAATATTTCAAAGGAAATTTGAGAGAGAAAGAGACAGAGTGTATGTATGTGAGAGAGAAAGAGAGAGCAGAAGCAATACAATGGTGATGCTCAGAAGTCAAGTTGAATAATCAAGTTGGGGCAGAATATAGAAAGTAAATAGGCCGACAGATTATTCTTTAAGAACGTAGAATGAGCTTGGACATGGTAGTGTACAGCTATAATCCCAGCGCTCAGGAGGCTTGAGGCAGGAGGATTACTGTGATTTTGGGGTAAGCTTGGGCTGCATAATGAATTCAAGGCTACCTGGAGGTATATAGCAAAACCCTGTCTCAGAAACAAGCAATCAGGTAGGAAAAGAACACAGAACACACCGATGTGTGTGAATATAGACTTGTGGAAATGAGAGGACAGTGTTCATGCTGCTTCTGGAGCTAGCAGGCCTGATGTCCACCTGCAGGCATGGGCATTCCTTTTAGAGATGACTTGGTAAGTCCGGAATGAGTCCTGAAATTTGCCATTTCTTTCTTCTTGTTTTGTTTAGATTTGAGGGAACAGGGTCATACAGGCTGTCCTTGAATTCATAGTCCTCCTCCCTCACGTAACCCTTGACTGACTTGAAGATCTTTTAAACATACTGTTGTCTGGCTGCCACTCTCATACTATCCTTTGGTTGGTATGAGGTGTAACCTGGCCATCAAGATTTGTGATCGTTCTTTAGGTGGTTCTGATACGGAATGAAATCTGGTAACCATTAAGTTGAATAATGTTGTCAGACCTTTACCCGAGAACATGTGCATGTTTGTTCAGGAAGGTTGGGGAGGCCATCTAAAGTGCCTGGAATCTACCACCTCTACCTAAGTCCTGGTAATAGTGCCCAGGCTCCCACTACAACATGACATACTGTTTTCTAAAAGCATTAGCCAAACATATTCAATTACTACTAATTTACTGGTGGGTTTACCTTAGATAATAGGTTCTCTTAGTAGAACATGTAACAAACCCATATTCTGTCTTGTAGCTTTGGCTAATAGCAATCTCCACTGTCTAGGTCAGGCCTCTGGAGATGCCCAGTTCTGTCCTTTGGCACTGTTGGGTCCTTGTGACTTCTTCAAATACAGTCAGAAAATAGTAGAAATACGAGCAACTCAAAGTCATTATCCAGTCTGCTCGTAGGTGGTGATTCAAAGTGCCATAAAGATAAGTAACATTGCCAGACTGATCGTCAAAAAGTAATGGTACGTCACATCTGTGTTTTGTACTTTAAAGGACTAGCTCCTTAATATCATTTAATCTTAGCTCTTTCAGATTGGGATTGTCCCTGTTTTATAGATGAGGGTATTAGCACTCAAAATTGAGGAATGGGCCTGTGACTCCATGGTGGTCAGTGGATTCAGCCAGTTGTCTCCAGAGCCTGCTCTGGGAGGCCCTTGGGTGAGACTGCCTCTGCATCAGTGGCAGGGTTAGAGCTGCTGCCTAAAACCTTTGGTTTCCCTTTTGCCTTTTGGTTTTGGACCTATTTGTCATATTGGTTCTTTTATGTAGTTGTCCTATTATTTTGTAACAAAAGAAAAAATGAAAGAATGACTTTCTCTTTGATATTGGTTCTAACCCTCAGAATTCCAGTACTTGTTTACCAGCAAGTAGTTAGGCAGATAAATGTTATATTCCGAAGGAAGGGTCAGATTTTTCCCATGGGACTGCTCTTGCTTAGTGTATGAGGCCCTAGATCGGTATCTGTTTAAAAAATGTTGATGTGAAGTATATTTATGATGATAAGTTTGGTTAATTATATAAATGTATGATGAATATTAATGTGTTGATTTAAATTTCTAGTTCTCCATCAAGAAATCAATGTTTTATTAAAGAAGACAAACCATTAAGTGGTTTAAAATAAAGAAGAGCTGGGGACATGTCTCATTGTATGAACTGCTTACTGTGCAAGCATGAGGATCTGAGTTTGGATTCTCAGAACCCATGTAAAAGCTGGGCTTTTTGGTAGGCACCTATAATCCCCAGCACTGAGGGGATGAAGACAGTAGGATCCAGAGGGCTCATGGCCAGCCAGTCTAGTGGAAATGGCAAGTTTCAAGTTCAGTAAGACTTTGTCTCAGGAAAACAAGAGAAAAAGCAGTAGTGAAGGGCAGTTCAGTGTCAGCCCCTGGCCTCCACGTGCATCTGTGTGTGTGAGTACTCCCACACACATACATGCTCATGCTTCTCTCTCTCTCATACACACATTACACTCTGAACACACACACACACACACACACACACACACACACACACAAAGCTATTTATTCCCCTTTTCAGGTTTCTAAGACTTTGATTCTTTCTCCACAATGATTCTTTCTAAGAACCTGGGCAGGGAGAAAGGAAAACAGTAAGAAGGACTTGGGAAGTTAATCCCCAGGCCCTGGGTCATAATACCGGGCATCAAGCACTGCTTAGACCATGTGGTCCAAAGGAAGCTGCTTTTCTAACTAGATCAAAGGATTTTAAATTCCAGTAAACATGGAAAACAGTGCTTTTTTATTTGAAATGTTTTCTTACTTTGTTTACCCAGTAAAGGGCCCAGCTTCATCTGTCTGGGTGGCCCCATGTTCCTGACCACTGCTCTACTGCCTATCACTGCAGCTCATGATTCCAGTGCTGTCCTCCACTCCAGCTTCCCCTGATCCATTCCAGTTCATCACAATGCTCCTGCTTCCGAAGCCCCTCAGCTTCCTTTTCCTTGTTCTCTGTGCTGGACGGCTTTAGTGTCAGCTTGACACACCTGGGCTGAGGGAGCCTCAGTGGAGATCAACCCCTCGGCGCCCCACACCACACACACACACACACACACACACACACACACACACACACACACACACACACACACACACAAGATCCTTAAGTCTAGTATAAGCATGTTTTATAGAATATCACATCTAGATTTATTTTTCCCTTTATATTTTATTTTAAATTGCCTGTTAAATTGGGAAGTTAAGTCCATTTACTAATCATGAATTTTTTGTCAATAAAGAGAATCTCAAAGACTTTGAAATGTGTGTTGTTATACCTGTTAGCTGTCATTTGCACTGTCTGAAGCTAAAGAGAAATGGAAAAGTGAGCTTGAAAATATGAAGCAGAATGTAATGCCTGGAAAGGAACTGGAAGAGAAGATTCAGTCTCTTCAGAAGGAACTGGAGTTGAAGGAAGAGGAAGTCCCTGTGGTTGTCAGGGCTGAGTTAGCTAAGGCCCGAACTGAATGGAACAGAGAAAAACAAGAAGAAATCCACAGAATTCAAGAACAAAATGAGGAAGATTACCGGCAGTTTTTAGATGATCATAGAAATAAAATTAATGAAGTGCTTGTAGCAGCTAAAGAGGACTTTGTGAAGCAAAAAACAGAGCTGCTTCTTCAAAAGGAGACAGAATTGCAGGCATGTCTAGAGCAGAGTCGGAGAGAGTGGACAGTGCAGGAGGCTCGGCGGATACAGCTGGAGATCCATCAGTATGAGGAAGATGTCTTAACTATGCTTGAGTTTCTCCTGCGGGACACTCAGGAGTACTCCGGGGATTCAGAGGATAAGCAGCTTTTGGAAATCATGTCAGTTTGTTCTTCAAAATGGATATCTGTGCAGTATTTTGGGAGACTTAAAACCTGCATACAAAGAGCACTTCAGGATATGCTGTCTCTTACAGAAAATACTGGCCCGGAATGTAGAAAGGTATGTTTTTAAGAGTGAAAGAACTGTTGAATACCAAGGATGATTGTATGATTGCACAAGGTGAATATAGTGTGTTTTTCCTGCCTTTATTAGTTTAATAGCATAAGATTTGTGTTTTGACTAGTGATTTTAAAAAGGGTTTTGCAGCAGATCCAGTGGATTACATTTATTGCTAATTTTTTTAACTGCTTCATAGTTATCTAATAACACTGTATGTTAAAGTATTTATTTTGAATTTGAAAGAGACAAAAGCTTTTATTATAGTTGAATATGACTCCTGTGATAGCAAAAAAATTCTGGATTTGCAAGAGTAATTCTGTTGCTAAATTGTTTATTCTGTGGTGATCACATAAGCCTTTCAAAAAATATCTCCTGTCCTAGGTAATAGCAGGCCCACCAACTTTCTGTCAGACAGTATGGCCATAGGATGCCAGACCATAGGATATCATACTATTCGATGATAAAATCCTAAGAAAAATATTGGTGATAGTTCAAGCAAGGTTGTTTACAGACAGTGTTTTCTTTTTGTATTTTTAATATTAGGATTTTAAACAAATATTTGTAGGTATTTTCCACAAACATTAAGTCTGAAGACAATTTCTTTCAGAAAAATACAACCAAGACCTCTGCAGATCCTGTCAGCTGGAACACTGGCCAAGGAGACCCCAGGATTCCAGCGCCCCTTTCCATCCCTACCTCTGGAAACTGTACTCAGCCCTCAGCCTTGCCAGAAGTGGAAGCTGGTAATTCATTGCCACTGGTTGCCACTCCAGTGGGTCACTTTATTGATGTTTGTGTGACTTCATGTGTGTCCTCTGTCTAGATCAGACTTTGCATTTAGAGGAGAGGGTTCATTTGGATCCTTTTCTGTTGCGTTTCCTCCATCCACAAAAATTCGTATTATAAAACAGACATTTAACGGAGCAGTCGTTTTTTTAATCCCTAGCTGTTGAGATATCAAGAGTTTCACAGAAGGGAATTACCAAATAATGGAGACTTTTTGTTCAAATCACTTACTTCAACTGTTTCTTTAAAAAAAAAATTATTTACTATTTGTGTTGGTGTGTGGTGCGTATGCCACAGCACATATGTAGAGGCCAGAAGACAACTTTGTGGAGTTTATTCTCTCCTTTCACCATGGGATCTGGAAGTGAAACTCGAGTAGTCAGGCTTGGGCAGCATGTGCTTCTGCCCACTGAGCTATCCTGACAGCATTGTTTCAACTGTTCCTTAACGGAAATTGTTTTGATGCATGTTGACTGATTGTGTGTGTGTGTGTGTGTGTGTGTGTGTGTGTGTGTGTGTTTTAGGGCAGGAAAGGTGCAGCCCCCTGTGTTCAGAGTTTACCAAGGGACATAAGGGCTTATACATATTCAGTGAGATTTCTAAACTAGGAATTGGCAGATTCTTATAAGATCCCATCTTTTCTAGTGTGTTGACCCCTTACAGTCTGTTCTCGTTCTTCACAATTGCATTTCTGCTGCTTATTTGCTGTTTCCCTTATGAGCTGAATATTGCCAGGGCAGATGGTGTATATTGAATCATACACTTACATGTACTTGTGATACCATAGATACTGTTACCATGATTATCAGTGGTTGTCCTGAAAGATCAGGTGGTGGTTGTTTCTGTCACTGTTCTTCTCAGACCCTTTTCCCTTACCCCAGAGTTCCAGGTGACTGGCAATATCTTATTGATAATTTAATGGATAGCAGTAGTACCCTAATTTGTATTTTGTTTCTTACTCTTATATTTGGAATAGCTTGACTATTATATTATTATTATATCTGTTAAATGTAGAAATAAAATGTAGATGTTACTTGACTTTGCGAAGTCCTGTGAAAGAAACTGGCAAACTGTATTATAAAAAGATTTGTTTTTCTTTTAATCTTTTTCCTATAAGCATATCAATAATCTCATTAGAAAGAATTAAATCCCCAAAATATAAAAAGGTAAAGTCCTTTACAATCCTACCACCAGAAGTTACTACTATAGACAGTTATATTTGGTTATATTCTCCTAATCTTAGTTTAAAGTAATTTAACCATTACTTATGAAATATTTGATACATACAAAGAATATAAACATACTGCATAGGTATGTTATAAAAGCTAACAGTCAGGAACCCATCATTTGACTTAAGAAATAGAATGTCTCTAATATGCTTACCACAATTTTATCCACAACATCTCCCAACCTGAAGTTAACAGATATTCAGATTTTTAAAATCATTTTGTTTTTGTTTTGGCCAATATGTATCATTTTTTATCTAAACACTTAAAAAATGGATTCATACTGACTGTATTCTTTGTAAGTTGCTATTTCTACAGCATCATGCTATTTGTCTGTGTTGATACAACTCTAGGTCAACCATTTTTGCTGCTGTGCAGATTGTTATATTGTACACATAAAATTGATGTGTTTTCTTGTCAGTGAATGTTTTTGCCTAGTTTTCAGTTAACAGTATCTTGAAAGCCTGGAATCAGTATGATGCACCACTGTGATGCTTCCCTGTCCCTTTGGTGTTTATGAATATAAATGACATCATTTTAAAGAAACTGAGAAATCAGGAGAGTGCTGTGAATAATTGTACTGGTCTACTGACTTACATTAGAACTTTGGATACTGGTCACTTACCCTGTGTCAATTTGTACCTCTATTTCTATCATGTGTCATTTATCTGTATTTCATAACATTTTTGTGTAATATTTAACTGTAAGTTCTATATATTCTGTAGTAGTTGCTTTCTGTTGCTGTGGTAAAACACTGTTCTAGTTTGCTTTCAATTGCTATGACAAAACACTTTGACCAATACTAACTTGGGGAGCAAAGGGTGTATTTGGCTTGCATCTCCTCGGTCACAGTTCATCAGGTAGCCCAAGGTAGGAACTCAGGGCAAGGAGCTGGAGCACAGGCCATGGAGGAACACTGCTTACTGGCTTGCTCCCCTGGTCCATGCTCATCCTGCTTTCTTATACAATACAGAACAACCTGTCCAGGGGTGGCACTGCCCACAGTCGCCTGGGCCCTCCCACATTATTCAAAAATCAAGAAAATACCCCACAGACATGGCCACAGGCCAGTCTAGTAAAGGAAATTTTCCAGTTGAGGTTCCCTCTATCCAAGTGTATCAAGTTGACAACTAAAGCTATCTAGTACGAACATTGACCAAAAGCAACTTGAGGAGGAAAGGGTTTGTTTGACTTACAGTTCATCATTGAGGGAAGTCACAGCAGGAACTTAAGGCAGAAGTTTGAAGCAGAAACCAACAGAAGAGTGCTACTTACTGGCTTGCTCTCCCTGGCTTGCTCAGGTACCTTTCTTATATAGCCCAGGCCCACTTACCAAGGAATGGCACCGCCCACAGTGGGATGGGCCCTCTGTTGTTAATTAGCAATCAAGAAAATGCCCCATAGACTTTCCCACAGGCCAGTCTGATGGAGGTAATTCTTCAATTGAAATTCCCTCTTTCCTGGTCTGTCAAGCTTTGTGTCAAGTTGACAAAAACCAACCATCACTGTAACATTTTTGCATATTATTTTAATTTTATGAATTCAATGTACTACTGATGTTAATTTTTTGTGTTCTTAGTATATACCAGGTGCTATGCCAAAGAATTTTATTTATGGCTCCCAACATTTTAAAGTCATTTTTCAAATTTGGAGGTAATTTCAATCTTAAAAAAAAGTAATCACAAGAATAAATATAGAACATTCATTTAACTGGATATACCTGTTGATAACTTATTTTCTGATTATGTGCTCTTGTGTGGGATGTGTATGTGTGTATGTATGTGCATGCATACCAATATCATTCTTTTTGGAACTCTTTGAAGGTATGGCGAATACATTGTATCTCTTTTTCTAATATTTATTTTTATATGTATGAGTATGTTGCCTGAATGTATGTAGGTCTTATACAATGCCCACAGAGGTCAGAAGAGGGTTTCAGATCCTTAGAACTGGGGTTATGGTGGAAACCAAATCTGGGTCCTTTGCAAGAACAGCCAGTGCTCTGAATCACTGAACCATCTCTCCAGCCCCCCTACATTGTATTTATGGCCAAATGTGTCAGTCTGTATTTGGAATTTTTTCTAGAATAGTTTAGAATATGTTCTAGTTTGTTCTTCATTGCTGTGACAAAATACTCTGACCACTACCAACTTGGGGAGGAAAGGGTTTATTCAGCCCACATCTCCCAGGTTGCAGTTCACCAGGGAGCCCAAGGCAGGAACTCAGGGCAGGAACCTGGAAGCAGGAGCTGGAGCACAGGCCATGGAGGAACGCTTCTTACTGGCTTGCTCCCCTGGCCCCTGCTCAGCCTGCTTTCTTATGCAACACAGGCCCACCTGCCCAGGGGTGGCACCACCCACAGTTGGCTGGGCCCTCCCACATCACTCATCAAGGAGATACCCCTTAGACATGGCCACAGGCCAGTCCAATAGAGGCAATTCCCCAATTGAGGCTCCCTCAACCCAGGTATGTCAAGTTGACACTAAAGCTACCCAGTACAGTATAGTACAGTAAATTTGACATTGAAGTATAACCTGCTGTTTCACTTTAATTTTGTCAGTTGCCCCAAATAATATCTAGAATAACAATTTCCCTCTCCTGTATGTTACATTTCATTATCATGTTCCTTTTGATTCCTTTAATACAGAATATTTCCAAAGTCTTTCTTGTCTTTTGTCACACTGAAATTTTGATAAGTATTCTGTTCTCTTCCCATCCCACACTTTTTTTTTTTTTTTAAAGTTATTCCATTGGGTTTATCCTCAGTTTCTTCTTGATTGGATTCAGACTGTATTTTCTTGACTGGGAGACTGTACTGGTGATGTATTTTCACACCTGGAAGCACATGGTGCTCATTTTCTTTTATTGTTGAGATCACCTGGTCAAAGTTGTGTCCCCCCCACCCCATTTGCAGCCAATGAGCAGTATGTAGAGTGGCACTTTGAGGACTGTGTAGATATCTTTCTCATGAAAACTTCTTTTAGATGTGGCATCACTAGTAATTCTTGTTTCATGTTCTTTACCATAATGGTTGCAAAATGATAATTTTTCTGACTCCAGACCTCCCTTCACTTTTACCAGTTTGCATTCAGCATATTTTTTAAAATAAAAATCTCTGCTTGCTGGTTTGTTCATCCATTCATCCGTCCATCTGTCCTTCTCTCCTTCCATCTGTAGCATAGTGATGTGAATTACACATTCATATTTTTCAATATTTTGAAATTCATTACTATATTTAATTAGTATTCAGATTGCCCCAGATTCATTTGGGGAGACCCTTCAAATTTGCTCCTGAGACCTTGTACTGGGTCTGTATTTTTGAGTACTTTTCTTTCTGACATGGCAGGATATTTCAATCTTCCACTTTTAAAGTTAGCCATTCTTGAAGATTCTGTTTCCTACAATGAAAAATGATATTGAATACCAAGATCTAGGCATTAGGCTTCATAGCATTTTAAAATTAGATCATATTATCAAACTTTACATATTAAAAAATGAAGCCTCGTCAGGCATGATGGTGCACGCCTTTAGTTCCAGTACTTGGGAGGTAGAGGCAGGCGGTTCTTTGTGAGATGAGGCCAGCCTGGTCTACATAGTAGGTTCAAGACCAGCTGGGGCTAAAGGGAGACCCTGTCTCAAAAAGACCCTCCCCCCGCAGAAGCCTCAAAGAGGCTAAATAATCATGTTAACAAATGGAACAGGAGTTAACTCAAGGCCTTGCTAAGCATCTTGTTTTTGCAGTTATACCGGAAACTTTGATCGTAAGTCATATCTGTTTTTTAAATTTTATGTGTACGAGTGTTTTTCCTGCATGTACGTAAGTGTAACCATATTGTGCAATGCCCATAAAGGCCATAAAAGGGCATTGGATCCCCCTGGAACTGGAGTTATGGATGGTTGTTAGCCACCATATGGGTGCTGGGAACCAAACACAAGAGCAACCAGTGCTCTTAACCACTAAGCCATCTCTCCAGCCTTATGGTTTTCTTGATAGTTCTTAGTCTAAACTGATGCAAAAATTTTGTGTCGTTTAATTTTCACAGATAAAAAGATCTTTGAAATTAAAGATTTGTGCTGTGGACATTGCTTCCAAGAACTTGAAAAGGAAAAACAGGAATGTCAAGATTTGAAAAGAAAACTGGAGAAGTGCTGTAGGCATCTTCAGCATTTAGAGAGGACGTACAGAGCTGTAGTGGAGAAGCTCGGAGGTTAGCGCTTCAAGTTGCGTGACTACAGTATAAGGCTCTTTGATCCTTGTGAAGTGCTTGAATGTGACATTTTTGATAATGCATGCGTTGATTCTCTTGGGATTGATGTAAATTAGTTTGGATCTATGTTTACTAATTGAATTAAAAGGCTTAACATTTCTTTCTTGATGGAACAAGTATTGAAGACCCTGTGTGTGTCATGCAGTACTGCAGTCACTGGAAACAGAAGTGTTGGTCAAGCTGAGCAGTGTCCTGGGAGGCAGGGAAAGGCATTTGGATCTGACCAGCTTCCAGTCCACTCATACTTGATGTTAGAGCAGTACCTGAATTAGGGAGCTGTTGGCCTTACATGGCTCCTCCCTCTTACCCTTCTCCACTCATCTATACCCTGTGTTCCTGAATTTTTATATTTGAAATGTTTCGGGTTGTTTTCCTTGCCTCTGGACCTTGCATATCACTCTGCCCTGTGTACTTGACCTTGTCATTTACTTTGGGGTCCAGTTTTCATGCTTTGGAATTCAACTCACAAGATGCCTCATTTGCAAAGCTCCCCCTCCCCCATGTTCCCACATGATTTAATAGGTCACACCCATGTGGCTCTGGAGCTCTCCATGGTTCTTTCTCTATCCCTCTGATGCCATACTGTATTCTACTTGCTTGAGACCATCCAAACTGTTCCCTGAGGATATGGACTATGCCCATTTTATTCATCTTTGGAGTCATAGTGCCCACTACATACTAGACAATAAGTGTTTGAATGAATTTTTTAAAGCCTGAATACCAGGGTCTCAAAAAGATTGTCACCCAGAGAAAAACAAGCAAGTGGGTTCATTTATCTTCTACATTCACCTCCATCTCCGCCTGGACAGTGTAGTCACCTCCTGGATCTGATTCCTGTCTTGCCCTATTCTTTCTATTCTCTCTAAGGCAACTAGAGCAACCTATTAAAAAATGAATTAGATCATAACATACTCTTTGGTGGCTGATCATGATCTTCTGTGTATGAGATATGAACACAATTTAATGATCATGCTTTAGGATCTAGTACCTGCCAGGCCCTCCATCCCTATCTCCCCACTTAACCTTCTCAATAGAGCCAGAGCATAGATTTCATTGTCTGTAGTCTCTGGCCCCTTGGCCTTCTCCCTAGATCAAAACTTCCTAGTCTCATTGCCTGGCTAACCCTTACTCATCTTTCTTTCAGTATGCATACTGTGCCTGGTTAGGACCTACTGCTGTGCATTCCTCATGTCTCCAATTATTTCTGTAATTATCTTTTGTCTGTTTGATGTAGACTCTGATAGCAAGAGTCAAATCCTGTAGTAACCCTTAGCATTGTATTCCAGGATCCTGCTCATTGCACGTAGTAGGAAGTAATGATGACTAAGAAGTCTGCCACTTACTGCTTACTGAGGCTGTTAGAAATAGGTAACGAGTGAGTTGAGGTCAGGAAGGGTTTTACAAATTTTGAAATTAAAAGTTTAACAACCATACTTACTTTCATGGTTACTTATCTCCCATAAGGGCCAGAAGAGGAATTGAAGTACTTGTCTATCTATACAGATGATACAGCTTTGTAAAATTTGATGCAAACCAAGATGATATTTTTTACATAATAAAATGATAATAGCGTGGATATGGCTATAATTTATACATACGTAAATTTATAATTTTTACTTAGCATTGTATATTGTGATCATAAAATAGTTATTTTACATAGTGACTTTTGAAGCTGGTATCTTCTGTAATTCATAGGCTTAGAAACAATCTAAGATACTTCTCAAAGTAATGGACTGATATGTTTTAATTCTTGTCTAAATAGAAATCTATGAGATGATAATATCTTTGTGGTTGTGCTTGTTTCTTTTTTGTTTATGTTCCATTGTTTTGATAGCATTTTTTGAAAAGTGATAGAACAAGTGTGAGTGGCTTAAAAGTACATGCTATGTCAACTGCTTTTGTCTTTGTTCATAGGGTCTGCTGATGGGGTGACTTGGTTTACATTTACTGAGCATTGGTATTAATTGCCAGGACTTGTAAACATTTTATGCATTTGTTATTTTATTGCTAGTATAATCTATAAGATATGTAATACTGACCCATTTTACATGTGGAAAAAAACCTCAGATTTAGAAAGACTTAAGTAATTTGCCCAGGGCCATCCAGCCATTAAGCTGAGCTGGTATTTAACTTTGTATCTCTGTGACTCTGAAATTGCTTGTTTTCTGTTTCATACCACATGAACTCTGTCAGTCTCCCCTGAACATCTTACATTATTTCCAAAAATGGCACCTACTTACGTTTTTATTGTATTGAGGTGATTGGTCAGTGATGGTTTATATGAACATAAACTGTGTACTAGGACCCAAGGGAACATAGAGCTAAAAAACCTGATAGGTTTGGGGCTGGAGGATGTAGCTTAATGATAGAATCCGTGCATATCATGTGTAAAAAGCCCTGGGTTCCAGTCCTAGGACTGCAATAAAAGAAAACCTACTAGGTTTCTAGAGAGCTTGAGTCTAGCTAGGAAACCAAGAATTTGCATGAAACGGCTGGGCACCATTTCAGGACATATGTAATGGAAAGTAAGATGAAACACAGATTTTGAAAGCTGAGAAAGTTGAACAAGGGAAGGGTCAGTGTAGGGCTTATTGAGGAATGAATGATAGAAATTAGGAAATCTTTTCTATATTCATTTGTGGTAGGAACTTAAGGGAAAGAAGGACTGGAAGAAAATTAACTTAAGTACTACTAACTTCTTTTATAGAAGAGAATAGCAGAGTGGTTGAAGAATTAATAGGAGAAAACAATGATATGAAGAATAAATTGGAAGAATTGAGAATCTTTTGTAGAACACCACCAAGGTAAGTTTTTACAATTTAAAGACTATTTTTTTTATTTATTTATTTTATGTGTACGAGTGTATTGCCTGCATGTATGTGAGCGCACCTGTGTCGTGCAATGCCGCAGACGTCAGAAGAGGGCTTTGGATTCCCCTGGAACTGGAGTTAAGGACAGTTCATAGCCACCATGTGGGTGCTGGGAACTATTTTATTTCAAATTATCTTAAAATTATTAGAAGTGTCACTGTTAACTCTTTTATTATTTCACATAAAGCATATTAAAAAAGAAAGTCTTCCCGATCCTATTTACAGAAAATACTGTAAATCCCTGTTTCGTATCACTTAAGCCTGTTATACATACATAGCATGTGCACAATGTTTTTTAAAAATGGAATTTGGGATTTAATAACCCTTTACTCATGTTAGAAAAGCATTTCCCCATTTTACTAGGTGCTTTCCAAAATTTTAGCTACACTTTTTCAGTAGCTTCATACATTTGCCAGTATTTACTTAAGCAATTCTAACATTTATTTACATTTTTCCTTTTTTGGGGGGGACACGGTCTAATGTAGCCTAGGTTAGCCTCAAATGTGACTAGAGATGACTGAATGTCTGCCTCAACCTTGAAGGCTGGGATTATAGGTGTGTTCCATCATACCTGGTTTCTGTAGTGCTAGGGAACAAAACCAGGCTTCATGCTTGCTAAACGCTATTAAATAGGCACGCTACCAACTGAGCTTTATCCCTAGCCCTTCTTTTTATTTTAAATAACTGGATAAGGGAGGTTACTGTGTATATAATCTTTAGCATAACTCAGATTGTTTATTAGTCTATATGAGTACATTGATACTTTTCAAGTGAAATTTTTCACTTATAATCTGTTGTTTTACAATCTACTTTCTTATTAGGTCCTTGTCAGAAGGGGCCATTGAAAATGCTTGGCTGCCATGCAGTGGGCAAGCCTTGGAAGAACTTCGTGGGCAGTATATTAAAGCTGTAAAAAAAATTAAACGTAAGTCTCCAAAGAGATTCTCAAGATTCTTAGGATGGTTTAGGCCTTTTGCATTGTTGTAATATATAAACTCACAGTTTACCAACATCAATACTTTTAGCAAATTTTTCTAAACTACCTTTTTCTTCAATCTTAGATCATTGATGCCATTTCAGAATTATACAGTAATGGATTATTTTGCCCAAGCAACATGACAGTAGTTATTTTTTTTTAATATATTTATTTTAATTTAGTATGTATGAGTGTTTGCCTACATGCATGTATGTGTAGTACCTGTGGAGGTCAGAAGAGGGCACTGAATCCCTTGGAACTGGAGTTTCAGATGTTGTTAGCAGCCATGTAGGTGCTGGGAACTGAACTTGGGTCCTCTGCAACAGTAGCAAGTGCTCTTAACCACTGAGCCATCTTTACTGCCCCTGAGAAGTTATTTTTATATTGTTGATTATCATCTTTTGTCTTTGTTCACACATTAAAATTAAACTAACCAAAAATAATCTTATAACATAAATAACTTGTAACAAAGAAATTGTCACATGAAGACTGGGAATGTAGCTCAGTGGCAGAGCTTTCACCTAGTGTGTACTGTGATCTGGGAGGAAGGGGAAGAAAATGTGTCACTTAAGTTATTAGCAATACTTCCTCCTATATACATTGAGGAACTGTGGAAATGAGTCTAGTTGGTAGCTGTTTTGTTATTTCTCATTATTTCAAATGGCTATAAATGTGCCAGGGTTTGTCAGGACCAGCTCCTTTGCAGAGCATCGCCAGGGGTGTGTTTTCAGAGTAAGAATACCTCTTGCATTTCATTTAAATATTCCATAGAATGAATGTATGTCTCAGTACAGTAATCAGTGTTTATATAGAAAATGTGTATTCCTTCCTAAATTGCATTCATTTATTAGCAAACAATTGATAGGTATCACAATCCTTTGTTGATATTCTAGAAAGCTAATTCAGTATTGTAAAACGAGTTGCTAGTACTTGTAAAGGACATATTACTATAACAAGCAGCTTTCATTCATTACCATTTAAGAAGTGGCATTTTAGCTGGGCATGGTAGGGCATGCCTTTAATTCTAGCACTCAGGAGGCAGAGGCAAGAGGACCTTTATGAGTTCAAGGCTAGCCTGTTCTACATAGCAGATTCTAGGCCAGTCATAGTGAGGCCTTGTCTCACTACACTGAAGTGGAATTTTAAAGTCTATGTCCTGCTACAGCTGGTGTGTGTTATGTTTAGTCACAGTTTAGAAGGGCACTTGGAAGTTGTATTTTGGCATGTACTTTGCTTAACTTTGCCTGTCTCAAGTAAGAAAAAGTAGACTCCCCGTTAGCATTTTTGCATAGAGCATCTAATTTTCAGATGTTTATTGACATTGACAGGGAGATTCCTATGTGAATTGGTATTTGTAACATAATAAGAGCAGTGGAATTCTAAATGGAGAATGTCATTCTAGGTTTAGTTGAAAAAGTTAGCCTTAGCTACTAGTGGCCGACATGAAAGCATGTTGAGTTACAAATGACGAGAGTTTAAAGGGCATGAATTATGATCTTAAGTGAATTTCAGAAGGTAAGAAGTTCTACCCTGCTTCTGTGCAATGCAATTTGGGCATCCCTCTCATGGATTGCAAGACATTTAAATGTTCCTAAATGCTGCTGAAAACACTTGAATAAATAATGGACCAGAGGCTTTTGCAGAAGAAGTGTTTTTTTCCCCTTTTGCAGTGTCTGCTTTTCTGGTCACCCTTTCTGTGCCCTTCCCTTTAAGGTACAGCAAAATACATAAGTTTCTGTGCTTCATATTTGCCATGTTCTTTGCTTACCTAAGTGCTTTAGAATATGAAAAATACATTGTACTTCCTCACCCATATGCTGCTATCGCCCTCTCAGGGCTAACGGAGTATATTTTTTTTGAGCCTACCAGAATGACTTTATGAAGTGTTCCATTCTAAAGACTGTGGTAAGTATAATGTTTAGACTATGCCTCCCTCACCTCGTCTGCCAGAAAACCAGCCTAGTTTGCCCTTCCTGTCTCTGAAAAGTGCCATGAACATACAGGGATTTCCTTGCCCTTTGCAGGTGATATGCTTCGATATATTCAGGAGAGTAAGGAAAGAGCTGCGGAAATGGTAAAGGCAGAGGTGTTAAGGGAACGGCAAGACACTGCCCGAAAGATGCGCAAGTATTATCTGACTTGTCTCCAACAGATTTTGCAGGATAATGGCAAAGAAGAAGGGTAAGTTCAATTGGTATTACAAAATTAAGTATTTTTCTATGATCAGCCATTGGGGATTAAGAGAAGCTTATGGTTGTGCTACCCTGATTATTGGCAGAGTTAGTAGGAAACAATCCTGGAGCTGAGGAATGCCATGTTTTTCATTTAAACTATTTTAATTTTATATTCTGGAATTCCCCACAGGGCTGAGAAAAAAATCATAAATGCTGCTAGCAAACTTGCTACAATGGCAAAACTGCTGGAAACGCCTACTTCTCATAGATCCCAGAGTAAGGCTGCACACTCAGGTTTGTCCAGGCGGGTTGCTGGCATATTTTCTCTCTCTCTTTTTCATTTGTATATTTAATGTTTCCTATATGAAAAAGAGTAGGAATATAAGGAGTAGAGCTAATTTATAAGGTTGTATGTGGGGCAGTGAGAGGAGAGGAAACTGGAAATTTAGGAAAAAAGAGCATCAAGTTTCCAGTTCCAGTGGGTAGACTGTACAACCCCAGCACCACCCTTGTCCTGAGAAAGGATGGAAGAGGCTTTAAATGACAACACATGAGAAAAGGGCAGCGTTAGAACCGCATCTTAAGAGGTTGTAATGGAGAGACAGGAAGCTATGATGAATCCCTGAAAGAAAGACCATGGTATGTGATTGAGGATGGGAAGCTTCAGTTCAAAACTGCTGCATGACAGCTATAAGTAGGAGCAGTATCAAACTGTACCAAATGTGGTGATGGTATATCCCAGAAGTAGTGCCCCTGCCCATACCCAGGTGCTTAGCTGGAGATATAGAACAGCAGTCAGATGGAGTCACTCTATTTCTCTCCCCTCCCTTTACCTCCCTTCCCATCTGTTCCTTCTTCCTCTGCCCCCTTCCCCACCTCTCTTCCCCTGTCCTTTTCCCCAACCCTAGCGTTTGGCTGGGCAGTGGGAACAGGGCAGCAGTCCAGGTGTCTGGCTATCAAGAACTAGCAGCCATCGTGCCCAGAGTACCTCCAGCTCATCGCCTTTCCTGTCACCAACTCCTTTAGTCAAACAAGAAAAGCAAACAGTATTAAGGCTATCTAAGAGATAAAGATTTAACCAAATACCACCATCATTATGAAAAAAGAGACCAAACTAGCAACAATAGAGCCAATGAAATTCATACCCAAGGCAAAAGAATACTTAAACAAGCAGCAGGACCTGAGAATGTTCAAAAGTAGAGGATTCTTAGGTGTAAGAGAATATGATAGAAGAAACTAAAAATATGCTAAAATTTTTACAATTTTCAAAGAGAAGTTATAGGTAACTCTAACCATGCTATAAAAGTGCAGACTTGTGTGTGTGTGTG
>NW_008337053.1:498727-499142 GCF_000622305.1 Nannospalax galili | reverse complement strand
TATATATATATATATTTAGTTATTTATTTATTTGCGTGGTTGAGTGCGCTCATGTTGTACAATACCCACAGATGTCAGAAGAGGGCATCAGATCCCCTGGAACTAAAGTTACAGACAGTTGTTAACCACCATGTGCTGGGAATCAAACCCATGTCTGTGCTCTTAACTGCTGAGCCATCTCTCTAGCCCTGGAAATGAATATATAACTTTCAAACTACTAGAGGAAACTCTTTTAAAAAATTCAGTCTAACAAAATCAAGGAGTAAGAAAGTCAGAAAACATGCGTAAATAGATGATAACGTTGGTTGCAACATCAGCAACCACTGAATGTGTACAGGGTAAACTGACTCGTTAAAAAGCCATGCCTTTTGATCAAGAAAACAAATGATACCAAATGTTGGAGAGGATGTGGGAA
>NW_008337053.1:484981-496881 GCF_000622305.1 Nannospalax galili | reverse complement strand
AAGCCACACCTTTCAAATAGGGTTTTATGAAATGTTGCTGTTTGCTATTTTTCAAAAAGAACATCAAACACTCAAGAGGAATGAAGAAAGATAATATAAGAAATGAAATGCTGTTATTAGATTATGAATGTAATGTGGTTCCATAGCTTAGTTGGTTAAAGTGCCTGTCTTATGAATGCAAATGCTTTAGTGGTAAAAAAAAAAAAAAGCCACACCTTTCAAATAGGGTTTTATGAAATGTTGCTGTTTGCTATTTTTCAAAAAGAACATCAAACACTCAAGAGGAATGAAGAAAGATAATATAAGAAATGAAATGCTGTTATTAGATTATGAATGTAATGTGGTTCCATAGCTTAGTTGGTTAAAGTGCCTGTCTTATGAATGCAAATGCTTTAGTGGGTAAATTAGAGTTAACATTAAAAGGGACAAAGATGACAGGCCCCAATAATAATGGCCGTCTCCTGTGAACTGTGACTATGTACTGCACAGCTTTAGAATTTATTAAATAAGCACCAATAGAAATATGTGAAGAAAATCACAAAATTCCCTCTCAAACTTTCTTAACACACTGTGTGGAAATCCAGCTTTTGAACTTCTAGTAAACTGGAAACAGAGATTGTTCCTGCACCCATGAAATGGTTCTCATCAAATCACAAATGTTACTTGTGTCAGTTTTGGATTGGGGTTTTGAACTCTTAGTTACAGAAAGGCAGTGGCAGATGACAAGAACACAGTGTTCTAGTTTGGGGACAAGAATATGGAAACAATAGAACCAAATCCTGTCATTGAGTGCTGGGGTCTGAGATAACTGCTGAGATACGATTCTTCTAACTGTGCTGTGGCTGTTTTCCTCTGATCTGATTTAGTGTCCTGGCTTTTAGAGAGCAGTGTTTGTTGTAATCACTAGATAGCTAGGGTTCTTCAACTAAACTTTCTTTTCAGAAATTTCATGCTAGACACCAGAATCTGAGCAACATCAACGTTACTCTTGGCTCTTGAATTGTAGTATCTAGTGGGGGTGGGGGGAGATGAACTGGCTGGAAAGCAGTAATAGTATATAACGTTCACAGCAAAATGACCAAGCTCTCTTTATGTGGACATGGGTAAAAAGAATGTCTACCTTTGATGCATATTCTTAGAGAATACACAGACATAAATTTACTCTTCTCTTTAAAACATTAATTTTCTCCTAATTTGTGCCTCTAACTTTGTGTTCCTTTGCACTTAGTAGCGCTGCCCCTGACTTCAGAGACGCTGATTGGAGTTGAAAGAGCAAAAAGAAATGACGTGAATCAGAATATACCACGTTACAGTGAAAGCAAATCAAACTCTGTAAAAGCCATCCCCAGAAGTACGTGTGAGCAGGTTCCTCAGAGGAAGGCTGTGTGTAATTTACAAAGGCGGTTAGAGGGTTCAAAGCACAGAGACCTAAAGCCTTTGGGTTCGCAGTCTTCACATTCAGACTTTCAGCTTGGGGATGGGGCTTTCAGACTCCCAGACATGTTGGCAAAGAATGTTGCTCCAGGGCTCATTCCATGCAGGGGTGAAGAAGGCTTTGATTTGCACAAAAAGAAAGACCCACTCAGTTCTGGCTCTGAGTCACCTCTGCATTTGGCCACACCCCCCCTCCTTGGAACCTTTGGAACAAAATCTGCACCCAGATGTACTCCTGGCCTTTCTGAATTAGGATCCACAGATATAGCCTTTCAAGGTCCCAATGAAAGGCCAGATTTGAAAGCATATGTATGTGATTCTCTAACAGAAAGGGAGAGTGCTGCACCTGAGAAGAGTCAGGTTTGGGGTACTCAGGACACTCCAGTGAAGGATGGAGGGGCACTTAGTGACTCGTTTGCCTGGCTTTCCAATAGTACTTTACCCTGTAGCAGTCAAGACGTGTCATTTTTACATGATAGGTCACAAAGGACTCTGGATATACTAGGTGAATCTATTAAGTTAAAACAATTTTCAGCAGCCAGTTGTCTTTCAGATATGGAGAAAAGTAATAGAATTTGTCAATCAGTGAAATGTCAGAGTCACTGTACTGCAGACTTGCCCAAAGAAACCACGTCTTCCCAGCAAGGGAAGATTGGAGCAACTCTGGGACACCCATCTCAGCATAGCAGTGACACGTGCAAGTCGGATTTCAGAAAACTGAGTGGCACAGGATCATCTTCAGAGGATCAGAAGCCTTCAGGAAAATTAACTGCTCCCCTGACTAGCCAGCAAGATAGTGGTTTTGACAGCCCATTTGTTAATCTAGACTAAGTGCCATATCAGAAGGATCATTAATATTTAGACAAGAAACTGGATGAGAAGACTTCATACTGAAAAAAATGTCGGCTCTGCTTGTTTGAGATGTTTAATAACATCTTTGTGTGAGTAAAAGTGTTCTCATAAAGTTACTTGAGGTATTTACATTGCCTTAATCTTCCAAAGGCCTGAATGATTTAATATGTCTTCTGCTTCCATGTGGTGCTTATATTTAGTTGCTAAGGTCTCTACTTTTATATTTATAAATTGGGTTACTTTGTGGTTTTAAATTATTTAAATAAAATTGTGTCTAATCTGCAGATTTGTCATGATTTATTTTTTAGTTTATAATATAGAAATTGACATTATGTTTGAAATTCACTCAAAGAAAAAATACAAACTTTGATTATTTGTATGTATGACCAGCCAATGTAGTTTTTGAAATTACTTATGCTTCTAAGGCCATAGACTTAATCTAGACATGCTTTTCCTAGAAATGTTTACCTGGAATTTTGAATCCTAAGTTCGAACGTTAGAGAAAAAGGTTTTGCTACTAAATACATGGCTGTGTTCTGGTTTGATCATTTAAAATATTAGTCTCAGCATTTATAGTTGATGTCACCTGTGACATCTAGAGACTATCTCAGGATTCCACATTTTTTTCTTTCATCTGGAATACTACTTTTTAAAAATAGAACTGAAAAGCTTTGTTATGTAAAAATGTGGAGCAGATTTTTACTCATTAGCGCAAACTGATAACTTCTCATGCTGTGAGCTGACAGACATGTGCAGACATGAACGAATGCCCGGGACTGTTGTTTCTGAATAATATTCTTTACAGGCCCCTAGAGAATGTTATAGAAGTTTCAGGTGTATGAGTACTTCCTGAGAACTGTTACTATAGCTTTTACTCTTTTCTCTCATTGCAACCTTGTCATGGACTGTATTTGGCTGTTGATCAATATGGCTCTCCACCCAGAACTAGGTTAACTGGTTGTAAGGTGGATGCTAGATATACCCTCTTCCTCCTGTTAACTGTCTCTAAAAGCAAGACCTATAGGTGAAATTTAGGAGCTTTGAAACCTCTCACCTTAACAGATGTCCCACTGCAGCTAACCTCCAAATCTGCCCTGGATTTCAGTGCTGAGGGGATGGATGGAGCAGAAGGGAGGCGGAGTGTGGACACATAGCTCACTCAGTCATGGTCTTCATCACTTGGATATATTGTGGATTTCATTTGCTAATATGTTTAGTAATTTTCTTGTATTGTCCATGAGGAATATTGGTTTCTTATTTCATATCTTAATCTTGCTTTGGTGGATGGGTAATTCTGGTCTCATGGAATGGAGCCAGGCATGGTGGCACATGTGGATAATCCTAGGACTTGGGAGACTGAGGCAGGAGATTGCAAGTTCAAGTCCTACCTAGGCGACATAGTGAGGTCCTGTCTCAGAGAAAGAAGAGGGAGAGGGAGGGAGAAGATGAGAGAGAGAGAGAGAGAGAGAGATACAGAGAGAGAGATACAGAAAACATTCCCCTGCCAGTCTCTGTTCTCTAAAAGAATTGGTATATTTTATGTATATTAAAGTAGTTAAAAACATCTAGTCTAGGTTGTGTGTGTATGTACAGGGAGAGAGATTTAAATTATTTGTTATAAAGATATTAATTCACTCATAATTTCTGTTTCTTTTACACTGGGTTTAGGTATTCTTTGAAGAGTTTGGTCATTGTATCTGAGTGTTCTGTTATTGAGTGCAATATGGGAGGCTGGAGAGATGGTTCAGTGTTAAGAGTACTTGCTACTCTTGTAGAGGATCCGATCCCAGCACCTGCATCTGGTGGCTCACAACCACTTGTAACTCTAGCTCTAGGGGATCTGACACCCCTTCTGGCCTTGGGCACTCACAAACAGGTGCACATACACATGTACAAACACATAGACATGCACATAAATAAATAATAAAAATATTTAAGAGTTCAGATATGGTAATTTTTGATAGAATTGTTATTTTTGTTGATTCTGTCAGCTTTTGCTTCATGTATTTGGTGCGTGTGGAGGGGTGTCTGTTGTTAAGGGTCTGTTTCTTTGGTTTTTGTTTTTTTGAGACAGAGTCTCCCGGTAGCCCAACCTGGCCTGGCACCCACTGTGTAGACCAAGTTGACCTTGATCTTGCAGAGATCTACCTGCTTCTACCTCGCCAGTGCTGGGATTAAAGACATGTGCCACCATACTCAGCTAGAGCTCTGTTGTTACCTTTATAGTTCTTGTATCTTTCTAATATATTGACCTTTTACCATTATAAAATATCCTTCTTTGACTAATAATGTGCAGTACCACACCCAAAAGCTTAAACTTGTGTTTTGATTAGAGATTTTTATTTTAGTTTAGTTTAATAGAATTACGATAAGATTCATATCTGTCATTTGGAGTTGTGTTCTGAGTGGTGGCATTTTAACTTTTCATAGTCCACTTCAGATAAGTATAGACTGACATCTGGATAAGGCTAGCAATTCTGCTCTATTTCAGCTTGATTTCATTTCCCTTCCTTCTTTGCAGTGTGTTTATGTGGTATCCCAATGCTGTGATAATTCACTGTATAATCCTGACTTCTAAAGAGTTTAAGAGAAGGGCCAGGCGTGATGGCACATGCCCTTTATCCTAGCACTTGGGAGGCAGAGGCAGGTGGATCTCTGTGAAATGGAGGCCAACATGGTCTCACTATGTATAGTGAGTTCCAGGCCAGTTGGGGCTACAGGAAGACTCTGTCTCAAAAACCAAACAAGCAAACAAACAAACAAAACCTTAAGAGAAGAAATACATGCTAGTAAACCTTCATGTTTTCTCACATGTTAACCACTGTTTCTGCACTGTGTTTTTCCTGTGGATTTTACTTGCTAGGTCTGTTATTTCTTTGCATTAAATATCTTCTGTAGTATTCCACATAAGAATAAGTATACCAATAACATTCAATTTTTATTTTGGAATATATTCCAAATTAATTTTGAAGGACATTGTTGATGGATTTTGAATTCCTGATGCTTTCCCCTGGCACTTTAACTGCTTCATTCCACCTGCCTGTGACCACAGTTGCCTGTGGTGAAAGGTCAGCTGTTAATTGTATTGTACTCCTGCATGTGCTGAGTTGTTTTTCTCCTGTTTTGAAGGTTTTCTTTGGGGCTTTCAGTTGTTCAAGCAGGTGAATCTAGGCCTGCATTTATTTCTGTTTATATTGGGGTTTGTTGAGCTTCTGGGATTTGTAGATTAATTTTTAAATCAAATTTAGGATATTTGGGGGGTGCTATAGTCAGTTATTTTTTGTGTCCTTTATGTTCTGCTCTTCTTGGGTCCGTGTGTATATGATATGATGTATCACAGATCTTTAAGGCTTTCTACATTTATCTTTAATCTTTATTATTTTGTTTTTCCTATTTGATGATTCCTACTAACCTGTGTTCTAGTTTCCTGATTGTTCTGCTATCTTGGGTCACATTCCGTATAACTTTACATTTCATAAAGTGGTTGAAAACTGATCTTATGTAAAATATCCTAAATTGGTAGCTCTGAAATTGGTAGTTCCCTCAGCATTGTTTTGCTGTATTTTATTTGTAATTTGCTGTTTTAATTTGGTTTCCCTGATCATTGAGCTGGCAGTTCATCTTAAAGAGTCACTATCTTTTCCTCTTCATGTTCCCAAGCAAGAATGTGAAGTCAGCAAATCTCTTCCCACATGAAATCAGGTTAACCTGCTTTCTCAGTAGGATTTTAAAAGAAAAGATTTTAGTCAGTATCTGATATTCATAGACTAGAGACTGATAAGACGGCTCGGGGGTAAAGGTGCTTGTCACCAAGCCTGACCACTTGAGTTTGATCCCCTGGTGGAAGGAGAGACCCGACACCCCCAACTTGTCTTCTTGCTTCCACATGAATGCTGTGGTACACATGTGCATGCACAATCAATAAATTTAAGAGTATTTTGAACAGTTTACAAAATAGCATATTGTATGTGGGTATAGTATAACTAAAAATTCAATAATCAGTTGGAAAGCCTGTCTTACAGTAGAGCTATCTTTGTGATTTTTAAAAATGTTTTATGTGTATGAGTATGTTGTCTGCATGTGTGTAAGTGCACACGTGATGCGTCAGATCCCCTAGAACTGGAGTTAACGATTGTTAGCCACATGAAGGTGGTCCTCTGCAAGAGCAGTCACTGCTTTTAACTGCAAGCTGTCTCTCCAGCCCCCATTTTTGTGACTTTAAACTTCGATTTGTATTGGTTCATCTTTAGAATTAGAAGAAATTAAGATATTTCCTAGTATAATTATAACATTTTCCCTTAAAGACCAGAACAGAAATTAATTCAAAATCAAAATAGGAAATTGTCAAGAGCCAGAAACTGTTGTTTTCTAAGGAATTTAAGTGGATTGGCTTCCTCCATAAAGGTCAGCAATAATAGGGAAATTTTGAGAACTAAATCATGTATTCTTAAAAAATGTCTGCTAAGTAAACTGAATAGAATCAACAACAAACTAAATTTTTTATTATTTATTTTTTAGTTCAAGCATAATCCTTGTTTGACTTTTAACAACAAACTTCACTTTGTAATTTTATTGATCTTGTGTACAAAACTACTGGGCAGAATTCTGCTTACTACATTTCTCTGAGCCTATGAACCTTAGAATGTAGTTCAGTTGTGCAGTAACACAGGGCGAACCCAGCTCATGTTTACTACCACAGTGACCTTATAGATAGTAACGATCTCATTGGCTTTCAGTCAGTTTTCTCTGGAGAACTTGTTTTTAATGCAGTCCAGTGTTAATCTCCACAAAGACCTCAAAGTTATTAAAGAATTTCTTTGATCCTCACATGTTCAGTATTCAAACATTAATGGTTTCTAACATTACCATGAACTCAAAGTTTTGTTTTAATAGGTTAAGAAAAATCCTATTATGTTTCTTTTTTGTTGTTATTTTTTTAGTGGATCAGCTACCCTATTAAACTCTGAACATAAACATGTGACCTAATCCCACTTTCCAGAGGCAATATTATCCTCATAGATGAGAAAAGAGGTTGAAAGAGGTAAAGGAACCTAGCAAGAACTTGTGGTTGAGCAGTATTTAAAGAGGCCATGGAGCTACTGCAAGAGGGCAGTAAACGCAATAAACTTGTATAGATCATGGTCCGTAAGCCAGACAATACTACATCTCTGACATCGGCAGAGCATATTTCTGAAACATATGTTGATACTGTTGTATCATTGATAAGAAGCCTTTGTATTAACTTTTAAGAGTTGAAGCCTTATTCTGAAAAGGGCCTTCTTAGTCAGATCTGGGCTACTTCAAATACCTCAAGTTTAGGAGCCTGAGGCAGTGACTTGGATAAAACTTTGTAATAACATATATTTAAAATCTTTATCCCATGACTTACCAGTGAACCTGGAGTCCACATATGAAAAGTAAAGGTATATAGGTGATACTGTTGGTTCTCTACCAAATATTATTGCCTACTTCTTCCTTGTTAGCAGAGCAAAGAGGAATGTGTGTCCCTTTTTGTCGTGACTATGTCTCAACTCTGAAACTGACTCCTCTTTGGCCTGAGCTAGTCTCAATTCCTAATGCTTGATTGGGATGGGCATATATCCCACCTCTGGACACTGTGATGTGAGGGAATGGCTTGCGGACTCTGGAATGTTTCTTTCTGAAAACCACTCCACACTAGAAAAGATAGACCCACCTACAACAACTGTTCTCCTCTTGAGTGGTGCACTCTGCATTTGCTGCACTTTACTTCCACCGTGAAATTGAAACCAGCCAGTGAGGAAGAGAGGAGGAGAAATCTGCTGAACTGTCCCCAAACTATGGGAGGTGATACATGTCCTTGATTTTTTTTAGGGGGGGGTTGGAATGTCAAATGAGGATTTTTGCTAAGGGCCTAATGATATAGGTAAATATTTAGTAAACCTTAGCTCTGAGTGAAGGTAGCAAAGTGGTGGCTTTAGTTTACTCAAGGCTCAGCATGTGAAATCGCCACAGAGCACTATTCTGTGTTCTCTAGCACTCGATAAAAATTGCATTTAAATATGTCTATTCTGGATCAATCAAACGTGTGTTCTCAGAGTGCCTGGAGGTTGACCTAAAAACCAAGTTTTTAGAAAGTATTTTTTTCTTCTCAGATCAATATATGTTTGGCCCATTGCCAAGAAAAATAAGCAGTGTTTCCACCTGGAGATAGAAAGTCTGAGTCACCTCCTGAACAAAGACCATAGGTAGTCTATTTTCAAAAGTCCTTTCCCTGAAGACATTAGATTTCACATACTTACCTGCTCTGAAACACTAAAAGAAGAAAAAGCTACTCAAAAGCAACTTATCCAAGATTATACAGAGTTGGCTTCCTTTGATGAAATGGCAAGATTTGTCCTTTCTGGAAGAAGAGTTTAAAGATTTCAGAACCAAACATACGTTGAGTTTGGATGTATATGAGTACCATAATGCACAAAAGACTGCCAGAACTGAAGAGATTTTTGTCCCTAGTGGGTTGCTATATCTGGGAGGCGGGGGGTGTATGAGGGGGAGATAGCCCAAATAGCTAGAAATCTGTAAGCTGAAAAGCTAGGAATCCTCTGACTTCTCACCTCTGCCTCAAGTTAAGGTCAGATATCTGTCCTCCTGCTTCCCAGACTCTCAACCTGCTGGGAGAAGCTGGGTTGGGTCTTAGAAGATTTAGTGGTAAGTGGCAGAAGAGCCAGTGCCCCAGGCCATGCTCAACTTTCAAACTGCTTCTGGTGGCTGCTCACCTTAGAACAAGCAGCTGGCCAGAGAAAACTTTGGAAACAACAGTGATTGTCTTTCCTCAATACTCATTTTCCAGCAAAGACAAGTATGCAATTATTGTCTCCTGACGCCCAAAGAAATGACCTACAGTGTCAAATGTGCAAATTATTAAGCAAATTCCAGTGAGCCTACAACACTTACTAGTTACCACAAGAGCCATGTCCTCAATGCTTCCAGCTGGCAAACCCATTCTCATTTGGATCCTTTATTAGTCACTTTTCTGTTGCTGTGATAGAAACGCTGACCCAAGCATTTTATAACAGGAAGGATTTATTTGAGCTTACAGTTCCAGGGGAATTACAGTTCATCATGGCAGGGAGGCATGGTGGCTGGAGGTGGCTGGAACAGGAGCAGCAGAAGCTAAGCTCATGTTGTCACGTAGGCACAGGAAGCAAGAGAGCAACTGGAGATCTGGCAAGGCTTAAGAACTCTGTAAGCCCACCCCCAGTGACGTGCTTCCTCCAGGATAGCCACACCTTCTAAAACCTCCCCAAACAGCATCTTCATCTGGGGACAAAATGTCCAAACACTTGGAGCCTGTGGGGGACATTTTCATTCAAACCACTACAGATCCTTTGCTTTGTAATTGCACAAAGTTTTTCTGTAGGCTTTTACAAATACCAAGTAAGTTGACCTTCCCTCATTGCCCTTTCCTTGCGTGCTTCTGGAGACCATAGATAATTGTTTAAGCCCAATTCCATAACACTAGTTTCTTTCATAGAAAATCATGTGATATATCTTTCATGTACTGCCTCTGGGCAAGCATAGCTTTGTTTTAAGATGCATACCCTAACAGAGCAGCCTAGCTTCCGTTTAAATGGGTAACAATGTGTTCCCTCTCTAGTCTAGTAACCTTGGCTCTGTATGCTCTGGAGTGTCTCTTTTTCCTGTGGAGTACACAGGGCAGGTGGTTGTAGCCCATTAAGCTAATGGGCAGAAGTCATTGTTTACTGAAGCCAGATAAAGTCATCAATGGAAATTCATGAAGAGGGCTGTGTCACTGTCACCAGAGTTTAAAATTTTAGGAGGCTTAGGAAAGAAACAAGGATAGCAGCAATGGAGGTTCTCTGCATCTTACAGCAAATAGAATGATGTATGTGTGATGAGGTCATGTGATGTGTTCATGAGCAAGTCTACAGTTAACATAAGTGGTCATCATTATAAGGTGTGCATGGGAAGCCCTTTTCCTTGCTCTGACCCCCAGTTGAAGTTCACCTTTGAGGTAAAGTCTGTGTTCAGTCTATACACATAGGTATATATTATTAATGTATGTTTTACATTAGTCATAGCATGTACCTTTCATAGCAGAACATTTAAAGCCAGCATATGACCAACAGATCATTTTGGTGGGAGAATGAGACAGAGTTTCCCTGTAGCCCCAGCTGGCCTGGAACTCACTATGTAGATCAGGCTGGCCTCCATCTCACAGAGATCTGCCTGCCTCCACCTCTGCCTCCTGAATGCTGGGATTTAAAGGCGTGTGCCACCATGCCTGGTTTAAGGCTTTTTTTTTAAATGTTAATTAAAACTTCCTCTTGTCTATGCTGGGTTTTTTCTGGTTTGAGTTTGTATGGGACTCATGCATATGTTCATATGTGTCCTATTCAGGGATAAGCACTTTACAGCCTCTTATTCTCTGAATACTGGCCAGTTGTGGGTTTCTATGTTTAATCACCATCCATCACAAAAGCTGGGTTTTTTTTTCTGGTTTGAGTTTGCATGGGACTTGTACATGCTGTCACTATTGCTGTGAATCCATATGTGTACTATTCAGGGATAAGCACTCTACAGCCTCTTATTCTTTGAACATTGGCCAGTTGTGGGTTTCTATGTTTAATCACCATCCATCACAAAAGTCTGGTGAGAGTTGTGAAATGCATTGACCTATGTGTATAACAATAAGTCATTAAGAGTTTAATACAGTAACTATTTAGTAAAAAACAAACAAAAAGGAAAAAAAACCCTAGTATTCGGCTCTCCCCTATGTCCTGTGACCTGTCTAGCCTCAGGTTCCTAAGTTTGCTCTCAGTGTCAGGTAGGAGCTCCATCCTAGGAAGAAGACCTTAAATCAAATTAAAGAGTGGTTATAATACTTGTGCCACTATTGCACTAATGGACATATGTTGTGAGGCCAGTTGTTATTGTAATTCACAGGATTCACACAGCTGGTTAAGGTTGATGTTTATTTTTTCCTTCTGGTAGCATGCATAGCACTTCCCAGCACTATGAATGCTAGCCATTAGAGATAAGGCTCTAAAGTCAGCACAAACTTGATTTCTCCTTGTTTGTTCCACAGCTGATGTATCATAGTGTCATCAGCAACAGGGTCTTACCATCCAGTTCTGGTGGGTAACCAAGAGCAGAGGCAATGACCAGTATTGTTTGAGGGTCTATGGGACCCCTGGTCAACAGTTTCTAGAGAGGCAGTCCATTCTTTTCCTGGCATTGAGGTTTGGGTGGTTTTTTTGTTTGTTTGTTTTTTGTTTTTCCCCATTAGCCTATGATCTCTAGGAAGGGCAATACCCCTGTTATAGGAAAACTCATTTTAATCTCTATGTTATGTATGTATATACTTTAAGAAGCTTCTGTGTTGGTAGTGTGGCTTCTTCTAGAGACCTTTAGTGTTACTTAGCCCTCCTCATATTTCCTTCTCTGCCTTGTCCTCCTATTCTCCACCCCATTTAATCCTTCTTAGTCTAATGTTTCCCTTCCCCTTCATATCACTGCTACCCCACCTAAGGAAATTGTGCAACAGATGGCTGCTGAGAGGGGATTCTTGGTAGGTTAACCAGGCTCCAGTGGATAGATTCTCATTCTCTCTC
>NW_008337053.1:457391-470529 GCF_000622305.1 Nannospalax galili | reverse complement strand
TCTCTCTCTCTCTCTCTCTCTCTCTCTCTCTCTCTCCTCTCTTTCTCTCTCTGTCTCTCTCATTTATATATATGTATATATATATATATTAGAGTACATTAAATTGGGTGGAGGACAGCAATAAGGGGAGGTGCAGATAGGGGAAGGGATTCAAATGCCATCAAATTATAGTGTATGAAAATCGCAAAAACTCAATAAAATAAAAACCTGGAAATAGTGAAAACCGAATTAGAAAGAACAGCCATTTATATTTACTGGTCTGCCCTCCACAGACAGTTTATTAGCACAGTGTGGGCCAGGCCTCCTAACTCAAAGGAAGGGGTGGTGGTGAAGGCGGACAGAGGTGAGCACAGCTGTACTTGCCAGTCTTCTTCATCCCTACTCTGCTACTTCCTCCAGACCACCCTTCCTGCTTCCCGGGCACTTCCTGTTATTGTAGTCACTCCTTCACTTCTTTTCCTCCCCTCTTTCTACCTCAGTCCCTTCTACCAGGAATTCTCTGAATTCCCTGACTTCTGCCTTCTCCTGGCTGAGATTGTCTTTAGTGGAAGTGAGAAGCTACATATGACACTGACAAAATATGGTGGAGGTCATAGAAGGCTGGGACTGGCAACAAGGCTGAGCTCATGGAGTCCACAGGGCATACCCAGGGATGATCCGCCTTTCTTGCCCAGTATGGTATTAGGGTACTTACAGCTGTATTAGCAGGGTGCTTACAGCTGTATTAGGGTGCTTACAGCTGCATTCAGACACAGAAGCAGAACCAGTAGGAGATACAACACATGGTTGGATTATGGGTAGGTAATTAAGGACTTTGCTTATACATTTGTGGGGACTGGAATACAAGTCCAATGCTTTGGACTTGGGGAGGTGAAAAACAAGCAAGCTGAAGCCCATATGCCCAGGCCAAAGCAGTGTCCACAAACAGTACCTGTTTGTACAGTGAAGTCAGGCCCACTAGGATGATCCCCTTTAATCACTTCAAGGACTTCATTCACGTCTGAAAATCCCCTTTACACAGCGCCTGGATTTGAGTAGCAGACAAGAATGTGAATGCACCAAGATGGTCGCCATTTCCCTTCCATCCAAATCTTGCAAAAGATGTGTCTTGCAGCCTTTCTTAGCATAAACACACTAGAAAGGAATTCTAAGGACCACAGTTTAACCTAAACAGAACCTTTAAAAAAATTGTTTTTAAATGTGTGTAAGTGTACTGCCTGCATGTAAGTATACCCATGTCATGCAATGCCTGTGGTCAGAAGAGAGTCAGATCCCCTTTAACTTGAGTTACAGTTGTTAGCTGCCATGTGGGTGCTGGGAATCAATCCTGGGTCCTCTGCAAGAGCAGCCAGTGCTCTTAACTGCTGAGTCATCTCTCCAACTCCAGAGAGCCTTTATAAGCACCACAGATTATGAAAACAATGGATAGGTATAAGGTTAATGGTGCAGTCTGCATAGGCTTGGCTGTCATGCTATTTGGCACAAAAGTTCCTAAATGTTTTCAACTATTATGCTCTGGTCTTTGCAGGCTGGAGCCAGATCAGGGAACAGACTTTAAGGAGCACTGCTCAAGGAGTCTCTCCGGGTTCCAGTAATCTCACCCCTCTTCAGCCCAGGTGTGATGGACCTATGGTTCCTGTATTGGTTTTTATGGTTACTCTACAACCTCTACACCTTTCTAGAACCTTTATAAAGCATTCTCAAATCATTCTATTTGATAGTTCTATGTCTCTGTAACTGATAAAAATATTCTTAAAAAAAAAAAACAAAACAAAACCAAAACTTCACAGCCATTAGTACCAGATCACTTGTGGTAGGTGTTGGGCATATAGTCCATGAAAGTTTTAATATTATCTTACCATACACAGCTGTCATTGAGTTATTTAGATCACAAACTCTGGAGAGCTAAGGACATATATTTAATCTAGAGGATTTGAGAACAGGTTACCTTGGTTTGAGGTTAATTCGACCTGGATGGGGATGTCACAAGACTTCAATAGCAATTTGAGTCTTATGATTTATAGACAATTGTTGAAGGAGACTCTAGGATGCCCATTTTGATATCCCCCTCCATTAGCCAAACAAAGAAAAGCATGCTATAAGAATGAGGTACAGGAACTCTGGAATGGAGAGATAGGGAAAGGAGGAAGGAGAAAAGGGGGAGTGGAGGGACCTAATGTTCTGGCCCTGGTAACCAGAGTCCTACTTGCTGTGACTTAAGAAAGGTTTCATCAGTAGCTTTAGATTACGCCATTAGAAACAAATTGATCAAACTCTTACCCAACTGACTCCAAAGTCAGCAGTCTCTCAACTTTATCACCTGTAACTACTAGAAAACTAAGACTGAGAACACTCTTCCAGGAATAGAAACCAAAGAGCAAGTGTGTGCCTGGGTTCTCTTAATACTTGGCCCTCTGAGCTAGTTTCTTCAGTGGACTCCTGGTAGGGTGCTGTAGGCTAAATTTTAGCCCTGTCAGGGACATTTCATAGCTTAGGCCTGTTTCCTGTATCAGAATTTAAACATGCCCTCCCCCCCAATAGCCACACCTCCTTCCACACCTTCCCCCACAGATGGCCTGAGAGTGCATCAAGTTTCTGCTCCACTTTGAGTGGTCTGCCTCCTAATGACTGGAGCGTGATCAGCACATGATCCCCAAATGCTAGATGTAAGCATGTGATCAGCATGACCTTTGCTACCATTGGTCCACAATGAGTGCCTTTCATGTTATTGGATGATTATGTGTATATACACAGCCTGCTGAAAAATAGAGTTCCACCCTCTGACGCACTCTGGGTGTGGTCTTCGCTCTGTTGCACTTGCCCTTGGCGGGATGTGGACTTGCGTGAACCCACAGGGTGCCCCTTTTTTCTGCATGTACACACCACTCCTCCTGAAACCAGTTCCTAAGAAAAAGAAACTGGGGTCTGGTGTTTTTTTAAAGCTTTACTCTGAAACAGTAGAGGGCTTATCTTAAAATTATCTTTCTTCAATGTAAATGTACTAAATCAGTGGACCAAGGGTCTAATTATCTTAACATGAGAAGACTTCCACCTATAACTCATCTTTCCTTCATTCTTGGAGGCAAGGGACATGGAACCCAGACAAGGTTCTGAGATCTCTTAAAAACAAGGACCAGGGACACTCTAGTTGCTCTTGACTTGCAGTATAACTTTGTTTTCTAGATAAAGCTCTTCTGACTGTCATTTTTTCACTCTAACATAAAAGGAAAACTTGAGCTGGAACCAGCATGTATATTTTTCTAAGGAACTATGCTTGCTCCATGAATACGTGCCCTTAAAGGGCACAGTACCCTGGCCCCAGGCTTTCTTCCCCTCATCAGGAGGTTTGCACATGAAGATGGGAATTCCCTCACATCTCTGTGTTTTAAAACAATTAAGTGGGTTGAGTGGAAGCAATAGACTTAAGGCAACAACTGCAAATATAACATATAGGATATCTGAGTTGAGCTGTGTTGTCTCTCATTTAATGCCTTACCCCCCTCTAGTGGAGTCTTACATAGCATGGGATAACCTCCAGAGGTTTTAGAGGAATAGTTAAAATTTTAAAGCTTGCCCATGTATTGTAGAATTTCTGTTCAATTCTATGAAATTTCAGTATAAAAAACACTTTCTTTTTTTTTTTTTCAGCTAAATTATAAGGCCAGAGGAAGAATGACTGGCGTGGGATGAGACTGTTCTGACAGCTTGTCTCATTGCTCATGTTCACTATTCAAGTCTGTGTTGCCCACAGAGTAGAAAGGCTACTCTAATTCATTTAGATGCTCACCAACTAAGGGAAGGCTTATTTATGCCTTGGAGGAAATTGGATTCCAGTAAGTGTATTTGGAGCTGCTAGTACTCTGGGAAGGAAGGGCCTTGCCTCAGTAAGGAAAGACTGAATTATCAAGGCCCCTTAAAGGTAAAAATCTTGACAAGGTGTTCTGACTCACCTCTCCCTTGCTCCAGCTGATTGCTACAGTACCTCCTCAGAGGTATCCTTTGGCTTGGCGACTTCCCTGTATGAAGTTTTGCTATATAATTTTCAGTTCTGCTTTGCTTAAAATTTTCACCCATTCTCTAAAAACTTATTTCTCTTCTCTTGTATCACTGTAAAACTGTAAATTTTGATTTTTTTTTTGGATGTATATCAGATACACAATGCTGATATAATGGGGGGCAAGCCTTTTCTGGTTGATTGAGAGTAACTCATGCTCATTGTGGAGAATATGGTAGAGTGTTAGAAGTTAAAACCTTCCACAATTGTTGGCTACAGGAATGCTTGATTATGCTACTATTGAAGTAGTCCTTGTAGATAACAACTCTAACTCTGCACCAAAATAAAAACAACAATAATAACAATAAAACCCAATTGCTTGGGGCAATGGGGCTGAACAGAATTAAACAGATTCTGGAGAGAGATTGCTGTTTGAGAGGAGGGAATGGCAAAGATTGAGCTTCCCACATTTGCACAGCTCCTTAGCCAACCACAGCTGACCAAATAGGGTCTCTGAGACCCTACTTGTCATTTTCTTTTTAAAAAATTTAATTTATTGATTTTCTGTGTTCTAGTGTTATGCCTGCATGTATATAAGTGCACCTGTGTCATGCAATGCCCGTAGAGGCCAGAAGATGGTGTTAGAACCCCTCGAACTGGGGTTAGGGATGGTTGTGGGTGCTGGGATTCGAACCTGGGTCCTTTACAAGAACAGCCAGTGCTCTTAATGCTGAGCCATCTCTCAGCCCCTGAAAACTTGTCATTTTCTAATGAATGGGAACAGAGTTCAAGGTAACCACTGAAAAGTGAAAGGGAAATCCTAGCAACAAGAAAGCCAAAAAGGTAACCAAAGATTCTGGGCAAAAACTATGCTAAATTTTCCATTAATCCCCGGACTCTTCATGGATGGGGTAGCATCTAAGTGGCTTAATTAAGAGTGAAATAACAGATGGAAGATTTGTGCTACTGCTCAAGAAACTGGAATTTGAGTCTAACTGCTGAAATAAAACAAAAATATTAAGTAATATTCTTTGGGAGATGTAATAGAACCCAGCCTCCCCACCTAATGGCCACAATTTCCAGAATGTAATTCAGAATAACTCAGCATCGGAGAAACAACATAAAGCAAACCCAGGATGATCAAGTTGTTGAATGAAATGACAAAGACAATTCAGGATTTGAAAAGTGAATTCACAAGCTGAGTGTGGTGGCACACACCTTTAATGCCAGCACTTGGAGGCAGAGGTGGATCTCTGTAAGACTGAGGATCTCCTGGTCTCCATAATGACTTCCAGGCCATCTGCGGCTACAGGGAGACCCTGTGTCAAAAAGATAGAAAAGAAAAGAAAAAAAAAAGTAAAGAAAGAAAAGTGGCTTTACAAAAGAGAAATATTGAAGAAAAATCAAGCTGAAATGAAGATGGAATTGAAATACTCAATAAGCCATTTTGTTTTATTAAAGATATTACTTTTTGCCAGGTGTGGTGGCTCACACCTTTAATCAGGAGGCAGAGGCAGGTGGATCTCTGTGAGTTCAAGGCCAGCCTGGTCTACATAGCGAGTTCCAGGACAGCTGGGGCTACAGGGAGACCCTGTCTCAAAATAGACCAAAAAAAAGATTATTTTTTATTTTATGTGTATAAATGTATTATGTATATGTATGTAAGTGCACTTATGTTATACAATACCCAAGAAGGTGTTGGATCCCCTGGAACTGGTTGTTAGCTGCCATGTGGATTCTGGGAACAGAACCTGGCTCCCCTGCAAGAACAGCCAGTGCTATTTACTGTTGAGCCATCTCACCAGCCCTTCCATAAGCCAATTCGAAATGACAGGAGAAAGCCTCAACAGCAAAATGAATCAAATGGAAAGCAGAATATCAAGACTGGTAGGTAAAGTTGGAGAATTGGACTGCTCAAGCAAAGAATATGAAAAATTACACACACACACACACACACACACACACACACACACACACGCAGAGGAATGAAAAATGAGGGGCACCATGAAAAGACCAAATCTAGTATTGCTGTGATAGAAGCACTGACCAAAACAACTTATAAAACAAAGAGTTTATTTGAGCTTACGGTTCCAGGGGAATTACAGTCTGTCTTGGCATGGAGGCATGGTGGCAGAGGTGGCTGGAGGACGAGTAATGGAAGCTAAGCTCTACATTTTCCAGCAGGCACAGGAAACGAGAGCAACTGGAGATCTGGCAAGGCCTAAGAACTCTCTAAGCCCACCCCCAGTGATGTGCTTCCTCCAGGATAGCCACACCTTCTAAAATCTCCCGAAACAGTGCCACCATCTGGGGACAAAATGTCCAAATACTTAGTGCCTATGAGGGACGTTTTCATTCAAACCATCATATTCAACCCCCTGGCCCCCATAGGCTCATGACCATATAAAATGAAAAATGTATTTAGTCATTATCAGTCTTAATACTATTCAAAAGTCCACAGTCCAAAGTCTGTTCTGAGACTCAGGTAAATATCTTAACTGTAAGCCTCTATAAAATCAAAAGACAAATTACATTCTCAACATCATGAATTCCCAGAGGTTTTTGAAGTTCCCAGATGATCCTGAAATTAGCAGTGAGTTTCTCAATCTGATTCAGAGTTTGTTGTGTGGCCAGCAAGAGAGATTGAAGTTTGAGGGTCTCTGTCAGCACCCTTTCTTCTCCAAAATTGACTGGCATAAACTCCAGAAATGTAAGTGGAGCACTTAGACTTGGGTGTTGGGATTGAGAGATATTTCAGAGCCATCTAAAGTTTATCTGGCCCAAAGTGTAAATGCTGTAATTAAAAGCTTTAATTATTTACAAGCATAGAAAGGGCTAATGATGTCTTTGAGTATGATTCTGCTTAAAATTGTTAGTGTAGAAGTGGGTCATTTACCAAGCTATGGCTTTTTGTAGACTTTAGAAAATTTTTTGTAGTAAGTTAGCAGTGCAGATTGGTGGCATTTGGAGGTCATCCCTTGGTTTGACGATTTCTTTCCAGAGGAGACATGGACCAGTTATTTCATTCCCAAATTAGGAAAAGACTTTGGAGTCAGGCAACTCTGCCCCATCTGCTCTGCTAACAGCAGAACCTGGGATGAAACCATGAATACCTGGCCTTGCTTGTTTGTTTTCCTCTGTACTGTTTGTCTTTGCTCACAAGCACGTAAAATCTGTAATGCATACCTTTGTTGGTCACACCTCACTGTATAATCATTGAGTATAAACCTAATCAATTCATTAATAACAAGGACCTGATTTATTGCAACAACACTAAAAAGCTTATTTTGTTTTGTTGTGGTTTTTTTTTTTTTTTTGGTCTTTTTGAGAATGGGTCTCCCTGTAGCCCCAGCTGTCCTAGAACTCACCATGTAGACCAGGCTGGCCTTGAACTCACAGAGATTCACCTGCCTATGCCTCCCAAGTGCTGGGATTAAAGGCATGCGCCACCATGCCCAGCTGCTTGTTTTGTTTTTTACAAATTGGTGAATTTGTATTAATTTTTTTTTTCTTTAGAAAAAAAAAAATTACAGCTAGGCCTTTAATCCCAGCACTTGGGAGGCAGAGGCAGGCGGATCTCTTTTTGAGTTTGAGGCCAGCCTGGTCTATATAGTGAGTTCCAGGACAGCTGGGGCCACAGGGAGACCCTGTCTCAAAAAGACAAAAAAAAAAAAACAAAAAACCCAAAAAATTACATACTCCTAATATACAGTGGAAATGAATACACATTGCCATTCCAAAAAGGAGGAATGGAGGTATAGTAAGAAAATACCAGACCAAAACAAGACTGAAAACCAGTAGGGCAAACATCAAATCCAGTAGCTCTACATCCAACTTCTGGGACTTCACTTCCAAAGGGCTTAGATGGCTCAGTCTCTCTAGCTTTGCTGTATGCAACACACATCCTCTTGGGCTGGTACCACTCCCTGTGTGAAGGTCTTCTTGACAGATGCCTCACAGCTCTGGTATCATGGACGTCTTCTTGGGGTCTCCATTGCCAACCAGACTTCACCTTCACAGCTTCACGCAATGGCCTATCAGGGCCTTCTCTATGCAGAGGCACCCCTGCTGCACACTGCCTGGCCCCAGTGGCTCTCTGAAACCATAGAGGAAGAATTGATGACCCCTTCACTCTTGCATCTTTCATGCCTCTAAAGCCAGAACCAGGTAAATAACAGTGCCAAGTTTGACTGCGAGTTTGGGATGGACTCCAGCCTGCTTTATCCATTTTAAAAGCTTTTCTCCTCAGTGGCCCTTGCAGCATTTTCCTTTCATGAATTGGAGGCGTAACTGGGTGTGGTATTGAGCTGGAGGCACTCTCTCCATTGTTTAAGTGCAAATCTCTAGGCCCCTCCTTAATCACTTTAATCTCTTTAATCACTTTAATCTCCTTATCAATGGGATCCTCTCCACATGCCAGGGCTCCAGCATTAATCTTCCTAGTGCTCTTTTTCAATCCATCCTGTATATTCTGTATTTCCTTCTGCCCCATTTGCTCTCTTTCACTGTAAATCTGTATAATATTCACCATTAATAACCACACCACCATTTCTATGTTATGTTGTCTTGAGATTTCTTCCGCCAGAGAAATTAGTCTATGGTTTTTCAACTTAACCTCAGGCAAGCTTTTTGGCTGTGGGCAGACTCCTTTGCCATACTCTTTGCCAAAATATCCTAATTGCTGCTTAAGTCCTCATTTCCCTCTGGAGCTACATTGTTCTTAGCACTACTTTCTTCCAGGAGTAGTGACCTGTGAAGCTCTGCTTACAGCAATCAACTGCTTTTCTAGACCAAACTTCCAAAGTCTTCCACATTTTTCCAAAACTACACACGGTCAGGTTCTTCACAGTCAACAGCCCACTCTCTGGTACCAATTACTGTATTAGTCACTTTTCTGTTGCTGTGATAGAAACACTGACCAAAGCAATTTATAGAAGGAAGAGTTTATTTGAGCTTACTGTTCCAGGGGCATTACAGTCCATCTTGGCTGGTGGGGAGGCATGGAGGCAGAGGTGGCTGGAGGAAAAGCAGTGGAAGCTAAGCTCTACATCTTCCAGCAGACACAGGAAACAAGAGAGCAACTGGAGATCCTGCAAGGCTTAAGAACTCTGTAAGCCCACCCCCAGTGACATGCTTCCTCCAGGATAGCCACATCTAAAACCTCCCAAAACAGCACCACCGTTTGGGGACAAAATGCCCAAATACTTGGAGCCTATGGGGGACATTTTCATTCAAACAATCACAAGGAGAAAGAAGAATCTCAGGTCAGTAGCATTGACCAGATTTTCAACAGGGTTATAAAAGAAAACTTCCCTAAATTAAGAGAAGACTTATACAGATACCAGAAGCACAGTGAAAAAAATATGGATGAGACCAGAACAGAAACTCCCCATGGCATATCATAGTAGAAACACTAAATGTACAGAACAAATTCTATTTAAGGAAAAACCATCAGAATTAGAGCTGATTTTTCAATACAAACTATAAAACCCAGAAACCTGATGCAATATATCACAAGTTCTAAATCATCATACATGCCAACCCAGAATACCTTACTGAGAAAAACTATCATGGTCAAAGGGAAAAGAAAAATCTTCCATGATATAAATAGGCTAAAAGAATTCATGTCCACCAACCCTACAGAGACTACTTGAAGTAATATAAAAGACTGAAAAAAGGAATGACCATACCCAAGAAGCTATAGAAAGAAAGCAAAAAAAAAAAAAAGACTAATAACACAAACAGAAAATAAAGTGACAGTGACCAATACACATCTTTCAATACTAATTTTAAATATCAGTGGCCTCCTCAGTATGTCACAGAGTAGTTGATTGGATTAAGAAGCAAAATCTGTCTTTTTGTTGTCTGACAGAAATTTACCTTACTTCCAAAGATGGGCTTAACCTTGCAGAGAAAGGATGGAAAAAAATACTCCAAGCAAATGGCACTAAGAAACAAGTAGGTGTTACTTTTCTAATACCTGGCAAAATAGACTTAAATTAAAATTAATCAGAAAAAATAAAGAAGGTCACTTCATTCTGATCAAGGGAACAAGGCATTACAATTGATCAAGAAGGCATTAGAGTCATGAACATATATGCCCCAAACTCTTGTATACCCAATTTTGTAAAAACAGTACTACTGGACTTCAAGACACAGATTAACCCCAACTTAATAATAGTAGGTGACTTTGGTACCCCATTCTCTTCAGTAGACAGGTCAAGTGGACAAAGAACAAATGAGAAACATCTGAGTTAAGTGGTATCATATCAGATGGACCTAACAGACAGAATATTCCACTCAAGAACAGAAGACTACACATTCTACTCAACAGCCAATTGAACTTTGTCTAAAATAGATTGCATACTGGGTCACAAAATAAACCTCAACAAATACAAAAAATTGAAATAATTCCATGTATTCTATTGGACCACAATGAAATAATGTTTAAAACCATCATTAAAGAAACTGTCATAACTACATGTACTCATGGAGATTAAACAACATACTCCTGAATGATGAATGGGTCAAAGAAGAAATAAAAAAAGAAAGTATTCCTGGAATTAAATGAAAATGGTAACACAACACACAAAAAAACCTCTATGATACATTAAAAGCAGTTCTAAGAGGGGAGTTTATAACTTTTAAGTGCCTATGTTAAAAAAAAAATCAGAAGAAAAATTAATGACTTAATGGTACAACTCAAGAATCTAGAAAAGCAAGAACCAACTAAACCCAGCAGAAAAGAAGAAATAAAAATCAAAGCAGAAATTAATGAAATAGAAAACAATACAAAGAATGAATCTAAGAGCTGGTTCTTTGAAAACACGAACAAAATAGACACACCATTAGCCAAGCTAACCAAAAGAAAGAGCAAGTCCAAATAAACAAAATCTGAGACAAAAGGGGAAATATCACAACAGACACTTGAAAGATGCAGAACATTATAAGGGAATGCTTTAAAAAACCTATTCTCTATTAAATTTGAAAATCTAAAATAAATGGACGAATGTCTAAATTCAATGGAACCACCAAAGTTAAATAAAGAAGAGATCAACAACTTAAACAGAACCCTAACAAATGTGGAAATTGAAACAGTAATACAAAGGCACTTGACTGAAAAAGAGCCCAGGCTCAGATGGATTCACAGTACCTTCAAAGATCTACAATCAACAATGCTTGAATTATTCAAAAAGATAGAAACAGATGGGCAAAAAGAAAATTAATGATCTCTCAACTCTCAGCAGTGAAGCTTTTTCATGCAACAAATGGTGATTAACCCAGAAAGCCACAACTGGCCAAAGTGCAGGGAATAAGAGACTGCAGAGAACTTAACCATGAATGGGACACCTCTATCAAACTTCTGTGACCCAGGGCTCAGGGAACATTGTGGAAGAGGGGGGTAGAAAGAGTGTAAGAGCCAGGGATGGTAGATGACCATAAGGAAACAGCGTTTTCTAGACAGCTGGGAATTTTGCTTATATGAACTTTCAGCAATGATGACAGTATGAACAAGACCCATGCAAGGCCAAACCAGAGAAAATCCCAGCATAGAAGTGGGAAAGTGGTTAAAAAGTCCCAACCTTAGCAAAGGAACTGTTGGAAACTGGTGACTACTGGGAGAGGGAGAGTTGGTTTTCTTTAAGCATGTCATGCTAGATAGGTTAACCAGGCTCTAGTGCATGGACACATACCAACGGACATTTGGGGAAACTTAGCTCAATAGCCCTCAATATATACAACAGAGTACATGAAAGCCCATGGTGGGGTGCTATAAGATAGGAAAGTGGGTCTAAATATGATCAAAATATATTGTATGAGACATAAAAATTCAATTAAAAATTTAAAAAATGCTAAAACAAGAGTCCCACCACTACACATTTTCATTGTCACTAAACCCCAACACACTGGTAATATTTCTCTTTCTTTTCTTTTCCTTTAAAAAAAAAAATCATTCCTGAGTATTTTAATGTGGAGCAAGGGTAAAGAATGAATCCTCTAGGCTACTTTGTGAAATCTCAACTACATTTAGTTTAAGGCTTTACCTGTCAGAGTGGGATGATCACCTATTTATGACCTGTCAAGGTAGAAAATGGACAGTCATCTCATTTCATCCTGAGGTATCATTGCCTATTTCTAGGTTGAGTAGATCATCATCCATGTTAAATGACACTGAGAAAAGTATTCCCAATCTATCACCTCCAAATCTTTGTCCTATCACTGGGAAATTTTCCTTGACAGTTCCCTCTTTTACAAAATGCAAGCTTTTTTCCCTCTTTTTTGTATACTTTTATTGAATTTTTGTGTATTTCATACACAACATCTTAATAATCTTTATACCCCCTTCCCCATCTGCACTTCTCATGCCCCCCCACTGGAGTTCATGCATTCTGTTATATATGTTAAGGCCTATCAAGTCAAGTTAGTGTCCCCAGATATTCCTCAGTACAAGTCCGTCCACTGAGGTCTAGCCAGCCTATCTAGAGTCACTCCCTTAAAGAAGATCAGCTCTTCCTCACCCAGCAGTAATCAGCTGCCAATAGTTCTTTGGCTAAGATTGGGTCCTACTACCCATTTCCACACTTCTATGTTGGGTTTTTATGTTTGAGTTTGCCTGGGTCTTGTGCATGCTGACACCATGGCTGTAAGTTTATAAGAGCAAGATCCTAGGAGCCCGTAAGACTCTATTTCCATATGGTCATGTGTGGGAAGCGAGCACAGCTGAGCCAGCCAAAGATGGCGCCCTGGCTGGCTGCCAAACCTCGTGCTGTTTACTCCAACTCTTGGCGGATTGCCAAGGCTCGTGATTCCCGCTTGTTTACTCCAAAGTATGGAGAGGCCAAACAGGTGCTGCCAGCCTGATGATCTTGCTACATGCCTAATAAGCTACACTCTGCCTGGCCGCTGCACATGTGTGAGCCCTGATTGGTACTGGCTGGGGGGAGGGCTGTTGGAAACGCTATATAAAGAGCTGAAGTGTGTAATAGGGAGAGACAGCATCATAGTGAAGAGAATATGAGAGAGAATAAGAGAGAATAAAGGAAGAAAGAGAAACAGAAGCTTGAACCTCACCTTGGTGTCTGTGTCGTCTTTCCTGGACTCTGCTGGACAGAGTCCCGGCTCGCGACAAATGGTGGCCCGTAC
>NW_008337053.1:439632-450151 GCF_000622305.1 Nannospalax galili | reverse complement strand
GGGGAGGGCTGTTGGAAACGCTATATAAAGAGCTGAAGTGTGTTAGAGAGAGAGACAGCATCATAGTGAAGAGAATATGAGAGAGAATAAGAGAGAATAAAGGAAGAAAGAGAAACAGAAGCTTGAACCTCACCTTGGTGTCTGTGTCGTCTTTCCTGGACTCTGCTGGACAGAGTCCCGGCTCGCGACAGTCATGTACCTTGACCCTTGGCTCCTACAATCTTTCTTCCCCCTCTTCCACAATGGTTCCTGAGCCCTGAGTGGGTGAAGTTTAATATAGGAATCCTGTCCAAGGACCCATGCTCTGCAGACTCTTATTCGCTATGCCTTGACCATTTGTGGCCCTTTGTGTTCATTGTCCTCTGTTGCATGAAGGAGATTCGTTAATGAGGGTTGAGAGATGCATTAGTGTTCTCTCTACCCCTTGTTCCACTATGTTCATGAGAGCCTTAGGTGTATAGATTCCATTGCAGATGTGTCACTTAGGGTTGGGCATTTCATAGACACTTAATCTCTATGTGTGACCAGTTGTGGAACTTTGTAATAGTTTCTGCCTATTGCAAGATAAGCTTCTTTGATGAGTGGTGACTGGCATACTTGTCTGTAAATATAAGGATCCGTATTTAACACATAGTAAGAAATTACATTTGTCTAAGGATATGACAGCCTTGGGGTTTTCTCTAAGATCTATGACCTCTCCAGCCATGTGTATTTGGCTATGTTTATAGTACTACACATGCGTCCCCCCCCACACACACACACTGAGTGGGCTTTAGGTCCAATTAGGTAGTTGTTGATTACCCCCAAGATAAAAGTGTCACTACTGCCCCAATATAGTTTGCTGTGCTGGTCATTGTTGTGGCTTTAAAGCTGGGGCTGGACCATTGATTGATGTTCTCCCTTAACAACTTGCATAGTGTCTTCCAAAACTATGATAGCTAGGATTCAGAGAGGTGATTTCCAGATCAGTTCCAGCTCCATTGTTCCAAATACTGTGTCTGAGGCATGTCCTATTTTCAGCAATAGGGTCTTACCTTCAAGTTCTGGGAGGCAATCAAGGGCTGTGTCAAAAGCCTGTGTAATTTTGGGCGTCCATTGGACTACCCTTGCCAACAACTCAGAGGAAGGTTTCTCTCATCTGACAGTGTTTCTTGTTGTGTAGCCTTCTTTTAAAATTGAATATCCTTATCATTCCAGTATTAGTACGATGTGCAATTGCTTTCCTCAAATTCACTAAATAATTCTCTTCCCGTGGTGTTCATGGTGGAGAAGGAAATGGTGATGACTCAAATCCAATGTAAAGGAGCTGGGATATCTGAAGGGTGGGGCCATTTGAGAACCTTTCATTGAGAACTTATTTGGGTAGGGCCTCAGGTTTCTGCAAAGAATTGCAGTTACCTTTTAAGAAATAACTATAAAGGAAAGTAGCAAGAAAAGAACTGATTTAGAGAAGCACAGATTTGGGGGTGAAGGAAATAAAAACCAGTGAAGAATCTTGGTAGGATTTTTGAATGGAGTCTGAATTATAAGAAATGATTTTCTTAAATAAGTAAATGAAAGTGAAAGTAATAATTCAAACTCAAACTCGAAAGAGAAAAAGGAGTATGGTGATTAAAAAATAGTTAGCATAACAATCAAATTGATGAGGTATTAGCAGATGATCAAAAGAAAGAAAATTAAAATAAAGTCACCCCCAAAATATAAGTAAATTCAGAAAACAAGTGTGCATACACACAAAAAATCAGATTTTTCTTGCTGCTAAGTTTTACATCATGCTCTCTGTGTGTCCTTTTGCCAAGTCCTACTCAACTCAATCACATTCTCCCCTAGACTGTTATATTTCCTCTGAGGTTTTCTCCCCAGATTTTCCTTTGCAATATATTCTTACCCCATGTGTTGATTAGTTTTTCAACTTGACACAAACCTAGATGTATAAAGAGAATCTCAGTTAAGGAATTGCTTCTGTCAGATTGGCCTGTGGGCATGTCTGTGGGGCATTTTCTTGATTATTAATTGATAAGGGAGGGCCAAGACCCCTGTAACAGGTGCCATCCTTGGGCAGTTGGGCCTGGGCTTATAGAAAAGGTAGCAGAGCAAGCCAGTAACCAGCATTCCTCCATGGGCTCTGCTTCACTTCCTGCCTCCAGGTTCCTACCTTGAGCTCCTTCCTTGGCCTCCCTTGATGATGGCCTAACATGTAAGACAAAATAAACCCATTCCTCCCCAAGTTGCTTTCGGTCATAGTGTTTAACACAGTAACAGAAACCAAACAAAAACACCCTCCCCCCAAAGGAAGCTTCTATAGTAGTAGGTTTCCATATGACTTTTTCTAAAGTGTTAGTTATTCCTCCACATCCTCCTACCCTGCCCTCCCATTCCCCACCCCCACTTAACCCTTTCTATTTAATTAGTCCCCTTCCCCCTTTATATCACTACATTCTGTCTCCCCTCAATTGAAGCCCCTTACTAGTTTCCTGACCTCCAAGGATTTTTCAGTTGAAACCTATCTAAAGATTCAAAGCTAGCATCCACTTATGAGAGGGAACATGTAATATTTTTCTTTCTGGTTGAGTACCTCAGTATTATTGTTTCCAGTCCATCTATTTACCTGTGCAATTCATAACTTCATTATTCTTAACCTTGACGTTCCATTGTGTAAATGTACTATATTTTCATTATCCATTCATCAGTTGCTAGACATCTATGTTTTTTCCATTTCCTGGCTGTTGTGAATAGAGCAGCAAAGATCATGGATGAGCAGGTGTCTCTGTAGTAGGATATAGGGTCCTTTAGGTGTATGCCTGTGGTGGTTTGAATGAGAATGCTCCCCATAGGCTACAAGTATTTGAAAACTTGGTCCTCAATTCATTGTACTGTTTGAGGAGGATTGTGGAACCTTTAGGAAGTGTGGCATGCTGGAGAAAGTATGTCATGGGGTGGGGTTGGGCAGGCTTTGACAGTTCAAAGCCACATCCCTCTTCCAGTTTCTCTCCCTGTTTCCTGTGCCTGCTTGAAGATTTGAGGGCCCAGGTTTCTGTGCCAGCAACCTCTGCTGTCATGCCTCCCCTCTATGGTGGCCTCTTTTCCCTCTGGAACCCTAAATCATCTTCTGTAAGTTGTCTTGGTCATGGTGTTTTATCACAGCAAAAGAAAAAGTAACTAATAATAATGCTCAAGAGTGATATGGTTGGGTCATATGTTAGATCTTTTCCTAGCTTTTTGAGGAACCTCCACACTGATTTCCACAGTGGCTGTACCAGTTTGCACACCCACCAGCAGTGAATACACATGTTCCCCTTTCCTCACATCCTTACCAGTCTTCATCATCTTTTTTTTTTCTTCAATAGTAGCCATTCTGGCTAGGGTAAGATGAAATCTCAAAGTAGTTTTAATTTGCATTTCTCTGATGGATAAAGATATTGAACATTTAAAAAATATGGTTCTCTGCAAGAGCGGTCTGTGCTCTTAACCACAGAGCCAACTCTATATATATATAATTTTTTTTCTTGAGTTCTTTGTATATTCTGTCAGATGTAGAGCTGGTAGGGAGTTTTTTTCTCATTCTATAGGATGCCTTTTCACTTGAATGATGGTGTCCCTTGGTGTATAGAAGCTTTTTAGGTGCATGAGGTACCATTTGTCAATTGTTAGTCTTAATGCCAGCCCTATCAGGGTCTCATCAGGGTATGCATTTTTGGTCCCTTTGTCTAATATCAGATGGTTGTAAATACATGAACTTAAATCTGAGTCCTCAATTGTGTTCCACTGATCAATGTCTTTTTGTTTCAATGCCATGCTGTTTTTATTACTATAGATCTGTAGTATAATTTGAAATCAGAAACAATGATGCCTCCAGCTCTCTTTTTATTATTCAGGATTACTTGGGCTATCCTTGATTTTGTGTGTGTGTGTTTCCATGTGAAGTTTGAGATTATTTTTTTCAATTTCTGTGAAAAATGTGCTGGAGTTTTAATGGGGATTGCATTAAGTCTGTAAATTGCTTTTGGTCGGATGGCCAGTTTTACAATATTAACCTACTGATTCATGAGCATGGGAGGGCTTTCCATTTTCTGGTATATTCTTCAATTTCTTTCTTCAGTGTTTTAAAGTTTTTTTTATACAAGTCACTTCCTTGGTTAGATTAATCCGAAAATATTTTTGAGGCTATCACTAATAGGATCATTTCCCTGATTTCTTTCTCTATGTTTGTTGTTTTAAAAATTATTTTAAAAAGAGCAACTAAGAATAAAAAAAAAATAGATTACTTTCAAGACCAGAGAGATGGCTCAGCAGTTAAGAGTACTGAATGTTCTTTCCCAGAAGACCTGGGTTCAAATCCTAGCACCCACATGATGGCTAACAACTGTATGTAACTCTGGTTCCAGGGGGATCTTATGCCCTCTTCTGTCCTCTGTGGGCATTGCATGACATGTATGCACTTACACACATGCAGAATATGACTCATATTCACACACACACACACACACACACACACAAAGATTACTTTCAAAGAAACATGAATTGTGCTAAAAATTGATCTCACAACAGTGAAACCAGGACAATAGAAAATATTTCAAGGTGCTGAAAGAAAATAATCATAAATTTGTAAAGTTATACCTGGAAAAGTTATCTTTTATCTTTTAATAATGAAGGAAAAATAAACTTAGAAATGTTCAGGCAAAATGAAGGAATTAACTTCTAATGCATCTTCCCTAAAGCAGCTTCTCAAGGAAGCACATCAGGAAGAAGCACTGTCATACCAGAAGAAAGGCGAGAAGCAGGAGACATGCTCATAGGAACCTCATGGCTAGATGGTAGCATATGACGACACAAAACAATCTGTAACTTACGGAATTACCTTGTTAAAATATCTTATGTGTTATTTTTATTTTATGTGTATCAGTGTTTTGCCTGCATGTATGTAAGTGCACCCATTGTGCAGTGCCGGCAGAGGTTAGAAGAGGGTGTTAGATCCCCTGGAACTAGAGTTACCAGTGGTTGTTAACCACCATGTGGGTGCTGGAAATTGAGCCCAGGTCCTCTGCAAGAGCAGTCAGTGCCCTTAATTGCTGAGCCATCTCTCCAGCCCCAGAATTACCTTTTTAAATTTTTTAAAAAAAATTTATTTATTATTTTTATTTTATGTGTATGCATGTATTGCCTGCATGTAGGTTAAGTGCACCCATGTCGTGTAATGCCCGCGGAGGTCTGAAGAGGCTGTTGGATCCCCTGGGACTAGAGTTACAGACAGTTGGTAGCTGCCATGTGGGTGCAGAATTGCCTTTTAAGGCAAGTAAAATTCTGCATACAAAAGCATAGAACAGAAAGGATTTCTTATTTTGTTTCTTTTTTCTTCGCTATCTTGTTTTTAAATTGTTCTTTGTCTAACACATAAAAGTGTTTTAATTGATCTCTATTTAGAAAAGTAGTTTATCACTAAGTAGAACAGCAAGGTTAAATGTCATTGGAATTATATTTATTAAGTAATGATTTTCACATAATAACTGCTCATTAATTTTTTTTCTTGTGAATGAAACTTCATTAAAAATTCCAGCTCTGCAGTGAGCACATGTGAAATCAGACTGTACCTGTGACTCAGCCTAACCCAAACTGACAGAGATTGATGGAATGTTAATTGATAGCAGCTGGGTGACTGGCAGGACTGCGTCTGCAGGAAAGGGCCAAGGATCTCTCAGCGAGTATAAGACTTAGATTTGTCAAAGACCCCAGAGACTTTTTTAATGAGACTGACCTCTGGTTAAAAGTAGAGTGAAGGGGAAATAAAGATAATAATTTGGGGACTTTAGGTCCTTGCATATTTTCCACTTAATAACCACTGACTTAGGAAATAGCTCACGGAGTTCTCATAGTAGTGCTGGCTTGGCTTTAGTGACCTCTAAACACCTGTAGGTGGGCTTGAGACTTGTTGGTTAGCAACACTGGAAAAATATATGAGATGGAGAAAATAGGGAGTCCCCAACTTAAAGTACTACTCTCAGTGTCTTGGCTGAGAGGAAACAGGCCATGGTGACTAGGTTTGCCTCTTCTTGTAAGCTGAGAGGGGCAGTTGGAAGAGACTCTGGGTGAATTTGAGGAAATAAGATCAAGTTTTGTGTATCGCCAGCTGGCTCTATACCAGTAAGAACCTCACATTATATGAAAAACTCAGTTATAGTGGAATAAAATGAGAAAGCTAAACTTTACTACAGGTGCCAGGCTGGTTGGGTGGAAGCTCAGTACAATCCTGGGGCTTGAAAAGCCCAAAGAATCCTAAGTACCTTGTCCACTAAACAAGACAATTGGCCTGCAAACATAAAGCTGACTGTGTAGCCTGACAGCACTGACTTGGGGCGTGTGTGAACTGCTGATGGAGGAGAGTGTTAACTGTGTTGACGTGTTGGAGCTATCTGTCTTCCTCAACACTGTTTTCTGTAGCATACTAAATCAAACTCTTGACATTGCATTTTACCTGTACATACCTTGGAGTTGTGACTACTCTTGAGACGTGTCAAAGTTCTATCAAGTTCTCACAGAGGAGTCACAAAACATGAGCCATGCATAGTACATCCTCCCCATCTGTGACACTGACAAATGCATCATGGTTTCTATGCGTGTGTCAGGAACATGCTAAGTGCTTCTCATCTCGAGCTTATGATACTCCTCACAAACTTTGAGGGAGTCAGTGTGCCTACACAACTCCACCTCCCTATCTACCATTAAGATGTACATCACTCTGCTCTGTAGAAGGACTGACTGTGGCGCTGGCTGTGGCTCCCCCTTCTCTTTCTCACTTAACCTCAGTAGGATGAAGTGACTTTACTGCTTGTATGTGCTTTGCCCATACATGGAAGTACATGTCTCTGGACAGAAGTCCATTCAGAAGACTAGGAGCTGTTTTCATTTTTGGAGACTGAAGGCTATTCCTTCACTAGACTAACATTCCAAGTCATCTTTTCATTTTTTACCATTAAGCAGTGTTTATTTCAGGTAAGGATTCTGTTTTTATGATGGCTATGAAAAAATAGAAGAAGGCAGACAGAGAAGGCAGACTTACTTTGGAACTTACTAGCTTGCTTCTCTTCAGAAGGCAGAGGAAAGTAAGCAGGTGGAGAGGGCAGAGCAATGACAGTCTTTCAGGTTAGAATATTTTAGGTACTCTTTTCCAACCTTATAACCCAAAGAATGTTGGCAACTTGCATTTTGACTCAGAAATCTGGAGAATTATGTGGATGTTGTAAAGGAAGTGGGAGGAGAAACTGTGTGGCATCTTAAATTATTTTATAGGTTTAAAATTGTCTCTGAGAGTGCAGGGATACAAAGGAAGTTTTTTTTTTTTTTCCTCCAGTAGGAAGTAGCCTTGAGCAGGAATCAGAGAGCGGTAGGAAAACCAGCCCTGCCCCTCATCTCCTACACTACACGGCAGGGATAATGCTGGGGGCTCTGCATTCTGACAGGGAGCTGCAAAAAAGGAGGCATTAGTGGAAATAAAGACACAGGCCAAGTCAGCCTTCTGGAGACCTTGGGGTCTGATACTGCAGTCTGGACGGCAGTATAAACTGAGAACACAGTGAATAGGAATCACTACAGAAAGGGTGCACTGTAGGAAACATGGCTTTGTGTCAGAATTATCTGGAATGTTTGAAAATATTCAGCTTCCCAGGCACATGCCAGGTCTACTGAACCAGATTCTCTGGGTAAAGGTCAAGAATATGTATTTTTGGAACACTTCCTTAAGTCTGATGTTCAGCTAGTTAATCCAGAACCATGTTTAGTAGCTGTATAATATCCCATTATGTGTATAGCTATGTTAGGATATTACAAACAATATTGTAACAAGTATTCTTGACCTACAGATACTTGCCCAGGTCTTAGAATATATTCCTAGAAATAATATTTCTGAGTCAAAGATATATGTGATTTTGTGCATTTTGAAGCTTAATGCGTATTGACCTTCTAGACCTGAACCCCTTATATGTCCTCTAAAATCTGTATGATATCAAACAGTATATCATTACTTAACATCCTTCCCCATAAATATATGTGAAAACTATCTCTATAGGTTTGTATTTTTCTTTCTTTGTTTTGAAGGGCTGGGATTTATACCTTGTAGGGCTTCATATATACTAGACAAGGACTGTATCACTGAGTCATATCTCTATCCCCCTCACCGTGGTTTTCATTTGCCTTTTTTATTGTATATATTCTATGCCATTTTGGATGGGACTCATTGAATGTTGCATTGTGTATCTGTACATGCAGGAGTGTGCAGGTGTGTGTGTGTGTGTGCGCGCGCGTGCGCGCGCGCACATGCGCATATGTATGTGTGTAAATTAATAGCCACTCATGAAACATTGCAGGCTGAGACTAGAGAACCTCAGGGTGAAGGTGGTGAATAAACACTCTCAGTGCAAGTTGTTCTATGACGCTGGAGGAGAGGAGCAACAGTGCATGTTGCACTATTTTCTAGATCCCTCCATGTGAGGAGAAAGTAATTCTGGAAAGTATTGGTGGCTAAAGAATTTTACCTGTGGTGAAGAACTGCCAAGAGGGATCCTAAATGTCAGAGGGTTTTCTGACTACATGGACATCAGCCAGTTAGCTGGAAATGGGAGAAGCCAGCAAGGAGAAAGGAAGTGAGAGCAGGTGGACAACAGCCACACAGACAACTTCTAAGAATTTCAGGAAGGATCAAACAGGAGATTGAATGTCTTCCATCTACCCAAGATGGGCTTTAAACTCTTTTATTTGCACTTTCAGAGTCTCAGGTATTAGTCCTATGTCATATGCTTTATTTCCTTCAACTGAATTGTGCACCAGTTGAATACGGTGGGCTTTTTGTTCCAAACTCTGGTCCTCATGCTTGTGTGTAAAGTTCTTTATCCACTGAACCAACTCCCCAGCACTTTGAAACTTGTTTTTCTATGGTTATGTAATTGTTTTCTGCACATGCATATGAGCATGTGTGCATTCGTTTAGTAATCTTTTTTGTGGGGCAGTATGTATGTATGTGTTGTGCGTCTATGCACATGTGTGCATATGTATGTATAGGAGTGCATGGCTATGAGGGGGCTATGGAGGCAGAGGTCAATGTCCAGGTGTCATCCTCAATCACTCTTCACCATAATTTTTGAGAGTCTCTTCGTTGAACCTGGGACTGGTCAGATTGGCTAGGCTGGCTGGTCAGCGAGCTTCCGGGAGCCACCTGTCTCCACCACCCTGTCAGAGTTACAGATGCGTAGGGCTACACCTAGATTTATATGTGGGTACTAGGGATTCAAACTCAGGTCCTCATGCTTGCAAGCACTTTACCCACAGAGCCATCTCCTTAACCCTTCTTTTAGTTTTAATTTCTTCTTCCTTTGTGTGTGTGTGGTGTATGCATGTGTGCACGTGTGCAGATACACGTGCCCATGCAGGCACATGTAGAGGCCAGAGGTTGGTATGACCTCCTCAATCATTCCTCCACCTTACTGTTCTGAGACAAGGTCTCTTGAATCTGGAGCTCATGGTTTTGGTTGGTTACACTGGCTGGTCAGCAAGACCCAGAGAATCTGCCTTTGCTGAGGTTACAAGGCATATGCTGTCAACACCATGCTTTTTTATATGGGTACTGGGAATCAGGTCCTCAAGCTTGCATAACAAGTACTTTACCCCCTGAGCCAACTCCCCAGGCCTCTAATTTTTTTTTTCTTAGAAGTGTATTTGATCAGGGCTGGAGAGATGGCTCAGTTGTTAATAGCACTGGCTGCTCTTGCAGAGGATCTGGGTTCAGGTCCACCTACATGGGGGCTAACAACCATCCATAACCCCAGTTCCAAGACATGCAGTACCCTCTTCTGGCATCCATGGGCATTGTATGACATGGGTATATTTACATACATGCAGTCAAAACACTCATAGACATAAAATTAAATAAAAAATTTTTAAAAGAAATACTTTCCTTCAAATATTTCCAAGTACATAGACAGTACCTAGAATAGTGTGTGTTGAGTAGCTAGTTCTTTCTTCAGCTATATAAAATTCCTCTTCCTTCCCAGAGCAATCACTAAAATATACCTGTATCTGAAACTTTTGTTTTGTTCTATTAGTTCCCAAAGTGCACTAGCAATGTAGCACACTATGATAATTTAGACAACAGAGTGAGTGTGAATATCTGCTAGAGGAATTCTTTTTTATTCATTATTTTTATTTTATGTGTAGGAGTGTATTGCCTACATGTGTGTAAGTGCACAATGCTTTTGGAAGTCAGAAGAAGGTATTAGATTCCCCTGGAACTGGAGTTAAGGACAGTTGAACTGGAGTTAAAGACAGTTGTTAGCCACCATGTAGGTGATGGGACTTGAACCTGGGTCCTTTGCAAGAGCAACCAGAGCTTATTTTTTTTAACTTTTACAAAAACTTTATTGAGAATTTCATACATGCATATAAGGTGTTTCGATCAAATCTATGCCCATTCCCTCCCCTCCAACATCCCCCCCCCTCTGAAGAGGGGGAACTTTGGAACAGAGTATGCTGCTAA
>NW_008337053.1:438781-439397 GCF_000622305.1 Nannospalax galili | reverse complement strand
GAATCGGGATGCAGACTGCTCTGGCTTCTTCCATGCTGAACAGTGATGCAGGGTGAGGCAATTGGGGTACCCCTTCAATGGGTCTATCTAAAAGACTCCCAAATTGCATAACTCTTATCTGTAGAGAGAAAAGAAAGTCCTTGACTGGTGAATAGGGGATGTGAAGGAGAAGTAAAGGCAAGAGTAATTATCATTACAAGTTCTAGACAGGGAACTAGAAAAAAGTCAGAACAGGGCAATTTTCAAAAGTTCCTATGAGAGTCCATTGGAGTTTCTTGACAAAGGCTTCCAAAAGCATCCCTCTATTGGATTCTCCCTCATTTTTCTTTTTGTCTTCCAAGGCTGGACTCTAGAGTGATGGATACAGGACTTGCTTTCAGGTATTTTGATAGCTATTGGAGTGGTTAGATTCAGTGTCCATTCCCTCTCAAAGGCTTCTAGATAGGGGGAGAAAACAAATTTATCCGTCATTTTAGAAAAATAGCTGGTTGTCTCCCTTAGCTACAGGTGGGCACTACAGTATTGGAGACCAAGATTTGAAGTCTTACATCTGAGCAGCACATTATGGTTAGGAACAAAATCATCAATGGGAAATAATTGTCTAAATAACTTTTTA
>NW_008337053.1:435247-438642 GCF_000622305.1 Nannospalax galili | reverse complement strand
AGGTCATTTGAGGATCTGTTCCTCAGGGGTCACATGGGCTTAGGAGGAGCTCCTGGCTCCTCTCTTTCACCAGTTCCAACTATGTGAAGATAAGTCAAAGGTCCTGTTCGATCATGTCTGGCTTCACTTGGAAGCATGGAGGAAATGTTTCCTCTAAGTTGATCCTCCTCTTTGTATACTGGACACTGGTTCACGTTCATCTTGTGGGGTCTCCATGTCCTCCCTGAACAAGAGGACAGGTGACTCACCACATTTACAGGACATTTTGAGAGATGTTCCATAGGCCCCTGGAACTTGGTTGACCTTGGAGAGCAAGGGGCAAAAACTGTCCTTTAAGTCCCTCTGACCACATTAGTATAGGCCTTAAAGTATACCTGTTAAACATCCAATAAGTTTAGTTCCACCAGTCTGATACTTTTAATTATCATGTGCTCTGTAGATAAGGCTTAGGTAAAGAACCAAATATTCTCAGATGAACATTGACTCAATTGTGTATATTATTTTTGTCTCATCCTGTATATATCATAACAAACCTACACAGACCTTCATCACTTGCTTTGGCTTTCTCATTTTTCTATTTTGGAAAATAGCTCCATTCCCATATCCTTTTAACATCATTTACGTTCTCATTTTCTTTTTTTTTAAAAAATAATTATGAGACATACTAGCATTAACAAATAAATTTTCCAACAGTTGTGAAACTTCTTTTCCTGGGGATGCTAAGCAACACTTACTCCCTTTTAAGGTTCTAGAGTCAAGCCAATGTTTCATTAAAGTTTTACTGGGGAACTAATGAATTTATTGAGCTTACTTATCAGGGGTTGCTGAGTTGTATGTATGACCTGAGGGTGTGCACATTGGAACCCAGCTTGGGTCATGCCTTCTCTTCCTAGACTTCCCCAGATTATATACTTTAGCCCTCCCCAAATCCAGGAAGCCATGTGTGATTAGGGTCAAATTGCATACAGTTGGCTGGGAAGAGTGGATAATGCGGTGAGGGTCCAACGACCCTGCTTGGCCCTCCTTTAATGAATGAGCACAACCATCAACAAGCCCAATTGTGACGATGTTTAGCCATCAGGCTCAGCTGAAGTCGTGATGATGGTAGTTATTTCATGCAGAAGGGACTGCTGTATAGCATCATCTTATTAAAAGATGGGACCATGTGGAGGCAGGATCCGGGGGCTCTCAGGCAGTCCCCTGGGTTCTTGAGCCCTCTACTAGATGGAGGCCAGAGGGAGGCCAGAACTACGCACTTCCTGGCAGTCTGCTGAGATCCAAGCCCAGCAACCAGTGCTCTTAACCACTGAGCTATCTCTCTAGCCCCTAGAGAAATAGTTCTAATGCAGGTATTTCCTGGCTATGCTGCCTATACTTTTCACATGACATTTTTTAAAGTTACTTAGTTTATTTTTAAATGGAAGTATAATTCTATATGCTTTATGATTAATTAGGTACAAATGACATTTTTGCATTATTCACCTTTTTATAGGTCCTGATTATTAAATTTGTATCTAGGTTTTTTTTCTACATTTAATTTCTAGTAAACTAATACTAGCATGTGAGAAACTAATGTTCTGAATTAATTAGTATAAGACTTTTCTGATTAGGTGTGCTAATTAAGTTTCTGTGACCATAATAAGTACTTAAGATAATCAACCTATAAAGAGAAAAGGTTTGCTTTACCTGGAAGTTTTAGAGGTTTTGGTCCATGATTGGTTGATTTTGTTGCTGTGGCCCTGTGGCAACACCTCATGGTGGAAGCATGTGGCATAGAAAAACGTTCATCCGGTCACCGGGAAACAAAAGAGTGAGACCAAGTTTCCATAGTTCTCTTTGAGTTGAAGCTTCCAGTGGTTTGAAGACTGCCCATTGCACTTTACCTCCTGAAGGCTTCATTGCCTCCTGCATCCCATGGGCTGGGAACCAAGCCTGAAACACGGACCTCAGTGTGTATGTGAGTATTCTAGAGGCGTTATCGCAATTAGGATTCCAGTTATTTGGGGGGAATCATGTAGGGAGGCAGTTATCATCAATAACTAATTATAATATTTGCCTTTTCATTAATATATATTCCTATTATTTTTAAGTATCACTGGTCATATTGGCTAGCATTTATAAAACGTTAATATGTCATAGTGGTAACAGGGTCATTCCTGCCTTACGTTAGTTTCTGGCAGTGTTTCCCAAAGTTTCTTAAGGTAGTATTTAAAAAAAATGATAGATGTGTTATAGAAACATTAATATATTAAAGATGCTGAAATATCTGTAGAAAAGAGAGTTAAATGTGATCAATCTATGCTTATCACTTCCTAAATGTATTTAATAATCATGAATTTCTCACCTATTTTTGCTGACAGTAAGTATAATTTTGCCTGGTCAGTTCTATACATAGTCAAATATGCTATTGGATGTTGGTTTAGAACTATTTTCAAGAGTAATTTATATAAATCGCTTTGATTCTTATTTTACTGTAATTAATTTTATTATTTTACTATAACTAAATTTTATCAAATATACATTTAGTATTTAATCAATATGATTGAATGTATTTTTCTTTTGCCCAACATAATTATATTTATATATTTGTTATCAAACTACTCTTGAATTCTTAATAGAAACCACTTAGTGACTATTGGTTTCATTCTTTTAAGATTCCTCCACATTTATTTTTTAATCTGTGGCACAAATGATGTTAATCTCTAGGTTTTTGGGGTATGTCAATGTCAGCATACACCAACTTCATAGAATGACTTAAAGTCTTTCCTATTTGAGTAAACCCTTGCTAGAATTGTAGTTTAAAAATTCTGTTTCTCTAGAGTTTTAAAGAGCTGACTGAATGCACACTTTGCTGTTGGGTGTTTGGAAGCTCTTGCAGGGCCTTTTAGCATATACCCAGGTTTTCTCATAGTTTGTTTTCGGGGTAGTTTGACCATCTTAACCCTGGACCAAATTTGTAACGTAGTTTGGTTTAATGGAATCTGATAGAAGTAACGACATGTACTTTTAAAACCTGGGCCTTAAAATGTCTTGTATAATTTGCTCTTCTTCTGGTTTCTATGTGAATCACCCCAAGCTGGCCTGCTAGAAATGAGAGATAACCACAGTGGCCCATCCAAGCTGTTCCAGACTAGTCCGGAGTCAGACATCACCTAACAAGATCTCAGGCAGACCAGCAGAGCTGCCTAGCCAGCCAGTAGAGACGGCAGACTAGGAGCAGGCACAGAACAGAAAACTCCTCACCTGACACAGACTCATGAACAGTCACATGCAGCAAGAGCTAACTACTACAGTTACACTCCTTAGAAAAAAGCTTCCACAGAGACTTAAAAGTTTATTGCAGTAGTTTTATGTAGCATTTTCTTATGAATTTTCTATATTTTTTGTTGTTTGAA
>NW_008337053.1:430735-435147 GCF_000622305.1 Nannospalax galili | reverse complement strand
TCTTTTTATAATTAAATTTTCCTATTAATTTTTAAGATGACAACAAAACCCATCATTGTGTATACTAAGTAAAAATAAAATGAAAAATTAAGAATATATTTATTTTCATTTTATTTTTACTCTTTGAGGATTAATTTTGTTGCTATTCTAGAGGTTTGGGTTAAATGATAACTTTTTTACTTACTAAAAGTGCATTAGAACTATAGGTTTCTTTTAACTCAGCTTTGGCAGACTGTCACACAAAGTCAGAGTACTGTCATCTTTCTTACATCTTGCTATATTTAAATTGGTAATTTAACATTTTATTTCTTATTTAAAAAGAAAATAAAAATTTAAAGTGCTTTTCTTTTTACTTTTTCTACCTAACAGTTATAAAATTCCAATTTTATGACAAAATCATCACAAAATACAGTGCTTATAAATTTAAGGACTTGATATGATTTTTGTGTGTATGTATGGTTTTCTGAAAATAGATTCTTGTTATCTAAGCAAAAGTTTAAGCCTTCTGAATTGGTAAAACAAGGCTTTGAGTAGTTAAGGTAATACTATAAAGGTGAACTAGAAAGCAAGGAAAAGGTAGAGGGGTATTGATGGACTTGACAGAACAGGCAGAAGGAGAGCCATCGCTGGGAGTGCCAGTCTCATAGAGAACAGATCGCTTACTTCACTGCTGTTTTGGCTGAATGAGACAGGAACATGGCGGCAGGATTTTTCTCTGAGTGGATCTTTAAAAAATTTTTTTAAAATTTTTTGTGTATAAGTGTTATGCCTGCATGCTTGTAAGTGCACCCATGTTGTGCAGAGCCCATGGAGTCCAGAAGAGGGCGTTAGAGCCTTTGAAACTAGAGTTACAGATGGTTGTTAGCCACCATGTGAGTGCTGGGATTCAAATCCAGGGCCTCTGCAAGAGCAGCCAGTGCTCTTAACTGCTGAGCCATCTCTCCAGCCCCCTCTGAGTGGATCTTTACACAGAGAGCAAAGGCTCACAAATACATGTATAAGATCACTTGAAGCCCACTTGGGGAAATACAGCAGTTTGCTGGGAGGTAAAAGTAGGTAAAAAGATTGTGGTACATTGACTTGAGTGTGGGATTCTCTCAGCTGACTTTCTGGGGAAGCAGTTAAGGGCTTCTGTCATTGGGGCCAACAGGGAAGTCATGGTTCTTAATGAGAATATCTAGGTACTAATGCTCTAGAAGCCCCAGCAGTAACCAAACTATCAGAGCCAACATTCACACTGCTGCTTTCTGTTCAAGCTGCACTCCTGATTTGTAGACACCATTTCTGTTCCTGTTTTTGTTGTTAGTAATGTCTTTGCCAGAAAAGATTTGATGTAAATTTTCATCAGAAAATCAAAGAATCTCAGCTATCTTCATTATCAATAACATAATTAATTTTAAAAAATCTTTGTTATGCCTTATCCAATTTTTCTAGGTTTTAAAATTCAACACTTGAAAAAACAAGACTATTAGCAATGCTCTGTTAATCAGCTGGTACAACCATGCTTGTCAGAGTGATGATTTGAAGAAGGAAAAATGGTTTTGGTGAAGTAAGTATATTGTGTAATAGTAAATCTGCATTTTATTCTGAAATAAATAAGCAGAAAAGCCATTCAGATTTCTGTGTTGAGGAAATGCTTCCTCAGACATACTCAGAGTAAAACACTGGATGACCCATGGTGCCTGCTGGGAAAATTGGAGTTTGAAGTTAAAATACAGATGCATTCCCCACTACATGATAGGGTGCCAAAACCCCAACCAACAGGTTTTTACTGTTTTGTTTTTTTTTCTCTTGCTGGATGCCTATGAACATGTATACCTACATGTTCGATAAACTTCTTTATCTGAGGTAGAAAATGATGATATGTTGAAAAATAGTAAAGCCAGGAGGTATTAAATACTTGTTTGAGGTGTTATTATACCAACATTATAATTATCTGAACAACAAAAAGTCTAACTCTTAAATTTCATTTTTAAGAGTGGGCACAAATTCAGAGGACACTCATTCACCTAGATTGCTTGGAATCATCTGTCTCCTGGAACTGTGCTACACTTGGGAGGCAGAGGCAGGTAGATCCCTGTGAGTTCAAGACTAGAAGACTAGCCTTGTCTATATAGTGAGTTCTAGGCCAGCTGGGGCTACAGGAGACCCTGTCTCAAAAAGACCAAAAAAAACCCACAAAAACCAAAACTGTCTTGCTGAAACTCCATGCCTCCTTGTGTCCCAAGCCTGGACCCACCCAAAATTTTATTCAAAATGGTTTCTCCATCTTGCCTTTAAAAAAAATTTTTTTTAAAAAACCCACAAAAAACAAAACTGTCTTGCTGAAACTCCATGCCTCCTTGTGTCCCAAGCCTGGACCCACCCAAAATTTTATTCAAAATGGTTTCTCCATCTTGCCTTAAAAAAATTTTTTTTTAATTAATCAATTATTTATTTATTTATTTATTTATTTATTTTTATTTAGTTTTTGAGACAGGGTCTCCCTATAGCCCCAGCTAGCCTGGTACTCACTATGTAGACTAAGCTGGCCTTGAACTCACAGACATCTGCCTGCCTCTGCCTCCCAAGTGCTGGGATCATCCAGCCTTTTCATCCCTAATTCTAGGATATCTCGCTCACCTAAGGTCACACATCCTTCCCAGTCTTCACTGTATGCTATGAAGATGGGTTCACCTGCTTTTAGCACTTGGATATGTTAATTCTCAAGCATACCCACATTCATTCATTATCTTTTATCTTGGGGTGGAGTACCAAATTGAAGTTGCCAAGGAAACAAGATAGATGCCAGGTCACAAGACACAAGAGCACATGGTTTTGCTGGGGTTAATTAAGAAGTCACCAGTGAGGAAGGAAGAATAAAGATGATTAAGATTGTTTAAGCTGTTCTGTATGAAATACACAAAAAATTCAATAAAAAATAGTTAAAATAATTTTTAAAAAGTCAGTCCAGATTATGACCATTTATAAAAGCCATTTCCACACCATTCCGTTAGGGACTTTGCTAAGGACCTTATGTCAGGTACTACCACTCTAGAAGGCTTTAACTGCCTTTTACAAATCAGTAAACTCAGAGTTCCAGTGTGGTTTGTGGGTGAGGCAATACGCTGCAGTGAGGACTCACCCAACTCTGCCCGGCTCCCAGGCTGTACTGTTGCTCTGGCAAAGCCAGTGGTGACTAATTGTCTAATCGTGTTTCTAGCCCTTAATGATTGCTTTCTGTTTCTTTGTGGCCAGAGATTTATTTTAATTTTTCCTGTGGTTGATGGTCCATGACATAAGGTTCCACATTCATATACTATAACTCCAAAATGCTTATGTTGATGGCCAAGAAAAACTTCCCCTTCGGATCACAATCACTCAGAAACGTTTGCCTTTGCACTGTAAGCCTGTATTTACAGTTGGAATGGATACCATCCCTAGTTATTCAGCTTCTTTGTTTATGTTTTAAATGTTTTGACTATGTTTCAGGTAGAGTTCTGGACCCTGGAGATACTGATAAAGACCTCCCCATTCCCACTGGAGGGGATAAAGGAATAAATTTAAGTTGGGTATATATAGTATGAAAAATAGTCCTAACCACAATAAAAACAGTGTTGTAGACAGACTACCTTCTCTTGCAGGTAGTCAGAGAAATCTTTAGGCTCAGGTGACAGTTGAACAAGGATCAAAGGAGTAGTGGAGAGGAGTTCTGTGGGTATGGTAGCAGTTTCTGAGTAGCGGTACTAGCAGGTGTAAAAGCTCCTTTGAGAAATGGTGAGGAGACTTCAGAGACTGCAGCCATGTGAAGGTGCAGGCAGGTGGGAATGGGATGTTTGACAAAGGCAAAATGAGATGTGGTCTTGTAGGCCCTGATAAAGGCAAACTTTATTCAGAGTAAGACATGATGGAGTACTTAACAGAGAGGTAACAGGATGTGGATTGCTTTTCAGAAAGATCACCCTAGCTTCCTTCTAGGACTATAGTTTAGGGATGTAATGTCAGAAGAGGGTGGAGTCAGACCAAAGGGAAGACTATGAGATACCCCAGGTCTGATACAGATGGCATTATTATCTGATTGTTACATGTCTACTGCGATAGCTGCTGCTGAGATAGTTTAATGGGCTGGATAATTCAGGATCTGCCACTGACTTGTACAACAATGAAATTGTTCACAGCTTTGAATGTGCTGTTTATACAAATAGCACTGAATGTGGATAAACATGGTGGCAGAGTTGCTTCTTTCTAGAAGTCTTGCAGAGAAATGTTTGCACAAAGATGATGATGATGAAGATTTAAATTTTTTTTTCTTAAACTGTTTTTGAGACAGGGTCTCACTATATAGCATATAGATTTAATCTCCAGTGCTGAGATTAAAGATGAGTGCCTCCACCCTTGGCTTTTCTTAATGTTTAAATTTTATATTTTACTTT
>NW_008337053.1:405023-430709 GCF_000622305.1 Nannospalax galili | reverse complement strand
ATATGTTTTTAATTGACACATAACTGTGAATATTTGTGGGGTAGAATGTGACATTTCAGTATTTGTGTATGATGTGTAATGATCGGATAATAAATATTTATTTGGTTTTTAAAGATGTGAGAAATGACAGCACGTTAATTTGTTGATGTGATTCATCTAATAGAAGAAAATTGTCCTTGGGTTGGAGTGTGGATTGTCCTCCTCTAAAATTGCTTGTCTTATCTGCCTCCTTAGTGTAGGAGGCAGCACGTCAGCCTCGAAAATCTTCTTGTCCTGAGAATTCACAATCCCACTATTTTTTTTCTTAATGGTTTAGCTTTCTGATTTCTCTGTTCCTTAATCCCCTAGGGCACAGAGCCAAGTACGTTTTCAACATTCAACTATTTTCCTAACATCCCGGGAAATGTGAAGTGTGTGTCACTCCACTGAAACATTATGCAGCCACCACGGAATCCGCTTCATTTAAACATCTATTTTTTTTAAGGGCGTTAAAATTCGACCTACTTTCTTGCTCACTCGGTTAAGGGAAAGAATGGGTGGTTCCTCTGAGTCTTCCAGTTCTGATACTCGATTCTTGTACTTGACTCCCCAGAACCAACATGTGCTTCTACATTTAAATATTATGTGGCACAACTGATCCGAATAGCATCCACATAACACTGACTGGAGGAAAACCATGCATCTGTGTGAGGAGGATCAGTTGGTTCTTGCTAGAGCCATGCTAATTGTTCGGTCTCATTTCTCTTCCCCACAGAGCGCTCAGGAAAGCTGTCTTGCTCAGAATTTTCTGATAAGCTAATGTAGGTAGCAGTGATAATAAACTTTTGAGGGAAAGTAATCATTTGATTTTTATCTTGAAATTCCATGGCACCATCAGCTTATAAGAATAACAAGCAAATTCTGGCTCCCTGCCTCACCCACTGGAATAGTCTAATTTCTAGGTGTGTTTATCAAACATTTGACATGCTAAAAGGCCTGTGCCAAAAAGCTTCAAGACTTGGCTATTGATTTTTTTTTCACTGGGTAAACAGAATCACTTTGACATAATGTCAAATTTTGACATTTCCATGAAGTGTTTCCAAGGGTCGTCACCAGTGCAGGGTGCTCTACAAGGTCCATTGCCTCTTCTCCTCCATATATCCCATGATGCCTTGCTGCCTCCTCTTCCTCTATCAGCTTTCTGTTGCATTCTTCACTGTAAAATCAACTTAAACTGATTGTGCACAAAATGTGTATGAGTCATTTTCCTGTCACTGAATCGAGTCCATTCTTCTTGCTCTATAATGAACTTAGCATTTAACTTGATCACAACTAATGTGGTTTCTTGTAGTGAAAGATGGCTGTCTAAGACTAAGAGGTTTGGGTGACAAAAGGCCCACTACGTGCCCTGCAACTTCTCCTAGTTATCCCAAGAATGTGGGGCAGACAGAAAATAGAATCTGCCTTTGTTTCCCATACCCAACAAATAGTGATCAATTCATTTCCCTGCCCAAGTCCAGGAACATTTTTCATTATAAATGATTATATTAAATCACTATAGCTTTAAGTCCCCAAGAGGACATTAAATGTTTCCCATATTTTCATATATATATATTTATATATGATTTCATACAATCAGACCACCGTTTCTAAATTGATGTTATACAGATGCTGGTAGTTTGCCACAAAGATTTCTTGCTGAAATATTTTTGAGAACTACAGTTGATTAAAATACTTTAATATGCTAGCATTATTAAATATTTGGACTGTATTACTAGGGTACTTCCTAGAAGTTTCAACATGATGAATTTAGCAGTAAACAGTTTCATTACTAAGGTTTTAATTTTTTTAAAAAAATATTTTCTTATTTTTATTTTATGTGTGTGAGTGTATTGCTTGCATGTAGGATGGTGCACATATGACATGCAATGCCCGCAGAGGTCAGAAGAGGGTGTTGAATCTCCTAGAACTGAAGTTTGTAAACAATTGTTAGCTGCCATATGGGTACTGGGAATTGAACTCCGGGTCCTCTGCAAGAGCAGCCAGTGCTCATAACCACTGAACCATTTCTTCAGCTCCTCGTTACTAAGTTTTAAAGTGCAATTCCACTTATGTACTTTGTCACAACTCAGACTCCATAAAATGTTATGTGTCATTTTTTCTTTTTCTTTTTTTTTAATTTTAATTTTATCTATGTGAGTGTTTTGGCTGCATATAAGTGTACCACATTCGTGCGGTGCCCATGGAGGCCAGAAGAGGGCGTCGGATCCCTTGGAACTGGAATTACAGGTGGTTGTTAGGCACCATGTGGGTACTGCGAGAGTCCCAGTGCTCTTAAGTGCTGATCCACTCTCCAGACCCATGTCATTTTTTTCTCAACTTCTTTGATACCCCAAAGTCCTTTTGTTTCAAATTTGAAAGAGATTAGTTGTCTTTTTCTCCCCACTTAAATTCTATCAAACCTCTGTCACCAGGGCTCAGGAACCATTGAAGGAACCATTGGAGGCAGAAAGACGAAGAACTAGGGGTGGTGGGTGGCCACAAGGAAAGAGTTTTCCAGACGGCTGGGAAGTTGCTCATATGAACTTACTGTAATGGTGACAGCTTACATAAACCCATGCAAGCTCAAACCAGAAAAAACCCAGCATAGAAGTGGGGAAGTGGTTAAAAAGCCCCAACCTTAGCTAAGGAACTGTTGGAAACTGATGACTACTGGGAGAGGGAGAGTTAGTTTTCTTTAAAGGTGTCACATTAGACGATTTGACCAGGCTTCAGTGGATGCATGCACACTGAAGGACATTTGGGGACACAAACTTGGCCTTAACATGTGTGACAGAATGCATGAACTCCAGTGGGGGGGCAGGTGGCCTACTGGAGGATTCAGAGAGGGGAGGATTCTAAATATGATCAAGATGTATTGTATGAAATTTGAAAAAAATTCAATAAAATTTTTTCAGCAAAACCACATATGCAATGTGAAAGTCTGTGTGGAAGTCGGCCATTTGTTTCATCTGCTCCGTGGGGTGCTCTTATCAGCACCAACGCTCAGTTTATACTTGTTTCTGGAAGGCTTTGAGGGGCAGGAGGGGCTCTCAAGGGGCATCCAGAGCATCTCACTGACACCCACATGTGGCAGAAGATGGGCAGGTGTGGACTGACTTCTGCTTAATACACATCATCATCCTCTTCAACTGCTCCTTCCATTTCTAATCTGACTCTGCAGGGAACAAGATGTTCACAGCAAAACTTTTATCCAACTCATAGGTTGTCTTTTGACTTGAAGAGTTAGTATGGGCTTCCTGTCTTTCCCAATCTTTTAAATCCTTCACAGTTTTTGAAGTTCTCATTATAAATGTTTTGCATCTCATCTTTCATGCTCATTTTCTTCACTGGGGTCCTACTCTGGATTGCCTATTTCTGTTATTAATTTTCAATAGACATTTATAAGGAAACTATGATATATTAAAACCCAGAGATCTAAACACACACAGAAAACTACCCTAGTAACTTTGTTTATGTTGTATTTGTTTTGTGCATGAGGAAATCTCTAATTATGTAGGGACTGAGCCTGAAGATAAGGTTATAAGCCTTGAGAAACAATATTCTGGCTTATTAGATGAAACGAAGAAATTCTTAAGGCAGATCAAATGCTTAGAGTAAGAACCTGAGGGGAGGGGAGCATGCAGAGTCTTGATAACAGAGCTGGAAATTAGAAATATGTAAGAAATTTTTTAAAATTTAAAAAGAAATGGTATCCCTAAAACTGCACAAAACTTCAGGTGTTGGATCTGTAAAGAAAGCATCCAGAAACCTTCATTTCTTGCTCCAAAGTATTAAGAAGCTGTTACAAGTGTTTTGTGATTTACGGAATCCCACCATCCCAGGCTGAAGAAGAAGGGCACATCCATGGCAATGGGTAGAGACATCAAAGAGAGGAATGGAGGCAGCCAGGGAGAAACCGCAGGTGTGAGCAGGGAAAACACACACTGAGAGCCCACGGGTGTGAGCAGGAAAAATAATGTTGCTTCTTGATTACTTTCCCAAAACAAGGTGGTTGGTGCTAGCTCAAGTTGCTGCTTCCCTTGCCTGCAGGTACATGCAGGATGAATTGTGTTTACTAGGGAGACGTGGGCCTTTTACCCTTTTATGTAGTGACTGTGATCTTGACAAGGAAGTTAAAGGCCACATCAGAAGTTAAGGAGCTTTGGAATCTAAGAATTGTGCCTCCCTCTTTGACAGTCAATCATAAGTAGTGTAATTCAGGCTAAATTATTTAGCCTTCCTAAATCTATTTTCACTTCTGAAATGGGAATGTTATATGGAATGAAATATTTCATATAGAAATTATTTAAATAAAACATTTTTAAAGTTTCAAATATCTCTAATTCAGCTTTCATTGAAATTAAAACAAGAACTGGGGCTGGAGAGATGGCTTAGTGGTTAAGAGCACTGGCTGCTCTTGAAGAGGACCTGGGTTTGATTCCCAGCACCCAACATGGCTGCTAACAACTGTCCATTCCTTCAGTTCCAAGGGATCTGATGCCCTCTTCTGACCTTTGAGGGCACTGCATGACACGGGTGCACTTACATACATCCAGTCAGTATACTCATAAAATAATAAAGTCAAAATGAGAAATACAATTCTTTTTAAACATTTTTAATTTATTCTTTGAGAATTTCATGCACACATACAACTTATTTCAATCATATTGACTCCCCCCTCCAGTTCTTCCTGGATTTCCCCCATCCCATATCCCTCCAAACTTTGTTTTCTTTTTTTCATAACCCACCAAGTTCAGTTTGTGCTGCCCACATATGCATTGTTGTGGAACCATCCACTGGAGCATGGTCATCCTGCCAGGGACCACATCCCTAAAGAAAACTCACTCTTCTTGCCTCAGCTAGGAGCGGAGCCTCACATACCACCTCCCCCTCCATGCTGGAATGTTGACTGGCTTGATCTTGTACAGATCTTGTGCAGGCAGCCATAGCTCCAGTGATTTCATGGGTACAATAATGTTGTCATGTCCAGAACACACTATTTCAACCCACTCCTCCTTGACCTCTGACTCTTACAATCTTTGCACACCCTCATCGTCAATGTTCCCTGAACCTTGTACGGAGAGGATATGAAATAGATGTCCCATTTGTATCTGAGCACTCCACAGACACTTACTCCCTGCACTTTGACCAGCTGTGAGTCTCCATGTTAAGTGCTGGCCACTGCATAAAGAAGCTTCTCTGATGAGGACTGAAAGCTGCAGTAATCTATGGATATAGAGATAGGCATTTAGAAGACAGATTGATACTATGTCCACTTAGCAAAATAATAGTGGGTTCTCCCCTAGGTCCCATAGCCTCCCCATTTATGGGTTCTTGGCCAGATTTACAGTACTCGGTATGAGTTCCTCCTATGGATAAACACAGGTATGTTTTAAGCAGCAAACTTTTTAGACGCTAAGAAATGCCATGCGTTAGAAAATCAAAACACTAATTAGCCCTAGCCTTTGTTTAAATAAGTAATGTAGAGCATTTATATACCACTCACCTTAAAAATCAACCTAAATCTCTGTCCTGTAATTGCATAATTTCTGTGTAAGTCTTTTTGAAAATATGTTGAAAGAGTTTTTGTTTTTCTGAGACAGGATCTCACACTGCAGCTCAGGCTGGTCTGGAATTCACTAAACAAACTCTTGGCAATCCTGCCTCAGCCTACCAGGTGCTGTGATTACAGTTGTGAACCAACATCCTGGGCTTAGAAGGTTTGTTTTAATACTTTTACAGACTATTGAATTATGGCTATGAATGCTTATTATAGCAAGCTGCATTTGTTAACATGTATATGTGGAAAACTTTTCCTTTAGAATGACAGCTGTAAGACACTGATCTCATCTGCCAGTCTAGTTAAAATCAGCCTATTCACTGTGTCTTGATTGATTAATTATATAAATTAAATCAACCCATATGAAAATACTAAAAGACTCTCAGAATTATAAACATATCTAAGCAGTCCTCTTCTCTTAAATTTTCTTTACAAATAAAACTAAGATGGCCACAATAGATGAACTTGAAAATATAAGGCAGAAATTCTTACTTCCCTCTACACATGTGAATATTTGCCCTCATCTGTGAACTCTTCAGACTAGGCCCAGGTTTTGAAAGCTCAGATTCTGAATAGTCCACAATCTCACCAAGAATTCTCACTTTAAGAATTCTAAATTGGCTGGGTGTGGTGGCTCACACCTTTAATCCCAGCGTTTGGGAGACAGAGGCATGTGGATCTTTGTGAGTTCAAGGCCAGCCTGGTCTACATAGTGAGCTCTAGGCCAGCTGGGGCTACAGGGAGACCCTGTCTCAATAAGGCAAAAAAAAAAAAAAAGAATTACACATTGAATACTATAAGTTCAGTCCGGGGAGACAAGCCTACCCCTCTTTACACGTTTGCCTTCGCAGGGTTAGACTCACCAGACAGGCACATTTTCTGGTTTGGAAGAGATGTTCTAACTTAAAAGTAAGAACAGCTCTGTGGGTTCTGGGCAGCCCCAGCTACACTTGGACCTAGAAATGTTTGTTGCTTCCAGGTTGGCTGCTAACTCTGTCTTGATGGGCATCATCTTTCCTGTTGTGGGGACACATGGGGGCTGGACTATTTTCTACATGCCCAACCCAGTGCTCTTAGCTCATGGTCCCCAAACTCCTGTTCCCTCCCAGAATCTCATCCTAGTATGGCCCATGGAATGAGTTACCAAGCACACAGGGGAATGGTATAATAGAAACAGGAGCTAATCACTTTTGGGGTCCCTGATGGATATTTGTGGCATTGCTTATCGTAGTTCAGCAACTCCTTCCCTATAACAGAGAGAAGGTGAGTGGCTGGTAAGTCCTGTCTAGGCACCAGGAGGATGACTTGGTGCCGACTTAGTGAGTCAATCCTTGCCATAGCTCCTTGAATTCTGTCTTCCTAAGCTACCTCCTGACTCTTCCCAGTTTTCTCATATTTCCTGAATAACATGTGAAGCATAGCAGACCCTCTGAAGAGTTTAAGGAGTATTTTATAGCTGTACCTAACATTGGTTAGCTCTGTGAAGTCAGCTGGGGGCTTTGAGCAATTGGATCATTTGTTTTTATCCTAGGCCACCAAGAGGGTATTGGCTCTCCTGATATGTAAGCTTCCCCCTACCCCTGGCATGTCTGGCTCTGACTCTCTTGTGGTACCTTCATAGTATATCCCTTTAAATTTTGTTTTGACCACCCAACTGCTAGTTAAAACCAAGATTACTCCGATAGCCTAGGCGGCAAGATTTAACAAGTACATTTTATTAATTCCTAGATAATAAAACTTAAAAATAAGTCCTAAGATACATTTTAAAATGTGTCATATATTATTTTAGACATATGAGCTATGAAAGGAATGGCAATAATGATGCATTTAAATACATTAAATCATGGGGATGGCTGAAAGTGTTCCATAAAACAGTGGAAGTAATAACTGTAGATCAAGTTCTATTCAGAGAGATGAGCACACAGGGGCCAGGAGGGCTCAAGGACATGCATCTTCTGAGGCAGAAACCATTCTAACTGAATTCTTTGAGGTTCACTGAGAACATGCATAGTTTATAAAGCAAACTGATGCAATGTTCAAATACAAGAGCATGCAGGGCTGGTCTTTCCAAAGCCTGTGGGCATTGTATACAAGCTCTGCATGAGAAAGAATCTGTTCGCCTGGGAAATGCACTGTGGTTTTATTCTAAGGTGCTTTCAGGTACAACATCCCATTTAGTTTTTTAGTGGACTCTAGTAGTGTAGGCAGAATGAATAGTCATTTCACAGATGAAAACTGAACCTGGGGAAGTGCCTCTCCAACTTTAATGCACACATGAAGTATCGGAAGCTTTCGTTAAATGTGTATTCTGCTGCAGCGAGTCTAGAGCAAGCTTGAAATGAATTGCTGGCCCACTTCCTGAAGAGACTGACACTGCTGCATAATGTAAGGTCTTGAAAGAACATGAATGAGTCCTTTGCCTGGCCAAGGAAAAATTGGAAAGTTTCAAGGCATAGTAGAGAAATAAATAGGCATTGTATGTTTTCTAAATTAGTATCTTGGTGCTATTGGCTAATATTTTTTTTAAAAAAAACAATTTTTTGCAGGGGCTGGAGAAGTGACTCAGTGGTTAAGTACTGTTCTTACAAAGGACTCGGGTTCAGTTCCCAGCACCCACATGGTCATTCATAACCACCTGTAATTCTATCTCTAGGGGATCCAATGCCCTCTTGTAGCCCCTGTGGGCTCCTGCACACACATGGCACACATAAACTCATGCAAGCACATACACATATACATACAAATAATAAATGTAAAGAAGAAAAAAATTAGTGCAGATGTATATGATGTAATTTGTCACCATCTTTGTGGCAGCCCTGTAATATAAGTACTGTCAGTGTCTCTAGCTTATAGGAAAGGTTTTTTGTTTGTTTGTTTTGTTTTTTGAGATGGGGTCTCACTAACATGTAGCACTGACTGGAACTTGATATGTAGACCAGGCTGGCCTCAAACTCATAGAGCTCTGTCTGCCTCTGCTCCCTGAGTGCAGCGATTAAAGTCATATGCCACCATGCCTGGCCACCACAGGAGAAGCCTTTAGAGGACGACTTAGAGCTGGTTTTAAAGCCCTCATATGATATTTTACTGCTCTTTGCACTCAGTTGCTACATAGAATTGGACAGGGGTAACTTTTGTTTTTGTGAAATGAATACTTTGGTCCAAGAAGTGATAGAAGATTCTGTAAGTACCCCAGCGATGGAGTGGGCTGCCCTGTTGGAGTGCTTCTTGCACTAGATGGGTAATTGGACAATTCAATGGTTTTCAAACTGCTTTACAGAGTGGCTTCAGAGTTGATGTCAGGCGGGGGTAGAACAGACCTAAAGAACAGGCTCTGAAAGCTTCATCTTTATCAAGGAGAATTGTTTTTATCTTATTTATGTGTTGGGGTTCTGGGTAGGTTGTGTTTGAATAAAATTCTGTGATGCTACATGCATATTAAAAACCTTTAGGCTAGGTGGTCTCAGAGCTCTTGTCTAAAATTAGCATTGTGTGATTTGGCCAAGTTGGTGAGTTTGAGAGCTTAAATTAGAACTGGACCAACTGATCTTCCTCTTAGCCCATGATATCCTGAAATCTGGAGTGCTGTCTTCCTTCAGTGATGCACTGACAGGTCACTGCTCAGGAGAAGGAACTGAGAGCCCATTGATTTTGATGCAAAGTGTAGCTCTCTCACTAATGAGTCACGAAAACTTGAGCAACCATTTTTTTTATCTACCAAAATATTTATTTATTTTGCAAAATATTCTGCAAAATATTTATTATTTATTTATTTATTCATTTATTCATTTATTTATTCTGCAAAAAATTTATTCTGCCCCAGCATGGACTTTTTGCACTGAGAATATTTGGATTTTTTGTTTTATTTTGTTTCACTTTTCTTTGGTTTAATTTTTGAGGCAGCATCTTACTATGCAGTCCAAGCTGACCTGGAACTCACTATGTAGACTAGGATGACCTCACACTCACCAAAATTCACCGGCCTCTGCCTCTTGAGTGCTGGGATTAAAGGTGCGTGCTACTACGCCAAACTGCACTGAGACTATTATGTTGAACAAGACAAGAGGATCCAGCACTCACCAAAGTCACATATAAGGAGGTGAATCAGAGATTTAAAAAAGGACAGTCTACTGGTAAGAAGCATCTCATAATGAAACACAACAAAAACGTGATTTTGATGGTCTATGGACCACTTTAGATAGGGCAGTCACCTCTTGACATTTGGCCTGAGACCTGAAGGAAGGACGTTCGCATAGTCACCTGGGTGGGAGGGACAGGGAAGACTTCTGAGGCTGAGGTGGCAGTGCATGCAAAGTCAAGGCATGGGAATGATTTTCATAGTTTTGTGGAAAAGAATGTCCAAATGTAAACAGAAAGGAGTTTGTACTAAGTAAGACTGGGGAGGTAGGCAGGACTGCTCTTCAGTGCCAGGGTGCTCACGTTGGCTTTGCTTACAAGGGAGTTTGCCAGGAGGCCCAGATGAAACAGTGGAAGTAAGAACCTTCGAATGAGAGTACCTTGGTCTGGGGTAGATGTACATGAAAAGCGGTTTATTTTCTCCACCTTCCAACAAGAGGAAAATCCTCTACAAACACAGAAATGGAACAAAGTAGGATCCAGTATCTCTTCCTAATTAGGATCTGTGTGTATATGTATGTGTGTGCATGTGTGCATGTGTGTGTTGACCCATGCTCGGTGGGAAGGAGCAGATATGCTCAGGTCTTCTGGGGCCCCCACCTTTAGAGGTCTCACCCTGTGCACGTGGACACTTGACCAAGGCATGTGTAAAGCAAATGCTTGGTGTGTAGCTTTAAAGTGTTCTGGGCATCCCTCTCCTTGGTTTTCACAGCTTGCCCCAGCACTGAGAACATCTCACAAGAATGAAAGACTGGGAACTCTTGGTATTTTAGAGAACAAAAGATCTTATGGAAATTCTTCATTTTACAGATAAATAAGAGTCTAAGAGGTCAACCTTAATACAAAGTCATCTAGAGTATGGAAATATCTAGAACCTCAGGTCTCCCTCTTTGCCTAGGCTTTGGGTGCGATCTGCACTTGAAGGGCCTGAATTGGCCCAGTGGTATCAGCACACAGATGTGCTTTTTGTCTAGCCAAAATGGTATTACAAAATCCTGCCCCGTTAACCCTCTCGGTGGAGCATCATGTCCATTTGATAGGAACCCCATCACTCCCATCTCATGTATATATATGCAAACTGATATGCCCAGCCATTGTTTGCATGAGTTAAGACCCTGAGCCAGAAAATCCCAAGAGCCCTTCCAGTGTCTGACCCAAGGTCTTTTCAGGCATTTAGACGGCAGACAGGATTTCTGAGGGGAGAGAGAACTCTTTGGATTGATTGTCTCCTGGCAGAAACACCACCCATTAAACCAGAGGGGAGTAAGAAATCACAAGAGTTTAGTCATCTCAACCCAGAGAGGCCAAAGTCTGACTAAAGACAGACTCAGCTTATTAAATGTAACTTGTCAGAAACCACCCAGGAAGATCAAGAAGGTGAACCCCTTAAGGGTTGGGAATAAAGGGGCCCTTTTAGCTAAACCCCACCCTTTAGGGGAGACCCTTGTATCACACATGGAGAAAGTATGTGAAGCTGGAACATGATGCTCTCTGGGATGGCAGCATCCCTGTGGATCACATTTGAGGCTCAGTGCTGGGAGGAGTGATGTTGGCTGCAGATACTGGGTTGGCCTGGAATGAAACAATGACTATGCAGGCTTCAGGGAATTCTGCTAAGTATGAGATCACCCGGCTGTGCTGGGCTCCTTCACACAGCATGCTATCTGTAAGGGGGGTTAGAAAAGACAGTGACTTTCAACATTCCAGTAAGCCTTTACTTTTCCCCACAGAGTGAAGTCCCCTGCTCAGCCTTGCAGAATCCCTTTTGTAGAGCACTGATTTTGGATCCAGGATGACTTTGCCACACATTCTCCACAGTGGAAATGTGAAAGGCTGTGTAGTGAACTGTGTGGCCTATCTTCCTCACCTGGCCATCCATTTACTTGTTTATTCAACAAAACTTATTAAGCAACCATTGTTCTAGTGCTTGGGATTGATGAATGAACAAATTAAAAAAATCATGGAGTTTATGTTCTGTGTAGTAGGGAGGCTTGGTTCTCCAGTGTAATGGTATTGAGGTGGTAATTCTTTTAAGAGACAAGACTAGATCTTTAAGAGGAATTCTCTCCTTGTGGGAGTGAGAAGACCAGTGGGACAGGGATGTTTTAAGTGAACCCAGCCATCTCCCTGGGAGTGCTCTTCTGTAGCACCTATTCTTTCTATACACGCTCCTGTGGTGAGGTACAGTCCATCAGGGAGGTCTTCACTTGAGCTGAGAAGATGCTGGTGCTGTGGTCTTGGACCTTCAGAGCTATAAGCTAAATAAACTTCTCTTCCTTAGAAGTACCCAGGTTTGGGTATTTTGCTATAGTAACAACAAAGGCAGGTAGACTACTGTACTACCACACATCTCCCCGTCACATATAATACTACTGTACACTGTTCTCCACTCATAACTCTACAGTGCGAGATACGTAAGGATCAACGTTCATTAAAATATATGCATCCAGATACACCATGAGTCATATTTATACTGTCACTGAGAATCTGTATTTGTGTACACAGAGTATGTATTTCCAATCCAAGGTTTATTTTGGTGTTTTTGACCACATAATTTATGTTCACTTGAAAATGTTAACTAAATAAGAATCTGGGTCTAAAGAAAAATCTAGTAATCTGATCATAGAGAAAAACAACTTACTCTACTGGAGAGGTTCAATCATCTTGAAAAGGGTGTTTTCCTGTCAAAGAGCTAAGATTTTACACACATACATAGAAGAAAAGTCATTTTAGGATTGTAAACATGAAAACTAACTTGTCTAGAAGAAATAGAATATGACTGCTTATCCTTTGGCAGAATGTGCTACTTCAAACTCAGAGAGCTAAAAATCCGTTCCTTGGTGAATATAAATTGACTGTCGAGAATCTGCATACCAAATGATTATGTACTACATATTTCTGTCTTAATTCATGTGCACCATGTATTGTATAACATTACCTCATATGCTGTAATCATCATGTGTCACATATGAGATACATAAACCCCATCCTGAATGTCCTGCTAGGTATCAAAGCCATCCAAGTCTAATTAACTTATTTTACAGACTGTTTAAAGTTCTTATCCCAGAATATGCAAGATCAGAAATAAGAAATCAGTCTAAATATTTGAATACCCTCTTATACAAAACTATAGCATCTTAACTGGCTATTCTTTGATTATCTATACTTTCAGTCTAGATTTTTTTCCCTTTTTAAAATCACTTTGGAGCAGTTTAATAAGTGTTACAAAAGGCAGTCCTTTTCATATCGAGCAAACTCATGAGAGGGGAGTTATTGAAGATGGGCCAGCCATCATTTGGTCCACTGCTCTCACAGAGTCAAAAGGCCCACTCACTGCAGCCCAAAAGTTGAGTCCTTTTCATTTAGTATCCATATGTGATAGAAAAACCTGTCCCCCCAGCCCATCAAACTAATTCTCTTTGGACATCTAGGACATATGAAATATCTAGTCACTTGGCATTTGTATTGCCTTGAAGAACATCAGGCCCAGAACTTGGTAGAACACAGAAGAAAAGTGCATGGTGTGGCCTAGCCACCACTGTTCTCAGTCCAGGATGGGTGGATCATAGAGGTCAGAAAAAGAGAACACGCGATCTGGCCCGTGTCTTTGTTCCTGCCCAGTACTCTCAAGGGATTGAGTCCTACAACTGCATTCCTTAACCATATGTCCACTCCCCTCTTCTGACACATGCCTTATGAATCTTCTGCTTTTCCCATGTGCAGAGTTGAACTAGCGTGGGAGGAGCAAAGGCAAGGTTGAGATACTTTGTGTCAAGAAGCTTTAAGCACTCCTTGCCTGCCTAGGAAGCAATAGATGGCAGTAGGCCTTTTAGAAAACTTGCCACAGTCAAATAAAAAGAAACACGAATAAGAAGAGGGTTCACCCTAGAGGCCCTTGCCTACTTCTAGAGCAGGGCTTCATACTTTCTGAAACCAAGTCTGTGCTTGGGCGTTAATACATGCAGATTCCACAGTCTGAAGCTCAGGAATTTCCTGAGATGCTTGCTGAGGAGTCAGCGTTGGGGCCAGGGTCCACCAACCAGCTCTCTTGCTGCTGGCAGCTGTGCTCTACAGTCGCCTGCTAGAAAGATGCACAGTGTCAGAGTGGCTGCGCCATGAGCCTTCCCAGAAGAGCAGAGGAAAGGACAGCTCCGAGGAGATTCTGCCAGCTTGGGCTGTAATTTCTGCCCTTTAATGACAAGTTCTTGTAATATGAACTCATTTTTCCCTATTTTTTCCCAGAAAAGGTTATGTCTCTGCCTCCTGGGGTTTTACAAGTAATGCTGACACATTTTTGCAGCAGCTGTCATTGAACAATTCTTTTTGTTTTCATCATGAAGTTAAACTTCATAGAAACAGGACATATGAAGTAGTGGTAGTTTCAAGGCTGGTGAGGCAGCAGCAGTAAAGCACGTGGGTGGAGGGTGGTTATTTGTTCTGTGGAACTTGAAATTGCCCATAGTGGACATATTATCTGCCTAGAAACACCGAATTCCCTTATTTTTGCTCTCACCAAATTTATCTTCTCTCTTTTGAACTAATTTGAAAATCATTTCCCTTTACCTGGGAAATAATATGGAAAAATTATGGGACAGTGCTATGCAATTGTACTGGTCAACAGATTGTCAGAATGAAAGAAACTCAATTGTGACTTTAACAGACATGAATTCCAATAATCTGGCTGTTTCCTCTTGAATGTGTGACTCCTAAGTGCCAGGGGCTCCTCGGCACTGGGTTGCGGGTCACATCTCAAAGAAAATAGCCATTAATAAATGAGTAAAACAAGTGTTTCTTTTTTTCTTTCTTTCTTTCTTTCTTTCTTTCTTTCTTTTTTTTTTTTTTTGGCCCTATAAAGCAATGCTACTTTACCACTAATGTGTATTTTCTGTAGAAAATTATTTAGATATAAAAGATAAAATAATATTATATAGATTTAACTGTTGTCCTTCTATTGGTCAAAAAAGGCTATTTCAATATTAGAAATACTACTACTATGAACACCTTTACATAAAAATCTATCATTTCGATTGTTTTTTTAGGATTAATTTCTGTAGTTAAAATTAAGTAAAGCTGTATTGGCATTTTAAGACTTTTATTTTAAATTTTTATTTCTTTAATTTTATGTGTATGGGTGTTTTGCCCACATGTACCTGTGCATGCATTACCTGTGGAGGCCAGAAGAGGGTGTCAGATCCCGTTACCGAAGGTTGTTAGCCACCATGTGGATGCTGGGAACCAAAGTCAGGTCTTCTACAAGAGCAGCCAGTGCTTTTAACCACTGAACCATCTCTCCAGCCCCAAGATATTTTTATTATAAACAATTTAAAGCATAAAGAAGAGTGTCAAAACTGTTGTAACTGGCAGTGGGCTCAGCACGGGGCAGCCTCTGACTAACCTTGCTCCTTGTTCCCTGAATGTGTCCCACATTCTCTCCTGGGCTGCTGTAAGGAGATGCCAGGTGACTGGAGCCCATTTGAACTCATCCTTTTCTTCTTTAGGTGCCACACAGAGCATTCCATCATGCCCCATTATGCTTCCCTTCCAAGTACACACTGGCATGTCTACTCCCTTTTCATGTATTCCTGTCTCTGGCCCAGGCCCCTATCATCTCTCTCTAAGCACCTCAGCAGTCTCTTCAGTGGGTTTGCCTGCTTCTGCCCTTGCCCAATTATCTTGAGATGAAGACCTAGTACTTCTGACTGTGGTTTTAAGACATTTCCCATTACAATTCATAATGAATTTATCTTTCTCCAATTCTTTAAATTTTCCTCCTGAGTTTTTTCTTTTTCAAATGATTACAAAAGGTATCAAACCTGTTTCAGAGAGATATTATTCTCAATGCCACACCATTACATCTTTCTCTGTTCCTTCCTTCCCTTCCCTTCCCTTCCCCCAATAGATAGATGTAGAAGTAGACACATCTCTAAATCTACCTGAGCCCATTTTTGTGAGTGATGAAAATATACTTCTGAAATGAGCCACTAAATAATATCTAAAGTTGGTATATCTAGAGCTCCAAAAATATTGTATATATTTTTGGTTTGTATGGTAGGGAGACAGTTCTGACTAGAGAGAGGATGTTAGTTGATACATTAAGTTTCTTCTAGATATTATTCTAAAAGCCTATGACATTTTTATTACTTTTGAAGACTCAATATAAGAAGGGACCCCAGGTTAAAGCCAAAAATAGTCGTTAAGTGAATATGGTGATGCTTGCCAGTTATTGATAAACCATGCGGATTTACAGTTCCTCTGATCTGTGGTTATTGAAGCCACTGTTGTCGTGGAAGCACAGAGATCCGGGATGTGCTTATTTGTGCTCAGATGGCTCTTATGCCACACTTGTGTTCTTGTTTCAACTATCTGTGTGACAACAGCTCTACATGCTTTGTCCTGCCTCATACAGGAGTACTGACTCTCCTTCATGGTTACCCTAATTGGGTGACCTTACAACTTCTTCACATCTTCTTACCTCCTGCACAATATTCCCATAAAAGGTCCCTGTCCATCTGTGCCTGTGCAACATGGGAGAATGAAGATGGGGCCCCTGCTGGGGCAAAGCTGACAAGGGTAAGTGACTCTTCCCTTCCTGCATGAACAGTTCTGAGTTTTTTATTTTAATATTGTATTTATTATTTTTATTTTATGTATATGACTGTATTGCTTACATGTATGTAAGTGCACCCATGTCATGCAATGCCTATGGAGGTCAGAAGAGGGTGTTAGATACCCTGGAACTGGAGTTGGAATTAGGGTGGTTGTTAGCCATCATATGGGTGCTGGGAATCAAGTCTGGGTCCTCTGTAAGAGCAAACAGTACTCTGAACCACTGAACCATCTCTCCAACCCCTGAGAAGCATTTCTTAGAGCTTTTGGTCCACTTTCTGACACATATAGTGTCGGCTCATCCTCTTCTCATGGTTTTGCTCCCTGCCCTCTTGTAGCAGGAAGTGTCTCAATGACCTTTAACATGGAATCCATGTTCTTGAGTCATTCCCTCTCCTTGAATGTGGGCTGGAGCTAGTGACTCCCTTCCAAACACAGAAGACAGCAGGAAAGACAGAACGCCGCTTCTGAGACTAGGTTATAAAAGACTGTCTTCCATCTGGCTCTCCCTCTCTGACACTCTTCCCCATGGAGCCCTTGCTCTGAGGAAAGCTATCTGAATTATAAGGAACTCTTGGATAGAACCATACTGGAAGAAACTGATGCCATCAACTAATAGGCCATAAGGATGTGCCGCTTGCCAGTGAGAAGCATGCCCATCAGCAACTTAGGGAGCAGCTCCTCGCCATCCAGCCCTGATGGGACTGTAGCCCCTGCAGATGCCTTCACTGCATTGTGGTCTTGTGAGAGACCCCAAATGAGGGGCACTCAGCTGGAGGTTGTTGGCTTCTGGGCTACAGAAACGGAGATAATACAGTTGTATGGCTTTTGCAGTTCTGTTTTGGGGTGTAATATAGCATTTGTAGAATTGATAACTGACACACTCTAGTCCCTGTCCCTCTTTCCTGCTGCCTGGGGCCAACTTCCTAACAGTGAACACATGCACGATTCTGTCTGGGGCTGTACATTCTGAGGGATTTCTGTTAAGGCATGCATTATCTGTTGGCTCTCTAGGTGAGATCCTCTTTTCAGCCAGTAGAAGGCAAGTCTTCTCCCGCTCATACTCCTCACTGTTCAGGAACAGAGTTTCGGCACTGTTTCTGTGCCAGTGTTTTTCATGTCTCCCCAAGGGATGTGTCCACTTTCCTGACCTAGTTTTAAACAGTTATTTCATTGCCAACTATAAATGATAGTCACTTCTAGGTTGATAGTGCTATTTTTTTCTAAAAATCCTTTAGATATGTCTCACTATGTTTACACCTTTGTTCTGGCTAGTGTATTTTTGAGACATGGAAAAATTACTATAACAGTCTAGAATGCTGGGGACTTGGGTCAGGGGAGAATTCACTCTTGTCTAGGATTGTGAAGATGAGGACAGAATGGGGGGGGGCGGCTGTTGGCTTCCTTGAAGAGCGTGTACAGCTGTGTTATGGTTAGCTGCCATGTTTCCATGAGATGTGACAGCTGGAATCTTGGAGCCATCCCTGAAGTCCACAGGCAACCCTGTCTATGACTCTTGCTGTTCATTGAGGTAGATTCATGCATGTCAGAATCCTTAAGATTAGACAATTATATGATGCTTCATTACAGCTCCAGCCCACTAGGAAAAGCCTTGTAAACAAGCAATTTTTTACCTCACAGCTAGGAAAAACTGATTCATAGACAAGTGGTTTATCCAATATAAAAAATCTGGGAGAACAGCAAAGAACTTTATAGCATTCTTTCATTGATAGGAATTATTCATTTGACAATGATACTTTTTAAAAAGGCACATACAAGTTTTTCCTTTTTTTGAACAGCACTTTGTTTTTCTTTAACAATGACATATGCTGAGACCTAATCTTCTCACTCAACAGTAGAAAACCAAAGTTTGTCATTTCTTAAAGAATTGAATACAAAACTCCCTTACATAAATTAAAAGAATGAATAAATTTGCAGGTGTAAATGCAAGTGTTCTCAACTCAAGGAAAGTAGCAACCCACAGTGGTCAGGAGGGATATACCGGAACACAAGCTGGATCCTAAGACTTGGACTTTCCCACACTGTTACACAGGCAGTATGAAAGTGCTCACTGGTTTAGGAACCCTTGCCAGTTTTGAGAAATACTAAAACAGTCAGCTCCGTTGTCAATACCCTGCACAGATCACTATACTATGCTCACAGATCCACCAACCTGGGGATTTCTGTTCCATAGCAGCCCACCTCAGCCACCCAGTCACTGAGCCACATGGACTAAGGACTTAAAGCAAGATATGCCAGAGAATTAAATATATACCAAGGGATCAGTTAACTTGAATACAAGGTCAAAAATCAACAATCTATCACCCAGTGCTGATATCAGAAATAAGCTTCAAGGACAAATTTCTTTTCAAAAGCTTATTCCAGTTTCCTGAGGTACATACATAAGGTACATACATCCGCCAGGGAAAATTGATACTTCAGAATCGATCCATGCAACAGATGCCTGACACCTGCTCAGTCTATCTAGAAGCATTTACAGTGAAAAATGGAGGGGCCTGACTTGTGATGCTTCTGCTCATTGATACTCATCTGCTGGAAGGTGGACATTGAGGCCAGGATGGAGCCAATAATCCAAACTTGTGCTGGGGAGCACAGTGTCCTTGATCTTCATTGTGCTGGGTGCTAGGGCCTTGATCGCCCACATCCTGTCAGCAATGCCTGGGCACATAGTGGTGCCACTGGGCAGCTAATAGATCTTCTCCAAGGAGGAGAAGGATACAGCAGGGGCTATTTCCTGCTTTAAGTCCAGGGCAACATAGCACAGCTTCTCTTTGATGTCACACACAATCTCCTGCTCAGCTGTGGTGGCAAAGCTGTAGCCTTGCCAGGTCAGGATCTTCAGGAAGTCATCTGTCAGGTCCTAGCCAGCCAGGCCCAGATGCAAGACGGCATAGGGAAGGGCCTAGCCCTGGTAGACCCGCACTGTATGTGTGACTCTGTCACCAGAGTTCATGACAACACCATGGTGTACTCAGAGGCATATAAGGACAGCACCTCCTGAATAGTATGCACATGGCTGGGGTGTTGAAGGTCTCCAAAATGATTTGTGTCATCTCTCTGTTAGTCTTGGGGTTCACGGGGCTCCTGTCAGTAGCATTGGGTGCTCCTTGGGGGCCACATGCAGCTCATTGTAGAAGGTGTGGTGCCAGATCATCTCCATGTCATCCCATTTGATGACAATACCATGTTCCATGGGGCACTTCAGGATCAGAATACCTCACTTGCTCTGGGCCTAGTCACCCACATAGAAATGCTTCTAGCCCATGACCACCATGATGCCCTGACGTCAGGGGCACACATTGATGGAGGGGAATACAGCCCTGGGGGCACTGTCACCAACAAAGCCAGCTTTGCACATGCTGGGGCCAATGCCAATGACCAGTGATTTCTTCCTTTGTGATCAGAGTGGATGGGGCAACAGAGCAGCAAGAGAGCATGGAGACTGAGGGCACCGAGTCCACACCAGAGTTCCTAAAATTCAAATTAAAGCTTTCGGGGAGGCTCTCAAAACTTTCCTTCAGTGTGTCCAGCCTTCCTCATCTGCGGTGTTTGCCTCCCACCTCTTCCCGTGGCCCATGGTCTCTGAAACTTCACCAAGAATCTCGGTTCAAAGTCTGTGTGAAAAGCACAGCCTGATTTGCACACCCACAAAGAAAGGCATTTATGGATGTTTAATGTGTTGTTTCTCCTTGAAAATTATCAGTAAAATGAATAATTGTAGAATTTGGAGACGTTGGGAGGAGGGTTAAAAAGGAAATTTCCCTGGAACTTCAGGATTCAGTTGCTTGTGGAAGTGCAGCTCTCTGATCCCAGTCTGTGTCATGTTCTGGCGCACTCCTGTCTCACAGTCCTACTTATCAGTGATCTTGCTGCTTCCCAGTAGGTGTGGAGGTCAGGACACCACTGGAGTCTGTGACATGGCCCTGGGAGAGCCAGAGCACCCTCCCTTTCACTAGGCAGTGACTGAAGATCAGCATCCAGGTTTGCCCTGCAGACACCAAAATCAAAGCACTCTTTCTGTGGGGTGGGCAAGAGTTCATTTTTCCATTTGGTTAGAATAATGTAAGTGGACTTGTTACTTGTCTCATTGCTGTGACAAAATACCTGAGGAAAGCAACTTTACAAAGGAAAGGCCTGTTTTGACTCGTGGTTCCAGGGGCACAGTCCTCCACGACAGGGAGGCAGAGCAGGAGGCAGCAGGTCACACTGCCTCCATGCTCAGTGGAGACTGATGCTGGTACTTGGCTGGCGTTTTTCTTTTCATACAGCACAGTGCCAAGTCTGCGAAATGATACCAGCCACATTTAGATAGATAATCCCTCACAGATCTGCTGAAAGATTTATTTCTGTGATGACTCTAAATCTTATCAGGTTGGCAAGATTAATCAACATGGTATGTATTACCTAACATGATTTTTGTTGTAGGTCACCCATTTCTTCATTCTTTTTTATTATTATTTTTAATATTATATGTATGAATGTTTTATCTACATGTTTGTAAGTGCACCACATGAGTGCAATGCCTGTGGAAGCCAGAAGGAACTGGGATTGTTAGTTGTAACTGGATGGGTGCTGGGAACTGAACCTGGATCTTCTGCAAGAGCAGCCAGCGCTCTTAACCACTGAGCAATCCCTCCAACCTCACCCCCATTCCTTGATGGGAAGAAATGGACTTTTAGATTTTTGCCATTTGAATCTTTGGATTTGAGGGATCTGCAGTTCCTTACCCAGAATACATAAGAGGAAGTTAAGAAACCTGGAAACTCACCACCTCGTTTTCCTTTACATCCTGAAGTCGCTACGAATTCACCTCTTTTTTCTACCTGTTAAATACTCTTTAAAGCCTGTGGCTGTGATATCCAGGAAGTTTTTAGTTTTAAAGGGGAGTAGCTGGGGAGATAACCTGCACAGTCTTGGCTGATGCATAAGTTACCTCAGACAATTTTCAAACAGAACTTGAAAAGTTAGACTTACACTATGATGTAGTAATCAAAACAATAGTGTGCTACTGGTAAAAAAAACAGATGCATGGATCAATGGAATGATGAAGAGAGTCCAGAAGCTGCCCAACTGTGAGCGGATGGCTCAGTTTTGATGGAAATGTAGAAACAAGTCAACAAATGAAGAACAGTTTTGTCAATGATGGATGCTGCAATAGCTGATTGTTCGACACATGACTAAGAGCCTTGACCCTTTCCTCACACCATGCAGAAAACTCAATTCAAAAAGATGTAGACTGGCTGACAGTGTGGTTCAATTGGTAGAGTGTTTGCCTAGCATGCATGAAGCCCTGACTTGATCTGTGCTGAAAACAAATAAAAACAACAACAAAAACCCCAGATGTGATGGCATAGGTGTGTGTGTGATCGTAGCACTTGGGAGGTAGAGGTAGGAGGACAGAAGTTTGGCATCCTTGTGAGTCTGAGGCCAGCCTAGGCTACCTGAGACCCAGTCTGAAAGAAAAACAAAAAGGCCTAGTTTGAAAGTATAGGAGGATATCTTTGTGAACTTTTTGTTAAAATTTATTCGGATAGGCACTGCTATAAAGGAGAAAAAAATAGTAAGTTGAACTCCATCAAAAATAAAAATTTCTGCTTATATGAAAAAATAAAACTGGTTCTATCTAACATAGAACTTAGAACACTTACAAGGCCAGGTGTGACAGAGCAGGCCTGTAATCCTGGCACTTTAGAGCCAAGAAGATTGCCACACGTTTCAGGCCAGCCTGGTCCTCATAGTGAGTAATGCTTGCCCTCATTTGAACTAAAAGTTGGGTGTGGTGGCTCAGGAGAATCAGGAGTTCAAGGCCAGCCTTGGCTACATAGCAAGGTCAAGGTTAGTCTGGGCTGTAATGAGTACCTTCTCAACTCCCTGGAACCCCCAAAGGCACAATATCTGTGACTTCAATACCCGACCCACGTCCAACGATAGTTAAAATTCCAAGACAGAAAAATGCTCTGACTACTCTGGGTTCTTTGTACTTTTCCTATATGCTTTCACTCAGTGTTCCAATTTCTGCATAAAATCTCACTGATGTTTTAATTGGGATTGTGTTTATCTATGGGTTGTAAATCTGTGGTCAATTTGTGAAAAATTGACTTTAGTGTTAAGTCTTTCAACCTGTAGACCTATCTTTCCATTTATTTAGGTTTTCTTAACCTCTTTTAGAAGTATTTTATAATTTCCATGTATAGATCTTATACACATTTTCTTGCGTTTTCCCCAAGTATTTAACATTTTTATATTATTTTAAATATATTTTAAAAAACAAAAACAAAACAAAGCAAAAATCAAAAATACCTTTATTTGGGGCCAGGTGGGGTGGCGCATGCCTTTCATCCTAGCGCTAGGGAGGCAAAGCCAGGAAGATCTCTGTGAGTTCAAGGCCAGACTGTTCTACATAGTGAGTTCCAGGCCAGCTGGATTATAGGGAGACCCTTTCTCAAAAAGACAAAACAAAAAAATTTCTAAGGCTGAAACACCCATAGAAGAATGGATTGAAATCCCAAGCTGGGCATGGTGGTACACGCCTTTAGTCCCAGCACTTGAGAGGCAGAGGGAAGTGGAAAAAAAAAAAAAACCACAGAAATACCTTTATTTTTTAAAGATTTGCTTATTTTTTTTTTTTATGTGTATGAGTATTTTGTCTGTATATATGTATGTGCATTACATGCATGCATGGTGCTAGAGGCTAGAAGAGAGCATCAGATCCCCTGGAACTGGAGTCATTGGTGGTTGTTAGCTGCCTTATGGGTGCTAAGAACTGAACCAGGTTCTCTGCAAGCTTTAATTCTTACAGTATATTTTTGGTGAATATAGTAATTATTTTTTATTTGTCTGTGTGGTGTATGTATATGTTGGTGCATGTGTACTGTGAATGTTCATGTGGAGGCCAGGGTCAAAGGCGGATGACTTCCTCTGTCACTTTTTTGAGACATGGTCTCTCAACATACTTGGAGCTCACCAGTTAGCTAGATTAACTGACTAGCGATCTCTAGGGATCCTCCTACTTCTACCCTCCTAGCACTGGGGTTATAGGCATGTGCCCAACATACCTGTCTTTTTCACATGGGTGCTGAGAATCCAAATTCAAATTCTCACGCTTATGTGGCTAACACTTTACTGATGGAGCCATTCCTCTAGCTCCCTGTGCTAATAATTTTTTTTTACTGTTATTGTTCTGTCTAAAGCTGTTGCTTCTTAGGGCTTGAGAGACAGCTCAGTTCATAAGTGCTTGCTGCACAAACATGAGAGCCTGAATTTGAGCCCCAGTGCCCACAGGAAGAAGCTCAGTGTGGCAGCACAGGCTCTTAATCCCAGCACTATGGAGGCAGAGATAGGACCGTGGGGCTCCTGGCCAGCCGGTTAGTCTCTTGGAGCGCTCTAGGTCATTGAGAGATACTGTTTCAGCAAAAAAGGTAGCTGGCTCCTGAGGAATGACACTCAGGTTTGCTGCCTGGGCAAACATGCACGTGCACACACGCAAAGATGCTGCTTCATTGCTTTCTTGCCCCCCTTGTCTCTGATGACAATGTTCATCTGCGTCGTTGTCCCCATACGTTGTCTTTTTGGCTCCTTTCAGTATTTTTTCTCTATATTTGTTTTACGGCAGTACAAGCATAATTTTCTTTATATTTATTGATCTTACATTTGCAGAGCACATTTAGTCTTTCAGTGTAGCTTTCCAAAACCGAAAGTTTTTGGACAAAGCTATTCAAACTTCTGTGTTTTTACTTTGTTCTCCTCTCTCTAACTTCAAATCCGTGTGTGTGAGACCTACTGGTACAGGCTTATAAGTCTGTGAAGCTTCAATCTTTGACCTTTGTCCTTTTTGTTCTTCATAGAGGATAATTTATATTGATTAATATTCAAGCTTCTTACTTCTTTTCTTTCATTTGAAAATTACTTGTTTATTTTGTGTGTGTGTGTGCTCAGACTCAAATGTATGTGTGCATGCCACAGCATGTGTGTGGTCACAGGACAGCTTGTGGGACTCAGTTCCCTCCTTCCACCATGTGGGTCTTGGGAACTGAACTCAAGTTGCTGGACTTGCAGGTAAAGCGCCTTTGCCCACTGAGAGATCTTTCCAACTAAGCCATCTTGTTGGCCCCTGACTCTTTCCTCCATCATCTCAATTCTACTATTTCGCTCAACTGGTACATGTTACATTTCAGTTATTATAGTTATCATTCTAGAATTTTCCTCTGGTTCTTTTTTTAATGATTTATTTAATAACCATATAATTAGGAGAAGCATGTCATTACAACAGCATTGACATACTCAATAATAATTTCCAGAGCTAAGATGCATCTCTTTCAAAATTGGCTGTAAATTTTTAGGTTTACAGTTGAATTGATACAGTTATACAATATTGTACTCTGTATAACCCCAATAAGACCTAAATTAAATGAGGTTTTAAGCCTTAAAAAATATCTCCATTTCATTATTAAAATACAGTTTCATACAGAAAAATTCATTTTTAATAAAATTGACAGTAAGATGCACATGTGTTTCTAATCTCTATATATCTGATTATTACTAGTCACAATCAGCTGCTTTCTGAGCTCCTTGGCATCTGAGCATAAAGTCATCAGGTAGATTTCAATGGTAATGTTTTTCACATCTACTAATTATTAAGGAGCAAATTTTTATGCTTTGAAGAATTATTTTTTTTTCTTTTTTATTTATTTTTACACCCACTTCCCAGGTAGCACCCTCCCATTGTCCCCGACCGCTTTCCGTCTCGCCGGCAAGAACGACGCGGGAGGACAAGTCAGGATCCTTCTGCAGCAGTTTATTGTATGCGCATCTTACACTCTTAGAAGCTTAAAGACCAAAGACGCCGAGAAGCGGGAGAGCGGTTGCTTATATAGTCCATTCCCCACTACTTGCCCTTCTGGTGAATCTAGTCAGCCTATCTAGAGGTCTTTGCTTTAGGAAGGTCAGCTGTTCCTCATCTAGTAGTGATCAGTTGTCTATATTCCTTTGGATAAGATTGGGGTCTGATGTTCATTTTCCCAGTTCCATTCTGGGTTACTATCTGGGAATCACTTTGGGACCCTGGCCAACAACTCAAAAGAAGGTATCTCCTATCTGGTATTGTTGCTTGTTATGGAGCCTTTAGCTATGCATGTGGACTCTTAAGATATTATATTGACCTCTTTAATCTTTGGTTATATTTTCCTTTTTGGTGTTTAAGGCCATTCAGTTGGCCCAGATAAACCAATTTATTTTGACTCTTAAGGTCGTTTGAGGAGCTGTTCCTCAGGGATCACATGGGCTTGGGAGGAGCCTCTGGCTCCTTTCTTTTACCAGTTCCGTCTATGTGAAGATAAGTCAAAGGT
>NW_008337053.1:360749-403994 GCF_000622305.1 Nannospalax galili | reverse complement strand
GAGTTCTTTGGGTATATGCCAAGGAGTGGTATAACTGGGTCAAATGGTAGGTTCATTTGTAGTTTTTTAAGAGTTCTCCACACTGCTTTCCATAGGGGTTGAACCAGTTTGCAGCCCCACCAACAGTGGATGAGTGTTCCCCTTTCCTTACATCCCTCTCCATCATTTGGTATCATTTGTTTTCTTACCCCAGTCAGACTGGCTAAGATCAAGAAAACAAATGATCCTCTGGTTCTTTTCATGGCTTCTCTAACTTTTCATTTACTATGATCACATTTTCTTGTGCACTATTGACTACATAGCAAGACCATGTCTCAAAATAAATAAAATGAGTCGGGGAGTATTTGACCCACATCTATTTTCTGAATATATTTTTGTGAGATTATTAGTATTTCCTTCACAAGTGTGTGAGTTAGCCATGAAGCTGTTGAACCACCAGAGCCTTGTGCTTGCTAGGCAATTACTCTAGCTACATCCCAGTCCTTGTTGAAATATTTTTAATTATAAATTTCATTTCTTTAAAAGCTTCTTTAACTCTTTTACTATTTTTTTCATCTACTTGGTAATTTGTGCATTTTCAAACACTTTTTCCATTTCATTTAAGTTGTCATATTTATTGGCAGAAAATTATTCATGTTTCCTTAATGAGTTTATGTGTGTAATATCTCCACTTTTATTCCTGATATTGGTAATTTACATTTTATTTCCCTTTATTTTGATAAGCTGAATTTATCCATTACAGGCTTTTAGGAATGTTAAAAAAAAGTGCTGGATTCCACCCTGGGGGTGTCCTCTTGGGTTAGGCAGTTCCCTATGGTCGGTGCAGTGTTCAGTGAGGGACACAGCTGGGAGCTGTTAGCAGTTAATATCCCAGAGGATGGGGGATGGGTTCAGGGGCCCAGCAGAGGAGACCTTGGCAGAGAACAGCATTATCTTATTAGGAAAGAAAACACATTCTGAGTGTGAGATAAGGCTTGAGCAAAAGCAGGATGTTAGACAGAAAGAGATTTGTAAAGACATGGAGTTTGGCTTGGTGAGGGCCAGAAGGCGAGAGTAAATGTGGGAAGGACCCCAAACATTGCTGCCCAACCTGGATTCCCCAGGTCACTAGGGGAAAAGAGTCATGTGAATTCTAGAAACAATGACAAGTCTCCCAAACTAACCATGCCAGCTGCAACTATCAGCATCAATTAAAGAGCGCCTATGTAGTGGAAATGAATGTTTTGATCTTTTGTTTTTGTTTTTTTTTTCTTTTCTTTCTTTCTTTTTTGGTCCTAAGGATTGAACCAAGGATAATGCCTATGCTTGGCAAGTGTTCTATCACAGAACTATACCCCCAGACCTCGTTTTATTTACTTTGGGACAGGGACTTCTTAAATTGCTCAGACAGGCCTTGAACTTGCAGTCTTCCTGTCTCTGCCTATGGAGTAGCTGGGATCACAAACCTGCACCATCATGCCCACTTGCATATTCAGTTTCGTGTAATAAACACAGAGTATATCTCTAAGTTCCTGATCATAAGAGTAATCCTGTTTAAAAAATTGTTAGTATACATTCATTGTACAAAATAACGGGTTTCATTATGACATTGTATGCATAGTTACCACACTTTGATCAAATTCACTCATCCGTCAGCAGTAGTTCTAATGATTCTAATATAGCCTCAAATCTTAGATTCAGAGCTGAAAATTTAACCCATAAAATGTTCATGTGCTATAGTGTATTCTAGGCCCATTTTAAACAAAGAATTCACATTTAAACAAAAGAAAACATGAGCATCTTAAAATGCTTTGATTGACAGCCATTTGAGTATCTACATGCAATTATAATATTTATGATTCACAGATTATTCAAAATCAAATGTGTCACACAATATGATCTTTATCACCCCCCACTCCACCCAGTTCTATCATTCCAAGTGGAGACATGTAGGTCTTTTTCCCTTAGCCTTTGCCAACAGCGAGTCTGTTCCTGTTAGAGGGTATCCCTTTACTCTGTAATCACTCCCAATTTCTACCCTTTGTGCTCTCAATATCTAAAACTCAAAGAACTAAAATTGGCAGTCAAGAGGGTTCTCCCTTCCAGGTCAGTTTGCAGGATTAATTGGAATCGAACTACAGGGAGAAGTCATTTAAATTAGCTGATAAATAAAATTTACAGAGGCTTGCACAGCTAAATCCCAAGCCTCTCCACAAACACTGTGTTGCCTGTGTTCACTGGCAAAGTTGCTCCCCAGCTTCCACCTGCCTGCTGCCTCTCCTTGAAGTCTCCTCAGCACAGCCACATGTGGCTCGCGGTGGACTCATCTCCCTTCCAAATCCATTCCGCTTCCGGTCTCCTACTCATTTCTATTCACTCCCGGACAACTAGTTTCAAATCTGTGTCAAGTTTGGCTTTCTCCTCTCAGTAGCTTTTCAGATTCATTTGTTCTCCCAGCTGTGATGTCTCTACCATGAAATCGCCCTATAGTTTTTCTATTCCTTTTCATGTGTGCCGCCACATTCTTGTAGGACAGTCTCATCACCAAGACTTAATGCGGCATCAGCTTCCTGTTTCCTTTCTTTCCTTTTTCTTTTTCTGTGTGTTGTATGTCCGCATACATTCTTGTGAGTGCACACATGTAGGTATGTGGGAAGGGTGCACACGCACTTGTGTGCATGTACCTGTGAAGGTCAGAGGTTGACACTGGGTGACGTCTTTCTCTATTGCTTTCTACCATATTTTTTGAAACAGTCTCTCATTGAACCTGAAGCTCACCGCTTTGGCTAGACTGGCTGGCCAGCAAGCCCCAGGGGCCCACCTCTTTCTATCTCCCCACTACTGGGATTACAGGTGCACTTCAAGCCTGGTTTTCACATGTGTGCTAGGAATCTGAACACAGGCCTTCAGGCTTTCATGCAAGTACCTTACCAACTGAGTCATCTCCCTAGCCCCTTGACCTTCTTTCTTGTTAGATTTCTGTCCTTCAGCCTTTTCTGCATGGTGACATGATATTAATTTCTAAGTTATGTTACATTCACAGTTTTGTATGTGTATTCATTGGTTTTTGGAAACAGGGTCTCACATAGTCCAGACTATCTTTACACTTGCCCTGAGGAAGACTTTGAACATATGATCCTCTAGTATCCACATTCCAAGCACAGGGATTACAGGCAATATGCCACCATGTCTAGCTGTCAGATTCTAATTTTTTAAAATTTTGTTTTATTTGTTTTCATGTGTGTATGCATGTGTGTGTACCGTTTTCAGCATGTGGAGGCCAGAGGAAAGCTTGTGGGAGTTGTTTCCCTCCTTCCATCATGTGAATCCCAGGGATCAAACTCAGGTCATCATGCTTGGTGGCATACACCTTTATCCACTGAGCCATCTCACTAGCCCTCTAAATTCTTTAGTGATGTGTATTTCCCTAAATTCTTCAGTCCTCTGGCCTTTATTCACTTTGTAATAGTCTCTCACCCTTCCTTTGCTTTATGCAGGGCATCAGAGTTTGTCCCCCTCCAAGAAGGTTGTATACCCCCCTCCACTGGCCTTCCTCTGTGTAAGAGCTCTTCTTCCTGCAAGAGAAGTGGGCTCATCCATCTAGCTGCAAAGGATTTCCCCAGGTCATCAGTCCTCAACTTCTTTTTCTCCACAGGATACTCTTCTGCCCCCTGGGCCACAGAGATTTCTTTTTTACTTCTGAACGTCTAGAACTCAAATTCTCTGTCTAGTTAGTATGTATTCCCTTATATTACTAGTTCCCTTCTCTCTGTCTCTCTCTGTGTCTCTCTGTCTCTGTGTCTCTGTATCTTTCTTCCTTGCCCTTTTTTGCTGTACTGGGGATAGAACCCAGGGCCTCACCCACACTTGGCAAGCACCCTACCACTGAATTACATACCCACCTCTCTTTTGACTTTTTATTTGGGGACAAGTTCTCACTAATCTCCCCAGGCTGGCCTTAAACTTACTCAGAAGCCTAAGCAAGACTTGAATTTGTAATCTTCCTGCCTCCCCCTCCCAAGTAGCTGGGATTATAGGCTTGCACCATCAGACCTAATTTAAGTTCCCTTTTTATTGATGTACAGGCTTAAAAACATGATAGATGTTAACTATGACTCCACAGTGTTTCCCCTCTGCTGAGGACAGAGTCCAGGCTGAGCCTTTTCTTTTGTGGAACAGATGATAGAAGCAGAGAGAAGAGGAAATTGCTCTCTATAATAGAGGGCTGATTGCTCAGTGTATGGCTGAGGGATTTAGAAGAGAGGGCAGGGGCAGAGGGGAGACCAGGGTGTAGGTAGTACAGCGTCAGTAGAGGGTAAGGAAGAATGTCTCCAGGGTCTCCCATTGAACATGAAGCTCATGATTCTGCTTGACTGGCTAGCCAGCAAGTCAAAGAAATCGTCCTGCCTTACTTCCCCAGTCCTGCAATCACTGGGCCAGACTTCCTAAGTGCATCCTGGGGTCCAAGGTCATTCTTGTGCTCATATGGCAAACACTTTGCTGGCTGGGTCATTTCCTCCCACAAACCTTGTTATTTTTGAGGTAATGGAAAAAAAAATGTGTGGGTTGTATGAACCTATAACAGAAATATGAATTTGTTAGGCAAAGAACTGATGTCTTAAACATAGCAGGTGCTCAATAAAAACTTGTTGGTTATGAATGTAAAAAAAAGTCTCTCTCTCTCTCTCTCTCTCTCTCTCTCTCTCTGTATGTGAGTATGAAGGAGGAGAGGGCACGAGTAATCTGTACATTCTTTGGGGACAATATCTTACAGTTCTTGGTAATGCAGCATTGTGGATATAAAGAGTTCATTTGCTAACCTGGCTGCTTGCCTCTGACGTTCTTAGACCTTTGTGTCTTTTCTTCAGTTCCCATGGTCCTGCAGTAGTCTCTAGTGGGATGCATGTATCCCACTGACCATGCAAAGAGATCCAGCAGGTTTGGGAAGGAAATACAGTGAAAACGAAACAAAGCACATACAAAGCACATACTTATACTCCTTTCAAAATTGTATTCGTTGGTATGTTTATAATAGAATTGCTGTCAAATTAAAAACTGCCTAGCAATGACAGATTGGAACCGTAAGACTCTTTTGAGTAGATCTAAACCACAGAGTTCCATATCTGAATATACTTCAAGGAACTGGATGCTTTAAAAACACAGGTTCCTTCATCAACCCTACCCAGCTGTAAATGCTGTCAGCTGCAGTAAGACTGTCCTGGTAGATATGCCCTCTGGTGAAATCATGGCACAAATGTTATGTGAGTAGTCAACCACATTCTGATTGGATTTGAAGTCTGTTTTACATGATGACACCCATTACCTGGTACGATTATCAGGGTCAAGAATCCATGGCTAGACAGGCCACAGGCCACAGACCACAGGGGAGAACCCACTACTATTATTCTGCTAAACTGATAGAGTATTAAACTAACTCCTAACGGTTTATTGTTATACCTGCAGATTAGTGCTTTCAGCTCTCGACAAAGAAGCTTCTTCTCTCAGCAGATGGTGATTAATGTAGAAACCCAGAACTGCTTATGCACAAAATAAGAGATGACAGAGTACTCAGCCCTAAATGGGACACTCCTCCCACAAAGCCTCAGAGAGTGTCTCAGAAGAGGGGACAAAAACATTGTAAGAGCCAGAAACGGCAAACAACCACAACAAAACAGTGTTTTCTGGGCATAACAGGATACTTACACAGCGGTTGTACAAGACGGACCAAGTCAGACAGAAACCCTAGCACCGGGGATGGGGGTGGGCATGAAGCCCAGCTCCTAACTGAGAAACTTGGCAATTGATAGCTCCTGGGACAGGGCGAGTGAATCAATTTTCTTTAAGAATGTGACCCTGGTTACGTTAACCACACACCAGGGAAGGGACACACAGCAAAGAGTATTTAGGCAATGCAAATTGGACTTGATGGGCTTCGAAGAAATATAGAGGGCACAAAGTGTGCGGGTGAGGGAAGTAGGGGTAAATCTCAGAGGAGATGGGGGAGGGGGTTGAATATGATCAAAATACATTGTATGAAATTCTCAAAGAACCAGTAAAATATTAGTTAAAAAATACAGATTCTTAAGACGTGGAAGACCCTTGAATCAGGGATGAATGTTAGGGGAAGGAATGTGGAATTTCATAAGCTGGTTCGTTTACCCTGAAGCCATTTATATATAGCTCTACCATCCTCTGAAATCTAAGCCTTGAATTTTCTTGAAGGGAAACCAAGGCTTCTACAAGTAAAATGACTTGCTGAGGCCATAATAGATCAGCAGCCCCAACGAGGATCTGGGCTTTTGTCCTCTAACCCCCCATGTGGTTAGTTTTCACACTATGGGCAGCACACATCTCCAGCATTTCCAGACCCACATTTCCCCTATCCTATCATGCTGGATGCTTCCCAGGGGTTTATTATCTGTGGAAAGAGACCCAGTAAGATGTCATGAACATGGTTGCAAGTAGAATGCTGCAGAAATTGAGCAAGTTCATTTTGTAGTGCAGATGTTTGAAGTCCAGATGGAATACACAGGGAACTAATTAGGACTACTAGATCATGCCAACTACGATAAAAAATGCAAAAGCAGTTGAGCTTTGGTGGCTGTGAGAAACATAAACAAAGGCTATCTAAAAAACTAATCAACACAGGTGAGTTATGTGGTAGACTTACAATTAAAGAAGAGAATTGAAAGAAAGGATCATGTTTAGGGATTTTGCTGAGATATTTGTTACATATTTCTGTGCAACAAATGACCTCAAATTTTAGGAGCTTCAAACGCTACACTTCTAATATCTCATGATTTCTGTGGGTTACAATTCGAGCAATGCTCGCTCAGCTGGTGGCCTCGGACTGAATAGTTCTTACAGTTGCATTCCAAGTGTTGGCCAGGATTACAGCAGCATCTGAAGATGCCCAAGCTTCCTCATGTTAGCAGAATGCAGCTCCTCGGGGGCTGTGGACTGGGACCTCGGGTTCTCTGGCTGGTGGCTTCCTCAATTCCATGCTGAATGTAGGGCAGTTCACAAGACAGCTGACTCCCATCAGTGTGGGCGAGCAGGAGATCAAGAAAGGACAAGCAAAATGGAATCCAGAGTCTTTGTAATTTAATATCGGAAGTCATATCCCTTGCCCCTGCCACACTGGGAGGACACACTCAGTAGGTCCAGCCCATTCTCAGGGGGAGGGATTATCCCAGGGCATGAGTACCTAGGCGGAACTTTTGGAGGCTGTTTCAGAGGCCGCTACACAATGACTCTGACTGTGGGAGGAGTAGGTGGAGGCATCTAGCAGGGACTTGGATGTCTGCTTGGACTTGGATGTCTGCTTTGGAAGCTCTGGGGAGATGACTGGGGTGGAGATACAGATTTCGGAGTTAATAGTATGTTATAAGCAGGGGGTGAAATCATGGGAATAGATAAGGTCAGCTAAGAAAAACAATTTTTTAGATATCCACTAATTACTAGTATGCACTAATTACTGTTAGGAGAAAATTGAGATCGAAAGTAAAAACAGATGCAGAAAAAGATGAATGTCAATAACCAAGGCTATTCTTTACTTCTCACTCAGCTAGACTTTCAGATTGGCCTTGACAGTTTGGGTTAGGGCATTAACATTTCCTGGGATAATGAGAATATTATTAGGATCCTGAGGGAAAGTTTATTCTCCATAAAAATTCCATAGTTGTAGGTGACTACCTGGGGAAAATCAAGACTCGTTTACTCTCTTTCAGTTTGAAAGTAGAAGTCAGACAGATCTCAGTGCTACCAGGTCCCAGTGATGGAGATTATAAATATTCATGTACTCTGATTAAGTGTAGTCATTTAAGAAACTATTTCCACAGGTCCACTGTACCCGGACCTCCAAAAACACCCAACCCAGGGTGTATCCCAGAGAAGGGTGGGAAAACAGCTCATCTGTCTCCTCTGGCCCAAAATCTTTCCTCCCTTTCTGCCTTTGCCTCCTGCTTCTCTCTTGTTCTGGAATGTTCTCCCCAGACTGTGCTGTTCAGCCAAACCCTAACCTCCTTTCAAGGCACTGCTCAAATCCCATTTCTTCTATTAAGTCTTCCTGACTAAAATAGCCATCTTGCCCAACTTGCCTCACTCCCCTATGGACCCTTTTTTGGGTAACACCCAGTTTTAGGAAGATTCGTTGAGCTATTTTCTGTGCTTCCCTTTTCTTATAGGCCAGGTACTGGTAAACCATGGCTTATTGGACAATACCTGTTTTCCTATGGCCTATAAGCTGTAAAAAAGTAATTTCACTTTTAAGTTGCTTTTAAAAGTCAAAAGAATGTTTCATTGCCCAAGAAAATTAAATGAAATTCAAATGTCAATGTTCACAGATAAAACTTGATTTTTACCTAAAAAATACTTTCAGAAATTGACTTTTCTTAGTCTCTCAGCTTGCTGTTTGTCATTTTTGAAAGTTTTCTGATATGGACTCTTTTTCCCTCTTCTGAGAGAAGGTGGAACAACACCCTGGGGCAGGAAATCGTACTGGCATTTGGTAGCTTCTGCAGGATTTACCATAGTATGGAACATGGAGCTGGTGTTTAGTAAACACTTGTTTAATGGAGCTCAAAGAGAACGTGTTTTTAATTTGTGATGGATACAGTGTTATCCCCTTTCTTGCTGGCCAGGCCTCTTCTTTATTCCCCTCTGCTGTTGGGCTGGTATCTGTTATGTCTGGTAGAAAAAAAAATGACAGGGAATACCAGGGTGGGACCCAGAACTCATGGAAAACACAGTGAAATGAAGCCTGGGAACCAGAGCTTTTGTTTTGGGTGGAGAGGAACTGTTTGCTTTGGGGAATTGAGGTAATGAAAGTTCTTTCAATAGCACAATTCAACAGTTGTACATGCTCTCTGCCAGAAGTATTGCTAGGCTAACCTCACCCAGGGACCCCATCTACAAAATGCAAAAGTTAAGCCTAAAATGAGAATGAACTCTCCTCCCTGTTCAGTAGACAGCAAAACTATATAGACTCCAAGGTTATGACTATGTAAGATGTACCAAAGGAACAAAGACTCATGGGAAACTGAGGAAAATAGAAGTAGTTGTGCCACACTTTCAACACAGGACTTAGAGGAATCAAGCAGGAACTGACCTGGAAGCTTTCTCTCTGAGGACTAGCTCTCATTGTATTGGAAGGTGCTATGAAAACTGCCAAGGGAGAAAAAACAATCAGTAGTCCCACCCAGCTGAAAAGCCTATGAACCACAGAAATGATCAGCCCAGCAAGATATTCCCAATGTGCAAAAATGGCACTTTTATCGTGGGGGTAACCAACAACTGTTTAATTGCACTAAAGATTGTTCAATAGGACAGAATTCATGCTTGATACTGTAAACCTCACCAACTACCCATAGCTGGAGAGGTCATAGATTCTAGAGGATCTACTACTGTCATTTTCCTAAACCAATGGAATTTTTAACTGTATTCTAAACACTAACTCTTCTACCCATGAACATGTCCAGCTCTCACCACTCATCAAAGAAGCTTCTTTCTGCAGCAGATGGAGACTATCACAGAGATCCACAACTGATCAAAATGCAGAGAATAGGTGACCATGGGGTGCCCAGTCCCAATTGATAAGCCCACAATGCAACCCCTACACCTTGGGCTCAGGGAGCATCATGGAAGGTGGAAAAACTTGTAAGAACCAGAGGACCAGGATGCCTGCTGCTTAATAGAGTCTTCTAGACATGACAGGGGAGCTGCACCATGAAATCTCAACAATACAGTTGCCTAAACAAGACCTGCATAACGATACCAGTAGATATGCCAATGTGGATGGGGGAAATTTCACAAGGCCCCAGTCCTAGATGAAGAGCTATCAACGGCTGCCAAGAGGGGGAGAATCGGTTTTCTTCAGGGATGAGCCCCCTGATAGGTTACCCAGTCCCAAGTGGTCAGCCCTAACCCATGTACATAAGAACAACACTAAATGGACTAGGTAGGTTATAAATACACACACATACACATACACATATGTATGTAACAATGATAATTACAGAAGAGATTGTGAATTTGAGCAGGAGTGGGGAAAGCACGGGAGGAGTTGGAAGTGGGAGAGGAAGGGAAAATTATGTAAATACAGTACTCATGTATGAAATTCTCAAAAGAATCAAAACATTAAATAAACAGTTGTGTTAGAATGGTGGGATTATAGGAACATACTTTTAAAAATTAGTTAAAATACTTCCACAATAAAGAAAAAGTCTGAAAAATGATGGAAATAAAAATATTCTTGTCCCTTTCCTAGCATGTATATTTTTACCTCAAAAAAATATCTCTTGGGGCTGGAGAGATGGCTCAGCAGTTAAGAGCACTGGTTGCACTTGCAGAGGACCCAGGTTCAGTTCCCAGCACCCAATGGCAGCTGGCTTCATCTGCAACTCCAGTTCCAGGGGATCTGACACCCTCTTCTGACCTCCACGGGCATTGTATGGCACAGGTGCACTTACATACATGCAGGCGATACACTCATACACATAAAATAAAAATAACAAATAAAATATTCTTTTAAAGATCTCTTTCACTTTTCTCTTTCACAAAACCAAAATTTCAGCCGGGTGTGGTGGTGCACACCTTTAATCCCAGCACTTGGGAGGCAGAGGCAGGCAGATCTCTGTGAGTTCAAGGCCAGCCTGGTCTACATAGTGAGTTCCAGGACAGCTGGGGCTACAGGGAGACCCTGTCTCAAAAAGACCAAAAAAAAAAAAAAACCCAAAAACAAAAACCCAAAATTTCACATTGACGTAGGCATTGCTTAGGATCCTGGGTAAAATATACAGACAAGAATGTGTTCAAACTGGATTGGAGAGACAGCTTAGCAATTGGAGCCCTGGCTGTTCTTGCATAGAACCCAAGTTCCCAGCACCCACATGGCCACTATCAATCGTAAACAACTCTAGTTCCAGGGGATCTGACTCTCTCTTCTGGCTTTCAAAGGCATTCCATGTATGTGGTGCACTTAAATGCATGCAAGCAAAACACTCATACGCATAAAATGATAAAAAAATTAAACAGAAAAGAATGCCATGTTAATTTTTTTGCACATGTGTGTGTGGGGGGGGGCGGACATGTGTGTGCACATGCTCTCACATGGAGAGCTCACATGGAGGAAAAGTTTAGGGAGTCCATTCTCCCCTTCCATCATGTAGATCTGGTGACTGAACTTGTTAGCAAGCATCTTTTTGCCATTAGGTCATCTCATTGGCCCAAAATGCACTGAAATAAGAAGAACGATCTAGTTAACATACATAGTACAGTGCCTGCCTAAACAAAGGCCAGCATGAGGAAATGGCCGCTGTGAGAACCAGAGGCTCCTGGCCCCATGATTCTGCCTGGTGAAAGTATATCTTTTCACTGGTGGAGCTCCGAAGTTTAGGGAGTCCATTCTCCCCTTCCATCATGTAGATCTGGTGACTGAACTTGTTAGCAAGCATCTTTTTGCCATTAGGTCATCTCATTGGCCCAAAATGCATTGAAATAAGAAGAACGATCTAGTTAACATACGTAGTACAGTGCCTGCCTAAACAAAGGCCAGCATGAGGAAATGGCTGCTGTGAGAACCAGAGGCTCCTGGCCCCATGATTCTGCCTGGTGAAAGTATATCTTTTCACTGGTGGAGCTCAGTTCCTGGCGTGGTATTCAGCATATGGTGTTGGCTTTGGTTAAATTGGTTAAGTAAATAATGAACTAAGGAATAAACATAGAATGTACATGGAGGTATATGTTGGCAGTCAGGCAATTTAATTTCACTCTCCGATCTTCTCAGCTAAGGTTCATTTCATTCACTTCCAAGAGAGGGTAATAGGACAACTGAGGCACAATGAGGCACCATGACACACCAGCTCTGTCAAGGCCTGGAAAAGTGCTGGTGTTTCCATAGTACAGGGATGGTAAGGAAGACTGGGATGAAGTTGTTTTTTTTTTTGGTCTTTTTGAGACAGGTCTCCCTGTAGCCCCCGGGGTCCTGGAACTCCCTATGTAGACCAGGCTGGCCTGAACTCACAGAGATCTGCCTACCTCTGCCTCCCGAGTGCTGGGACTAAAGGCATGCACCACCATAAAGTGCTGGTGTTTCCATAGTACAGGGATGGTAAGGAAGACTGGGATGAAGTTGTTTTTTTTTTTGGTCTTTTTGAGACAGGTCTCCCTGTAGCCCCAGGTGTCCTGGAACTCACTATGTAGACCAGGCTGGCCTGAACTCACAGAGATCCGCCTACCTCTGCCTCCCGAGTGCTGGGACTAAAGGCATGCACCACCACGCCTGGCTGGGATGAAGTTTTAAAGTTACCATCATATCGCCATCTAGAAAGGAAGTTCATTTGTTCATTAAACAAATACGGATCCCCTTTGGTACAAGAAATTGTCCTCTGTGGTGAGGAAGTGACTGGGAAGGAGGAACTAAAGTTTAAATGCAGGTAAGTTGACTGAAGAGGCTCTTTCAAGCCCTCCACTTTTGGGGGTGAGCTTGGTGATTACATCACTAGATAAATGGAACCCTCATTGGAGTTTGCTCTGTGGTGCCTGTGCAAAAACCTCAGAAGAGCCCTGTGCTCAGTGGCTCTCATCCATCATGTCACTGGGTGGCAGCCTCTAAGAGAGAGGGTCACATTGTCTCTGTTGGAGTGCAGGGAAAGTAGTCAGAGTTTGCAGATCCTTCAAAGGACATAGAACAGCCTGGATAAGTAGTGGTCAAGCCAAGGCCACCTTGATCTCCCCCAGCCCCATTCCTGCTGACCCCTTGTTCCTCTGCTCAGAGCCCTTTCCCAGCCTAAACACCCTCCTTACCACCCCTCTGTATTCGGGGAACTTTGAAAAATACCCATGTCAAGATCTACCACAAACTTTTAAAATCAGAGACTCTGGGTGCTTGTGTCTGACTTTTAAGTTCCTAGATCTTACTGTGTATCCATAGTTAAGATGCTACTTCTTTGCAGGTATTCTAATCATGCTTTAAAAGGGTTCCATGAAGGGAAGTCTTCCCTATCACCCTTAGCCTAGGTCTAGTCACCTTGGCATACACCATCTAAGCAAGCACCTTGTGTTTCTTGGCACTTAACAATCGGGCCATTCTTTGTTTCAAGACTTCATTTTCCCATAGACTGTCTGCTGGGTGAGGAGACCATACCTCCTGCCTTGCTTACCAGTAAGCCTGGTTTGTCCATGATCCATGTGCTCAGTGACTACCTCTTAAGTGATTCCTTTAAAGCTTTTTATTACATTTAGTGTGTGTGTGTGTGTGTGTGTGTGTGTGTGTGTGTGCACATGAGCATGCCATGGCCATACTGTGGAGTTTCAGGAGTCTTTTCTTTCCTTCTGCTGTGTTGGTCCTGGTGATGGAATTTGAGTCATCGGACTTGGTGTTTGATCCACTGAGCCATCCCCCGGGCCTTGAATGAATGATTTTTTACTCAACTGAGGATGTGTGACCAAATCTCCAGTTCATGGATCTGTTAAGAGGATTTTTGAAGGTAAGACCGTAAACTAGACAACATACTTAAAGGACAGTGAATTTAAATTGTTCTATGTCTTCCACAGTTTCAGGTATCACCAAAGTGCAGTGGGTCCATCATCATGATGTGTAGTCAGTCCCACAGTTGGGATGAAGTTGAATAACTTGCCTCCATCCTATAACTTCACACCTGGGCACAAAATATTGAAAATAAGAAATATCCTCATCACACAATGCATGAGTTCTTAGAGTACTTGTTTGTGCTGAGCTTGACAGTTGTGAAGTGTGTGTGTGTATGTGTGTGTGTGTGTGTCTGTCCTCTGATTCCTGCACCCAGAGCCTAATGTGGATTCCCTAACTTCCTAACTGGAGTGCAGGCACCATTGGACATTATACATAAAAAGATGCCATAAATGCTATATACTCTGAAGTCACTGATTCAGTATTCCTGCATATTAGGGACAGGTGTGCAGTGCACGAGTGGGCAGTGTGTGTGTGTCTGTGTGTATAAATAAAATTCTTCAGGGAAACAGCCTTCTCAACTGAGGGATGGGCAAAAGGGCTTCCTGCATCCCAAAATCACAGGCCTCTGGTTCAGAATCCGATTCAGACTCTGAGTACCCCGGCTTTAGCCAGGGTGAGTGGCTTGGACCGAGCCTTGGAAGAGCCACTCAGCTCTTGGCAAGGCGTGACAAGCGGCGATACTGAAGCCCCTTTCTCTACCAGCCCATCAGCCAGCTCAGATTTGGTGGCTTGTAAAGTGCTCTGCCTGAGACTGGGGCCTGCAGTTTCTACTCCACAGGACCAGGACGACGCAGGGAGGCTGTGCAGGGAGGCACTGGCAACCGGCACAGGGCTCCTCTCCAGCCAGGGCCTCCCGGCCTCGGCGTCCAGGACGTCCAGAGCGCATTCTTGGTGCAGGTGGCAAGCTTTCCACGCCGGAGGGCTTCCTGATCACGGGAGAGGCTAATCTCTGGTCTAGACCTCCCAGCCGCAGAGAGGGCTAAACCGCTACTCCACCTCTTCCTATTCCCTCTTTCTCCACCCCAAGACGAAATATCCCAAGCTCGGCAGGACGGTTCACCTCTGCCTCCTCCCACTGCGCTAATCCTGCGAGTGAGGGAGGCCCGGAGCAGAGGCGGTGGCTGGCAAAGGGGAGTGGAAAGGGAGGATGGATGGGGCCAGGGGGTGGAGTGGGGATGAGGGGGATGTGGGAGGGGGTGTCATTTTCTTTTTCTTTCTTTCTTTTTTTTTTTTTTAAAGTATTTCTCTCGCGAGAAACCGCTGCGCGGACGATACTTGAAGAGGTGGGAAAGGAGGGGGCCGCGGGGCCGGGGCTGAGACTGTGGGTGCCGCAGGCGGACAGGCGGCCACAGCTGGGACAGCTGCGGGCGGAGCGCAGGCTAGCGGAGTGGAGCAGGCTGCTGGGACCAGACTAGGACCAGTCATCGCCGGCCGGAGCCTGAGCCGCTGCTTCTCTAGTGGGTGCAGCTGGGGTCCCGGACGTAGGTCGGGAGGCGACCGGGGCTGGAGGTCTAGTCACCGAGGCGGTTACGTCTGCGCGGAGTCGGGGGCAGGGATCGGGCAGGGGTGGGGGACTGTCCCGAGCATCCACTTCCGACTGGCCCTCCTGTACCTGACAGCTTCCTGACCCGGCTCTGGGTGCCCGGCTAAGCGTCAGATGCCGGGAGCTGGAGGTGGCGGCCGCGCTAGGGTGGCTTGGCGGAGAGCATCGGCCGGGGAGCTGGGGGTTGCAGCGCGCATCGCGCGCCATCAGTGCCATTAAAACAAAAAAGGACAGCGGGCTCGTCCCTAAGGACCTGGGGACCTCGCGGTGCTATGCAGCCGGGGCCAGGCCGCGGGTCCCGGGATCATTGCCACTGGGGGGCCTGGCTCTGCAGCCAGATGCGGATCAGACTGTCTGCACTAACCCAAAGGAACTGCGCCACGCGCAGGCGGCGCGCGGGCTGGGCTCGGGAGCTGGGACCACGGGCGTCAGCATCCCGGTGTCCTAAGTGTCTCCTCGGCCTTGGGGATTTGTCTGTGTTGCAGCTGGCTAGGGACGCCCCAAGTGGGAGCCGCAGCTGGAGGAGGCGGGAGGAGCCCGGCCCGGGAACCGGCGACGCGAGAGCGGGACCCCGCGGTGCGGGGCGCTGTGGGGCGCAGCGGCGGCCGCAGAGCGAGTGAGAGGCGGCGGCACCATGCGGCGAGACGGGCTGCTGGAGGTCGCGCTGGGGTTCAGCATGCTCCTAGCATCCTACACGAGCCACGGGGCGGATGCCAATCTGGAGGCTGGGAATGTGAAGGAAACCAGAGCCAACCGGGCCAAGAGAAGAGGCGGCGGAGGACACGATGCGCTTAAAGGGTAATGGAAGCGGTCAGCTTTGGTGTGCTTCCTCTCTCCCTTCTCTCAAGTTTAAGACACAGCGCAACTGACAGGGCCGATCTGGAAGGTAGAGGGACCCTTGGGGAGACCTCCTGAGGGCAACCTAGAGGTGCATCCTCACCTCTTTTGGGGCTAGTTCACCCTGCCCCTGCCTGTGCAGGATGCCCTCTCCAGAGGAGAGGTCTTGCGGAGGGAATCCGGGCGGGCCGTTGTTGAAACGCCGATCTGGAAGGTAGAGGGACCCTTGGGGAGACCTCCTGAGGGCAACCTAAAGGTGCATCCTCACCTCTTTTGGGGCTAGTTCGCCCTGCCCCTGCCTGTGCAGAGGAGAGGTCCTGCGGAGGGAATCCGGGCAGGCCGTTGTTGAAAGTAATTTGGGGAGGCGAGAAGGGTTCACTGAGGAAGAAGAGGAGGAGTCCATCCCCTTTCTCTGCATACCAATTCCCCTGTGTTCAGGGGAAAGTACTTTACTTGTAGGCATCTGCCCATTGAAAGAGAATGAGGAAGGGAGATGACAGAGGAGATGCGTGCTTAAGAGGTGGCCTTCTTGTAAGTTGTGCTTATTAAAATCAGGGCCATCCTCCCTTTCAGATGTCCATACCGGAAGCAGAGCAGAACAGTTTCTGAGAACTAGTGTCTGGGTTGCCGTGGGGCGCTGCATGTCCTTGCCAGGGCAATGTCGCCGTGGCTGGCCTTATGAGGATGTTAACAATGTTGTGTGTCTACTTGCAACACCTTCCACCAGCTTCCCATGCCCTTGATGTTTCAGCAGGAAAGATTTAAATTAGGCAGGTTGGCTGTCTAAGGGTTGCCAGTTTCCTGATTGAAAGAGAGTTCTTTTAAGACATTTGAAAAGGGAAGTGTCTGAGATTAAGCTTAAGCCTCCATAGAAACAGTAGGATGAAATAAAGGGCCACTCTTACCTCCTTGGAGGAGCCTGCCAAGTGATTCTAGACTATCAATATAGCTTATGCCCTGGGAGACACTGGATAGTCTTCTGTTGTGGGCTGTTTTGTGTCTATGTATTGAAAGGTGTTTTCACAGCTTCTAGACAACATGCAAAAGTGCAGTACATGGAAGTTTTTGAGTACCTGTCTGGATAAGGGAGCAGATGGGTGTCAGAGGTAAGCACTTATAAGGGCTGTGGCAAAATAGGTGTGATTTTCTGACCCCAGAAAATAGTTATGACTCAGTTCTATCTAGACCTTAGTGGCCAATAAACCCAGGATTCCAACAACATTGGAAATAAAAGTTGCTGATTCCCACCGAGCAGCAGACAACTGTTGCTCTATGTACAACGCACATCGAGAGTTTGTAAATGGGCTGAAACTCTCATTTTCGTATGTTCTCAGGACTTCATTTGCTGCAGGCTTTTTTTCAAAGATGTATTTCTACTGTACAATATATATTTTCTAAGACAGGGTCTTCTTGTATCCCCAAATGGCCTGGAACTCAGTATGTAGAACAGGCTGGCCTCTATCTCACAGAGATCTGCCTGCTTCTGCCTCTTGAGTGCTGGGATTAAAGGTGTGGGTCACCACACCCAGCTTTGCTGAACAATATCATCTTAATATGTATCCTGATGGCATTGCTCATATATGTGTTTGTCTGAGAGCGTAAGAGACATTAGATCTGGCCAGACATTTGTCTCACTTTCTTATATTTCTGTCATCAACCGGCATGCCTCCTTGGGAGGCACCCAATCTGAAAACAGAGAATAAGCTTTCCTCTCTTGCTTAACAGAACACCACACTTTTACTCGAACCGGTGCTTATTTTGGTTGGGTTTGCATTTGTTTACGATTGTAGAGAGTTGCCTCTCAATATTTTTCTTGGTATTTTATCTCTAACAGATCCTATCCCATTGCAGGTTTTATAAAGCCTTTTTAAAACAGTATTAATAGAACAGTAATTATGAGGGCTTCTAATTCTCATGTTATCCATAAGGTTTACTCTCTCTATGTCTGTGTATAGATGGGGTTGAAAATGTAAGCATATACAATTAAAAGTGTTTCCTTCCTACTTTTCAGATACTTTTCCTAATGTCTTTTCCTAAATAATAGGCATATGTACCTCTTCATATATGTACCACACATATGCATGTAAACCTATATACATGAACATATACATATGTATATTTTTAATACATGGATATGCTATATATAAACTGTATTCATATGTTAGCTCATGTGTTCTCTTGGTGTATAAAATTTCACAGTGTGGTTGAACAGTTCCCAAATGATGGTTCTTTAAGTTAAATTAAATGTTTTGTATTGCCGACATTCCTACATGTATATACATAAACTTCTATGTGGAATGGGCAATGCAAGCAGAATTGCTGGGTCGAAGTTTTCCCAAAGATTTTAAACAGACACTCATTTTGATGCTGACTTTGAAACATGCTGTCTCTGCTCACATTCCACTCTCCCATGAATGAGTCTTTCGGCCATGCCCTCTGTGTAAGTCATCAGCAAGAGCTGCTATGCATTAGTTTTCCAGTTACAGCTTAAAGTTTCTATTTTTGCTCATTAAAGTATTATCCACTTCAAAACTAACCTCTGACTAAGGTAACCCCTGCTCCCTATTTTGGTGGAAATGCCAGTTTCTGAAGTGAAGGTGGTTTGTAGCCCCTGCAGCTGTCAGTTGTGAGGCAGTGTTGGGGCTGACAGCTCCTCAGCTTTGTGTGATGTGCACTGTCTAATCTCCCACAAGCATTGCCTTCTGGGTTTTGTGTGATGTGCGGGAGTGAGGCTTCAGACCTGTGTTCTTTTCCTGTCAGCTCCTCCTTCACAAAGTGGAGCTGCCTGTCTTTCCCTCACTAGCTTGTCCTCTCCTGCCATCCTGTTATAGGTGTTTCTTTCTTTTTTCCTTTTTCACTGGGCAGAAGAAGTTGTGCCACTGTGGAAATGTAAGTGTCCTCAAATTTCTGCCCAGCTTTTTCTGTGTTTTCTTAGAGTAAATTGCTAGTTTCTGCTCTTATAGGATTTTTTTTTTTTAGAGGGAATCAGTGTGGCCCCCAGTCACTCAGCAAAAATTGTGTTTGCCTTCATTTTCAGGTGCAATTCTGCAAGTTTATTTTTACACTGTGTGTGTGTGTGCGTGCGTGTGTGCGTGTGTGTGTCTCTGTGTGTGTGTGTGTGTTTATGTAGGTCAAAGGACAATTTGTAGACACTTTACCCACTAAGCTGTCCCCCTGGCCCAAATTTTGCAAGCTTAAAAAACATTTTCAAATTATATATATAGTAGTTTTCCTTTGCGTGGACATTGCTTAAGTTAGGTGAAATGACTCAATGAGAAATAATAGTCCTAACTTTGTGTTTTAGTTCACAAGAATTTTCTTATCTAAATTCTAACTTTGTGATTAGGCAAAAATGGAAGAAGCTCACTCTAACACACACACGGCCACAGACAGACAGACAGACAGACAGACACACACACACACAGAGACAGAGAGAGAAACAGAGAGAGAGATGAGACAGAGAGAGACACAGAGAGAGAGAGAGAGAGAGAGAGAGAGACAGAGAGAGTTCAAAACCAACTTGAGTTCAACAGCAGTGGTTATCATAGTCTTTATTTATGATTGCCTTATTGCTTTAGCGCCCAAATAAGGAAATATTGCAGTTTCATTTCAAAGGGAAGCATTCCTTAAAGTGAGACTCCTTTTTCCCAGTCTCTACTAATAGGGAACGAGCCTTGTGTCCTTATTGATAGTTCACAGGTTGACAGCTGACAGGCACAGGAGCCTGGTTGTGGTTCTCACGGTTTGTCTCCTTGTTCTTTGTTCCTTTTGGTCTTTGTTTATTTATGTTTTCACAGGTCTTGTTACCAGAAAAACACACACAGGATAGTTCATACCCAGGGTAGATTATGTGATGGCAAACTCCAGGGATTAATTACACAGAAGTCTGTTATTAAAATAAAATGCTTCAATGGGAAGCACAGAAATGTTATGTGGGCTTTATCAAGCCCATTTTACTTTACAAAGATGACTTTAAGGCTTCATCTGAAGTCAGATAGACTAATGATTAAACATGGGGAAAGACTCTGACAGTGATCCAGTTTGTTTTTGCATTCGTTGAAAAGAGTAAGCTAAAATATTGGAACACAATTAAAAAAAAAAGATTTTCTTAAGTAGAAATTTTCTGTAATTCCACATTTAAAAAAAGATGAGATGTTTATGTGACTTTTGTAGCCTTTAGAGCATTTGATCATTTATAGAAATAAATTGAGTTGTTGATAATATAAATGAATGTACATCAGCCTACAGTAAAATGATGTGAGGCCTGAACTGAATGAGTTCCAGCATATCTTCAAGTTTATTTGGAATAAAAAATGTATCTTATTTATTTTTATTTTATGTATATGAGTGTTTTGCCTGCATGCATACATATAAATGTACCCGTGCATGCAATGCTCACAGAAGCTAGAAGAGGGCATTGGATCCCCTAGAACTGGAGTTATGGACAGTTGTTAACCACTGTGTGGGTGCTGGGAATTGAACCCAGGTCCTCTGCAAGAGCAGCCAGTGCTTTTAACTGCTGAGCTATCTCTCTCTAGACTCCCTTATTTGGGATTTTAAGTAATATTGAAATATTCCTTTGTTTAAAAATTGTAGTATTGCCAGGTGAGATGGCCTATGCCTTTAATCCCAGTACTTGGGGGGCAGAGGCAGGCAGATCTCTGTGAGCTAGAGGCCAGCCTTGTCTATATAGTGAGTTCCAGGCCAGATGTAGCTACAGGGAGACCCTGTCTCAAAAAAGAGAACTTGTAGTATTATACTAATGACTCAAACAAAATGTTAAATAAGGTATTCATTCAAAAACTATCAAATAATTTACCTAGACAATCTGAGAATTTTAGCTTTGGTTTTTCAGTGTGAACATTTTTTTGAAAGACAAAAACTATTTTAACAATGTCTTTGATTCTAGACACTGCCCAGCAAATTGGCTTACTTTAACAACTTAAATTTTTTGCCATGAAATTCGTTGAGAAAGCTGGCCTAAAAAAATGTATCAAGCCTGACACAGAAGGTGTGTGAGGATTTAGTGTTTTGTGATTTTTAAACTTGGTTTTCTTTTGTGTAAGTGTTCATATGTGTGTTGGCACACTTGCATGGGGTGCATGAGCACACGTATATGGAAGGCCAGAGATCTCCCTCAGTGTCATTTCCCAATAGCCATCCGATAGCCTTGTCTTCTGAAACAGGGTCTCTCCCTGGACTCCTTGATTAGGCGAGACTGACTGGTGAACAAGCCCCAGGGATCTCCCTGTCTTCTGCCTCTGAAGAACTGGGAACACAAGTGTGTACCTCATCTAGCTTCTTCTGTGGATGCTAAGAATTGAACTGCCATCCTCGTCCTTGTGCAGCAGGGGTTTTACCCACTGAGCCATCTCCCCAGTCCCTAAACCTGATTCACTTTCCCATTAGTTTGTCAGCTCATCAAAAACAAGAGTTCTGTCACAGACGTCGTGCTACTAACATAATTAACTGAGTTTCAAAGAGTTCATTAATTCTGGAAACACTGATTGAATACCAATTTTTACTCAGTTATGTGGGATGCCAGAGGCATATAACTCACAGTTTGGAGGGGCTTAACCATTAAAAGAAGATTGGAAATCAGGAGCTAGGTAGGGTTCAGCAGAAAAGCAGCAGGAGGCTTGTAGTCTGGTGTTAGGTGAAAAGAAACATGGATGCTCCCAACTTGATAGAGTTATGCCCTGATTAAGGCTGCCAAGCATTTTTGAGAGAGTGTGTTGACTATCTTAGGGAAAAGATCAAACTTCAAAATGTGCAGTATGGTTTCTATTGAGTATGTATTTACTTTACATTATTAGTTAATAAAAACAGTATAGCACTAGTCAGTGAATCAGGACCTCTGTAATAGCCGTTGTAAGTAGTGTTAGCTTTAGCACGTAATACTCAGATGACATTCATGTAGCAGGCACTGCTCTATGCATTCTATTATAGTAGTCCATTAATCCTCACAGTATCTAATGAGACAGGTCATTTTATTCATTCTTTTTGACAAGCGTTGAATGCTGAGGTATGTAGAGGTTAAGTTCTAAAGACAAAAATCTTAATATTAGAAGTTCTGTCTTTATTAATTTTAATTATGGTTTCTCAGCCTACTGAACAAAAGCTCAGGACTAAAATATTGGTAAAATTTCACTTAAAATGTCTAATATTCTTTAGTATTAGTTCACAAATCCTAAGTATAGTTAATTATATATTACTATTTAGTTAAATATCTTTTCTATCATTTCAACAAGACATTAATAAAACAGACTCATAAAATGTCAGAACCAGCAGGAACCTTGGATGGTACATGCATTATATTTTAATATTAGAGCTTGTCTTTTTACTAAGAAGGCAGATAACCATTGTAGGCATGCCTTCTATGTTGCCCAGGCTCTGAGCAGAGGGTATTGTCAGTTATATCACCCAGAATCTCTTGTTTACATATTCCACATAAAAAGTGTCTCTCAGTAGAGTTAGGCAACACATGTCTCTTTCCACCAGAAATGGATATGTATCTTACATTCACACTGGTAAAAATGAATTATTCCGTTCTTTTATTTTTTTTTTTTTGCCTTGCCTGCCTGTGAGCTCAGAGCCAATTATTTTTTTACATTAAATTGTAGTAATTATGGTTAAAATATCAAGCTTTGATGTGTCCATTATGATTGCACCTTAATACTGTTAATTCCTTAGTACATAACTCCTTATGAGGGAGATGAAACTTCTTTGCACACTTAACAGGCAGAAAAAAAATGAAGGGTGTAGCATTTCAGTAATTACTCCAGGGAAATAAACCAGAGTTAGGAAATGTGGCTTCATAGAACTTTTAACTTAATAGTTAGTTGCTTCTCAGTTAAATAAAATTTTATAGCCGGTAAATTTTGTTCTTCAATATTCTTGATAGCTTATTTTCCCCCAGACTTTTCTGCTGTGGGGGAAACTCAGCATTTGTTGAAGGCATATCCTCTTACAGGCCAACAGAAGCATTGTGGGAAAGGGATTAGTCAGAAAAGACATCACAGTAAAAGTCAATTGAATTTGCAAGCTGAAGACCAAGCTGTTTTTGAAAATTAACTTTTGTTAAAGCAAAGCCCCGCCTGTTTATGTATATGTTATCTGTGGTTGCTTGTATTCTTGAGGTTGAGTGAGGCAGTTGTGACAGAGGTGATACAGTCTCTGCATAACAGAAGTATTTGCTACTTGGCTTTTTACAGAAATAGTTCAATGGCCACTGAAGAGTGCAATAAAGCGTATGTGTACCAGAGCCAAGAACTCTCTGAAGGTAGAGATCTCATGTGTTTTATTACTAACAATTCTTAGGAATTGGGCATGAGGTTGGTGTCAGTAGATGATTGTGAATAGTCAGATGGTGATATTTTATTGGGCAAAGTTAATTGTATGTATTCAAACTTGGAGGAAACGGAGGAGAGACAAAGAAAAAGGTACTAAGTAAAGGAGATTTGAAGTATTGGGCACAGTGGGCGGGGTTTGTTCTGCATGGCTCTGAACTGGTGCTGTTCAGTACTGTCTTTAAGATGACTGTCACTGAAGTTGTGTAGTTTGCCGCAGCCTTGTGAGCCTACACATAGAAAGTAATGCTGTTAGGGACAGGAGAGGGACTAACGGAAACATTACATTCCTTCCTGATTTTTGTGAAAAATAAGGATGTCACTGGGTGATATGCTTGATCCCAGCACTCAAAGCAGATAGAGGCACTGTGGGTTTGAGGCCTGCCTCGTCTATGTAGATGTAGCCAGGGCTACATAGTGAAACCCTGTCTCAAGGAACAAATGCACAGCTATGAATAGATTCTAAGATAGCAATAGGATCAGACCCTTGTTACAGGGGTAGTGATGTAAAAGCTGTGTGGTTAGAGTAGGAAGACTAGAGGTGGGGACACTTAGGGGGCGAATATGGGTGTCAGTGAGAGGGCATGGTGGTCTGAGCAAAGGCAGGGGAGTTGGTGAGGAAGAAGAAGCCCAGGTGGCACCTGTCGTGACATGGGTAGCATAGGTAGCACAACTGAGCTGTTGGTTGTGGAGACAAAGGAGGAGCCACATCTAGAATGCTCCAACCTTCTTATAAACGAAAATGTCCCATTCGGGAAGACACAATAGCACCATTCCTCAGAAAACAAAGGGGAACGAGGCTACTCTTAGGCTGCCTGCTACGCTGAGGCAGTGGCTTTCACTTGCCAGTATTCTGGTTGTCTTTTTGCTATGTAACCTTTCTAAACTTAGTGGCATAAACTGTCTTATGACTTCTCAAATCTGTGGGTCAGGAATTAAGGCAGAGAATCTTGTCTCTGCTCCTCACAGTGTCTCTTGGGTGAGGTGATGCCCTGACTTTTTTTACATAAATGCGGTGCCTGCCATCCTGTTTCCTTTGATATAGTTTATCTAAATAATGGGTGGATGAGAGAAATAAAGAAGTGAAGAAAAGAGACATTTGTCTGGCTCTGTTGAGGGTCTCTCAGCTTTTAAGTCTCTCTCATGTAATCTCCTGCCTAGGACTGCCCCTTGGGATGGTGCCCTTGAACATGTTTTTGTAAATGGGCAAACAGTCCCATATGCAGTCACTTGAATGGCTGCGGGCTGGGCTGGGCTTGAATGAACTCCTGTACTCTGTGTTGACCAGGCTCCTCCTAATGAAAGTTTCTCTTTGTGATGGTCTCAGATCATCTTCTTCTCATGGCCTTTCTGCATGATCACCCTGGAAGCAAAGCCAGGCTTTTTACATGGTGGTTCTGGATCTCCCATGAGCATGAACGTGGAAGCTACCAGACTATCTTCAAACTTAGCCTGAAATGATATGACCTTGTAATCCACACAATAGCAGGCTTTGCCTAGATTCAAAGCCTGGACTCCCATGTGAGGAGCAGTGTGGCTCTGCAGAGTGAGAAGGAAGTGTTGTGGCCGTCACTGGAGACCGATAGTGGAGTTAAGCAATGGGTCTTTGAGAGGGATAATCCAGTATTTTATATTTTAATTTTAGCTTGATCTAGTTTGATTGGCTTTGTTCTCCACTTAGGATGCTTAATTGTATTTTGCTGCTGTGACTTTAGAATAAAAATACTCCATGAATAATGTGCCAGCATGGTTCTCTTGGGTCAGTGTTGAGAGCAGTGGTCTCAATTTACCCACAGCTCCACTTTTAAAGCACTTATGGCCATCAGAAATAAGATCACAGTTGCTAATGAGCTTGTGTATTTTATTTACATTATAAGCATTATAAAACACGAAACTTTTTTCCTTTAGTTTTTGAGAAATTTGGTGAAAACTTTAATGCACAATCACTCTATTAACTTACATAATTAACATGTTTGGCCTTCCTTCTGTATGGAATCTCTATTCAGCCTCATTTTTGTAGTCTGCTGGTATAATCCACCCCATTTTGTTTTGTTTTGTGTTTGAAATAAGGGATTGTAAATAATAACCAAGACTAGGTATGCATTTGCCAATAGAACTGATGTTGTTAAGGAGCTGAGCTATATTGTGTTTGTCCTAAATGGAGTAACCATTTGAGCAGAAGAGGGGAAGGAAGGATCCCTGTCTTTACTGTTTTCAGCCAGAAATGTAGTCGAGACAGCAAGCAGGCAGAGTGGGAGGACGGCTCCCTTCCACAGGGGATTTGGGCCAGTGTTTAGAAGGGTTGGGAATTCCTAGACCATCAGTCATACTTACATTCAAATATACACATCTAAGTCCAAATATAGTACAGCCATTTCATGACACTGGTGTCGGGAGACAGGATTTATGTCAGCCCTATGGATACACTTGGTCTGTTCTTAAATTTTATGGTTTTGAACTGAAATATGACAATATCTAAATCAATAGAGACTATTCCAAGAGCGGAGAGTTTACTCAGCTGTTAAGCACTGCTGGCTGTTCTTACAGAAGACCTGGGTTCAGTTCCTAGCACCCACACGGCAGCTAACAACGAACAATAAAGCCGGTACCGGGTATCTGATGCTCTCTTCTGGCCTCTGTGGGCATTGCATGCACAAGTATACTTAATATGCAGGCAAAACACTCATATGCATAAAATATAAATAAATAAAAATTTTAAAGGAGATTGTTGCAGAGATAGTTTTATTTTTAACTTATTGTCCTTTTCATCCTCCTCACCTTCTCCCCTCTATGCCTCTTCCCTATTGCTTTTTGTAGACAAGTTGTCACTCTGTAGGCCTGGCTGCTCTTGAACTCATGATCCTCCAGCTTTAGCTTCTCCTGTGCTGAGCTGAGAGTGGGGACAAGCTCTAATGTTCTGAGGAAGCCCCAAAACAGCAAAACAGAAGCACTGGCAACCGCAAGCCACCCAGTGCTGGGGTTACAGATGCAGGCCACCGAGCCCAGCCACCCGGTGCTGGGGTTACAGATGCAGGCCACTGAGCCCAGCCACCAGGTGCTGGGGTTACAGATGCAGGCCACTGAGCCCAGCTCTACCTTTTCTTTCTTTTTCCACCACCATCCACATAATCATTATTGTATCATTTTCTTGTCTTTTTAAAAGTAGCTTCACAACTTTAGCTACAGATAAAATAGGGTGAATTAGGTAATATTAGTGTCAAAACATCAAGAAAAATAAATATATTCTAAGTAAAATATAAGCCTACTTACCTTAGAGAGTTGGAATCTTCCAGAAGAAAAGAATAAGGTTTTTGTTAGAGGAGAGAGAGGGAAAGCAGAGGGAGGCTGGAGGAGAAAGCAGGGAGAATGTTCTGAAGTGAGAGTAATTTTAGTTGTGTTCAGGGCCTGCACAGAGCAGAAGCTGAGTTTTGACGGGTACTGATGGCTGCTTCCTCACCCCTGGAAGTGACCTGTGGCCTTCAGCCTCTTTGGGATCAGAGTGCTTCTCAAGACCAGTCAGCACATGACAGAAAAGATTCAGAGGAATGCAATGGGAAAAGTGGTTCATCCATCATTTACTGTGCTCCTGTGGGTATGGTACTGTGTAATAGTACCGCAGGTGACGTTTGTGTCTACAGTTTCCTGGATCCTTTCAGTGCTAACAGATTTGTATCTTTGTGAATACATTTTAAAGGCTCTTCTTAGTGGTATTAGTGAAATATATATGTATGTGTGAGAGAGGGAATGTGAGCGAGACTCTAGATCTCTGTCTCTCTCTGCCCCCCCGCCCCCCATAGAAAATAAAGGCACATCTCGACTCAGATCTTCCACAGGGAGACAATTCATCTTTTCAAAAACATTGTAAATGAATTATAGTGAAACGGATTTTAGAAGTTTTTAGATGTTAATCAAGACTCAGAGATGGGCCATTAAAAAGTGTTCCTGATACTTATTTTCTTCTTTATAACTGTGAAAGTCACATCATATGGTAACAGAGCTTCTTTAAGTGGAAACATGGTGTTGGCCTCTTTGTGTTCATACATGGAGAGTTGACTGGTATCTGCAAGTCTTCCACTATGCTTGGTATGAGCAAACTTCTGACGGAGTGTAAACATGATCTTTCTTTCTCTCTCAGTCCCTCTCTCTCTCTCTCTCTCTCTCTCTCTCTCTCTCTCTCTCGATAGGATCTTACTATGTAGAACTGGCTGGCCTAGAACTTACTATGTAGTCCAGGTTGGCCTTCAACCTGCCAGCCAGCCCCTTGCCTCTGCCCCCCAAGTGCTGGGATGGCAAGCATGTGCCACTACGCCCAACTCTGATGTTTTTCTTTTTCTTATTTTTTTTTTCTCTTAGGCAGAGTGTTCAACCTCTCAACAGTTGACCCTTGGTGGGGGAGTACTGTGAAGCAGTTTTCAGACTTGTGCTTCTACCTGGCTGTCCATGGAAACCTCCAGATTAGGTGGACTTGGGAGGGATGTGGGCTTTCCAAAGGAGCTCATTCTAGAAGAGTATCAGGGTGTGTGTGGCAGGGGGCGTTGAATAAAAGAAAAATGGAAGAGCCTCTCTGGGAGTCTAAAGGAGTAATTCACCCCCTTGCCCCACCACCCTGGCATGGGCTAAGGCAATAGTGGATTGTAATTAAGCATAGTCTTTTATTTTATAATTTGAGGATTCAGTTATTCAAGCTACTGATCCACATGTGATAAGCCTGCCAAGATGAAAACATTTTCTTGAATTCTTACATTTTCTCTGTATCTTCTCCTCCATAATTTTGTAGAACATCTACTTAATTTTAATGACTGTTATTTATTGAGCATTAACTCTATTTGAATAGGACTGAATACTTAATTCTTGGAATAAATATACATCTCTCTCTTTTTAAAAATTTGTTTTTATTGAATTTTTATGTGTATTTCATATGGAACATCTCAATCAGTCTTAATCATCTTTATACCCCTTTCCCCACTGGCACCCTCCCATAACCCCCACCACTGTAATTCATACATTCTGTCATTTGTCTTAAGGCCTATTGTGTCAAGTTAGTGTCCCTAGATGTTCCTCAGTGCAAGTTCATCTACTGAGGTCTAGTCAGCTTATCTAGAGTCCCTCGCTTTAGGAAGATCAGCTCTTCCTCACCCAGCAGTAATCAGTTGCCAATATTTCTTCAGCTAAGATTGGGGTCTGCTGTTCATTTTCCCAATTCTATGCTGGTTTTTGTCTGCTTAAGTTTGTATGGGACTCGTGTACGCTGACACCGTTGCTGTAATATGAGCAGGGTCCCAGGAGCTTGTAGAACTCTTATTTCCATATGCACTGCCTCCCTGGCTCTTATAGTCTTTCCACCTTCTCTTCTACAATGGTCCCTCAGCCCTGTCCAAGAACCAGCACTCTGCAGACTCTTAATCGCTATGCTTTGGCCATTTGTGACCTTTTATGTTAAATGAGGGAGCTTCATTAATGAGAGTTGAGAGATTCATTAGTGACCTCTTTACTCCTGTTCTATATTCTGTGAGTCTTAGGTACAGAGGTTGCATTGCAGATGTGTCACTTAGGCCTGGGTACTTCATAGACAATGTCTGTGTGTGACCAGTGTCACCACAGTGTCAACACAGATGGAGTGTTTTGCACTCCATCTAGTGCAAAACAATAAACACACATCTCAAACCTATTGATATTACCTTTACTTCCTACTGATTCTAGGCAGAACTTCCATTTAGAATACCTTTCTCTTTGCTGATGGGTTAATGTCAGTCATGATGTAGACAAGTGTCTGGCAAAGGAAGACGTTGTACACCCTTCAAGTCCACACATAGTTTTTAATCTTTCATGGATTGCTGCTATTTCACACCCTAGAGTTTAGGCTGCTGACCTCAAGTTTGCAAATTTTATATCCCATTACCACCCTGTGAGCTCTGTACTCCCCAGGGCCACATAGTTGACGTTTTAAGCTGGAATCTGAGAAAGTGTCTGAACATTTCCTGAAGAGTTGGCTAGGAGTGATTTGGCAGTTCAGTCATAAAAACCCAGAGCTAGTGGCTGGGGGATATGCTATAATTACCTCACACTATTTCCTATTCAAGCCCAGTTGTGGGTAATGGGGTAGAGCATTATTGCTTGTGGGACTGTATTTTAAAAGAAAGAGGATTCATTTTCAATGAACACTAATAACCACTGGCTGTATTTTCAGGGAGGCTTGGAAATGTGAGGATGGACATGCTTGGGGTCAAATCCTGGCTCCACCACCTACTGGGAAGAAACCTCAGACAAGTGGCTCGACCTCTTTAAGCCTCATTTATTCACTTGTAAACAAGATTATAGCACATAACTTTTTGGTGTTGTCCTAAGACTTAATGACATGGTATACCCCAGATTCCTAGTACAGTGCCTGACATGTCTAGCTGCGATGGGGGTCTGTAGAATGCTACTGTAGGTGGAAAAATGATGAGGAAAGTCATAAAAGTGATATCTTTCCTGCCAAACCAAAAAACTAGGTAATCACTAGTCTCCAGATACCACAGATGCCATCTTCTCATCTTGGAATTAATTTCAAAAACATAGGAAGCAAACTTGAACTTCATAAGAAATCTTTAAAATATAGTTTTAATGAAAACTATTTGTGGCAATCTGGTTACATTTAAATGAAGTCTATGGATAACTTTTTATGTTTACATGACTCCTTCCCTCAAATTGTGTGACCTTTATTGCAAAACAAAGTCTCATTCCCATGTCCCCCTAGACTCTCCTAACAAACATTTTTAAATTTTTTTTTCCCTGTGGATGTGGCAAACAGGCCTTCCTTCCTTCCTTCCTGAGGAACACTCCTGTGTTTTCAAGGCCCTCTGTGGAAGGACCTTCAGTTTTAGGAAAGGAAAAGCTGGCCTAAGAACAACTCTCTTTGGCAGGAGTGCAGCAATATCCTGGGAGTTAGAAATGTTCTGTGGCAAGGCTGAACATTACTGAAATGGGCTTTAATTGCTTTGGTTGGAGTAAAGATTTGGCTGTGATGGAGTTGACAGGATGACCAGTGGCAAAGGACTCTTCAGTTACTGAGCCCTACATGTCACATCTCACAGTGGACATGCACATCACTACCGCCAAAGAAGCAGGGCCTCTAGGTCTCTGGCCCTGTTTTGACCATGTGGAGTGGCTTTCCCTTAGGATCAAGAGGAATTTCTTTACAAAGAAGGGCAAGGCTGTTAGGTGGGTAAACACAACACATCTTCCCGCAAGCTCAGAGAGCTCCTTCTCTAGACCCCATTTTCCCTTTACCCAGGCTGTGGTCACTGCTTTCTCTGCTGCTTTGCAGCAGGCCTTGCTGTGTGGCTGAGGCCAGACTGACTCAGAGCAGAGCCTGGACTCTCACTTTCCAGCCAGGCTTCCCTTGCTCTGGCTTCCTGCTATTTGGGATATACTTGTTTTCTTCAGCGCCTGAGTTCAGTGTTCTTACATTTTAACTTCTTTTACTAACTCTCACTTTGGTTTTAATGAGAACTGACTTTCACAAATATCTGAAACTATTGAACGTCTGAGAAAATTGGAAGAAAACATGCATTGCCTTAATTTAGGCAAGTTTCGTAAACTGCCTATACTCTGCGCTCTGGAGACCAGCCCTACATGCCAACCTCAGGTCAGCTGATTGGTTGGCAATGAACTCTAAGAAGTTGTGGTTGTTTGATATTCATTCACAACTATAAAAATAAGAACATTTAAAATAAAGAATGATGGAAACAGATAATCGAAAGTTTTCCCTTTGCCATGAAAAATATTCAGATTATCTACTGTCTTTCATGGGCTTGGCATAAATCTCCCAACCATCAATACAATCAAAGTTCATAAAAAGCAAAAATGTGAAAGTAAATACCAGGTATTTTATATGTTCTACTAACGTCCAGGAGAAAAATGAATCTAAAATAAACATTTCTTTCGAAGTTTTGAAAATCGTTCAGGAGTCTCACAAGAACATTTAGATCATTTTTTCCTTTTTATAAGCAATTCCGACTTCATTTGGACATTGTTGAACATTTGACAGTAAGACAACAGGGTCTGCTTGACCTAAAACTAGTGTATCATACATCTCATCTGAGTTTGTCCTTGAGAACAAATTATTACACAGCCTCACCCATTGAAGCACCAGGAAACATACCAGGATTCCTTGCTAAGCGACTCAACCCACATTACATCTTTCCAATAGTATAAACTATGACTTCTTCACGTACAGAAAAGCCAAAATTCAAGCCTTATAGGCCTAGTATAAACCAGTGCCTTTCCCCGTAAACGCGTTGTTTGTTAATTTATGGGTTCCCTTAAGAAAGATGAAGAATGCTTATGAAATGAATCATGGCTGATGTGGTCAGTTACACTTGCAGGTCAACAAGCTATTTGTTCTTGGAGCCATTTGTGAGCATTGTTCTGCTCTTTTAGCTGCTGGAAAGTTGATATTCATAGAAACACTGGTTAGCTCTTGCAAATTGCTTAAGATGGTTGGGTTGAACTGGGTATGGTGGCCCACATCTTTGATCCCAGTACTTGGGAGGCACTGGTACCTATTCCAGTACTTGGGAGGCACAGGCAGATCTGTGAGATCGAGTCTAGCTTGGTTTACATAGCGAGTTCCAGGCCAGCTGGGATAACTAGAGAGTCCTTGTCTCACAAAACAAAACAAAATGCAAGCAAACAAGCAAAAACCTATGATGGTTGGATTGGATTGTTATAGCCAATGAAGGTCCTTGCCCTTGTCAGGAACACTGAGGTACACAACAAATTCAAGAGAATGAAGGAAGAAAACAGAAGTATGGCTTGTTTGTTGAAGACTGTGACAGTCAGAATGGACTAATATTACCAGGTGAAGCTGCAAAGCTGTCATTGAACTTTCTAATGTGCAGAATTTGAAATATGTACAAAACTGAAGAGAAGGATACAGTGATGTCTCAGTTTCAGCATCTACTACTTAATAGTCTGGGGACTAGGGAGATGACTCAGTGGGTAAGAACACTTGCTCTGCAATCATGAGGGCCTGAGTTCAAATGCCCAGAACCCACACAGAAGGCTAGGTGTGTTTTCACACACCTGTAGTCTCAGCAGAATGGCAGACGGGGACGGGAGAGTTGCTGGGGTTTGCTGACCACCACCAAAGCTCCAGGTTCAGTGAGAGACCCTGTTTCAAGAGAGTATGGTGGAGAATTGATAAAGTAGGATACCCAATATCCTCCTCTGGCTTCTGCATTTGTGGGCATGGGTACTCATATCTGGACACACGTGTGTATGTACCACACAGGTATTATATATACACACACACACACACACACACACACACACACACACACACACACGTCATCTTGTTTAACCCAGTTATCTCCCAATACCACAGAATACTCTGAAGTGAATCCCTGAAAACTTCTTGTATATGTGTGTGCCTGTATGTCCGCATGTGTATGCATGCATGTGTGTGTGGGCCAGAGGACAACTTCAGGTGTCATTCCTCAGGTGCCATCAACTGTTTCTTTCTTTTTTTTTTTTTGTAATCAAGGTCTCCCACTGGCCTAGAACTTACCAGGCAGCTAGACAGCTGGCCAGCAAGTTCTAGGGATCCACCTGTGTCTGCCTCCCCAGCTCTGAGATTGCAAGTACATGCTGCTATGTCTGGCTTTTAAAGTGGGTGCTGGGGATCCAACTCAGGTCCTCATGCTTGCTTGCGTGGCACAGACTTTACTGACTGCCATCTCCCTGACCTGAAAAATGATTTTGTTTGTAAGCATTTCAATATGTACCCCTACAGGTAAGCCTTCTTTAAGAAACACAAATACAATGCCAGTATCACATTTAACATTAATCTTTTAACATCATAAACTATCTAGAATTTAAATTTCATTAATTAGATCTTACATTTTATTTATTTTTTATATAGTTCAAATTATAGATTCAAATAAAGTCTGATTTTGTAATCGGTTGATACATCTTTTATGTATTTTTTAGAATGCAGATCATCTCTCTGTCAATTTTTTTCTTATAATTTACCTGTGGAGGAAATTAATGGTAGTGGTACTTTATAAAAAAACAATCTGCAAGCTGCCTGTTGGGAGTCTGATAAGAAGCTTGTGCCCAGATGTAAGCTCATATTGTTATGAGAATATTATTCAGCTTAACTGACAGTTTTTCCATAGTAAGACTTTCTCAATGCAGCCTAGAGACCTCCATTCCAGCCTAGGCTCCTCATCTGACTCTAGGATGTGAATATCTAGTTTGGGGCCACAGTTGGAGTATACTGTAGAGTTTCTCCTGGCCTAGTTAGTACCTTTCTGTGATCTGAGCTTGCTGGGTTTGCCATGAACTCTACCAACTTTTTGTTGATGGTAAGTGGGTTGTATTCTTTTGCGAGGAGGCACACTTGTATTGCAAGTTTCTGTGACTTTAGCCCTTGATAATCTTCTAGAACCAGTGATTTATTCTGGACATAATGGAATATTCTAATTCTGTCATTCTCTACTTATTAATGCTGTAAAGTTTTGTAAGTAGTTTTGAATGTATACCCAGGGATCACATACTCAAGCCAAGCAAGTTTGCTTTTTCTGACTCATGATTAGAAAAATTATATAATGTGGAATAGTAAGGGTTAGCTATTATGAGATAGAAGACTGGGCAGTCTGTAAAGAATGAGCCTGGCACTTTGGAGGGCTACAGAGGAAGGGGGAAGTCTCTTTCATTGACCTCATCCTTTGATCTGTTGTGCAAGTCAAAATGGAAGCAATGTCTCATTTTATTTAAAATCGGTTAATTTTGAGAAAGGTTCTAGATGACCTTTGTAGGTCAAGATTGACTCAGGCTCATGACAATCCTCCTGCCTCAGTCTCTTGACTGCTGGGATTACAGGCATACAGCACCACACCCGGTTTGTTTTTAAGAGGACTTTCCGACGCTGAATCGGTTTGGAGGTGAAGGCTGGTATCACTTGGGTGAGAGAGATTTCAGATTGCATTTCAGGAAAGAACTATGTTATGCTGGGAAAGAGTACGGTCTCCAAGTTTTCTTGGCGTAATGGACAGTGGCCTGGAGACCTCTGAAGTACAGAGATGTGTAATGGGTCTGTCTTCCTAAGCCAGATAACATAGTTGGTACATCACCAAATAGTTTTGCCTGAAGCTACTTTTCAAAGATAAGACACAGTGTCCAATGCTTCAAGACCATCTCAGGGTAGGCTTTGAATTGGACACATTCTGTGTCTTTATATTGCTCCCTAACCACCTAAACACTCCGTACCCATTCCTCAACCTTAAGCATTTAAGAGCTGGCAAACACTTATAGCAGAAGAAGCCGAACAGGGCACCCACCCTGCAGAAGTCATTGAAGTGGCAGAAAGGCCTGTCATTAGGAGTGGTTCTGAACCCTTCCCGTCATTTTTCCCAATATACTTTCTATGATCTGTCTTAATTTTTTTTTTTCAGACTGAGTAGAAGAAATCCAGGGTACAAAATATTGTACAAATTAGTTTATGAAAAAGAGAACACATTTTCTTTGGGATATTTATAGAAACATCTTTCTAATCTCTGATCTAAAACTCTTTAGTACTAATTTGAGGATGTTTTATTCATAAATTCTTTTGGCTTTTTACCTAGTGATTTAAGACATGCCCCCATAGTGTAGCTTTGAAAAAAATGATGTTCTTTCCCTGATTTCCCATTTCCTTCTCTGAAAATGAGTGCAGCAATGTATTTTTCTGATAGGGTTTTGGGGAAAAATTTATATGGTCATTTTGTAAATTATAATGTTCTCTAAAATTTGCTAATTATTCTTTTTATTTTATAGTATGACTTCTCACAGACTAGATAAGTTACTAATTTACTCAATTTCCCTTTACTTTGCCTTTACTCAAATTCCTTCAAATTTAAATTAATTTTATTAATTTTTTTCAGATAGCTCTATATTTAGAAATAAATGCTTACAACTTCACTTTAATTGTAAGGTTAAAAAAGAACTGCAAAGTTTTAGAGCTCTGATATTATGGCATTCTAGTTTCAGTGAAATAGTTTTAGTAACTATGAGCTTTACCTAACTTCCTTCAAGTTTTTAGAAACTTAAAAGTTTATGAGTAATATTGCTAAAATTCCTTTCTGGGGTGGAGGAGAGTTGAACAAAGTCTACCCCCTCCTCCTAAGGTCCTAAGGACAAACCAAAGGAAGATTCAATTATAGTTCACCCTGGGGAACCATTGAGCTTATTGGGGTTCTTAGAGAGCATGGGTGATGGGTTACTGATAGGAACATGGGTGACCTGAAAGCAGTCACACTAGAAAGTCTTCACCCATTACGGATGATGACTTCCCCATAACCATGTTGATGGAGCCCCCTTCTCATAGTATTCTCCAGCCTGTAATAGTCTAGCCCCTCCCCAAACCCTGAAACCATATTGCAGTTAGGGCAGAACTGTATACACAGGGCTGGGAGGAGTGGCTGGATGCTTGGATGAGGGTTCAGTGACCCTCCTTGCTCCCTCCTTCTAGGAAAGGATGCCAACAGTCACCAAGCCCAGCTGCGATGATCTTTTGTAAGCGGATACAGCTGGTCTTATGAAGATGGTGGTTGTTCTGCTTGGAGGAAATACTGTACAACAAATGATTTGTTTTCTTGTTTATTTTCCTCTTAGCAACAATGTTGTCCCTGTTCTGAAGGGTTTGATAGGGAAATATTTGAACAGCTCCATTGCCTGTTGATTCTTGTTGAGTGGAGTTTGAGCTACAAGCTCTTAAAGGCTTTTGTGGCTATAAAATTGCTGTCATGTCCCACATATTCCTTTTAGGGGTATCTTTTGTGTTTGCTTTTTTTAATGCTCTAAAATTTAAAAAAAAGTGGGTGAAACCGTGTTTGATTTCTTAGTGGTAATTATCTTTTCCATTTACTCTATTTAATACTCTATAAGCATACTTACTTTTCCAGAAAATTAAGTACCTATTACTATGATAGAATTCTCATTGGCTTATGTTGTCTTAGTTGGAAATATATTTGAAATCTAAACATTTATATACCACTTAAAATTTAGGTATTGTGTTAGGTTCTGGAATTATAAAGCTAAATTTGAACTTCTTATCTTTAAGTTAACTCACATTACAAAAGAGGATAATTATCTAGTTCCAGGGGATCTGAAATGCTTCAATAATTTGGGTTTGAGGTTGAAGCCATCTCACAAAGCTCACTTCCTTGCTTGGACTGGAATCCAGTCTCTCTAGAAATAGCTTGCCAAACTCTTTTGGTCTTTGAGCTGGTTCTGGGTGCTGAATTTATAAAACAGTTGCTGGTGGGTAGAATCTTCTAGCCTTAAAAAAAATCAGGTGTATTGAGGATTAGACCATCCTGTTATTCTCCAGTTTTCAAGTGTCTTGAGTTAGAGACTTATGAATATCCTCTGGCCCTAATGATCAGGTGGTTTGAGAGGGTATCAACTTGGGGCCAGCCTTCCTCTGAGGATTGTGAGGGATGACCACAGTCTAAGGTGCTCAGTTCTACAGATCACTGGGCTGCTTACTCTAGCTGAAGCCAGTGGGTTTGCATGGCCAAGTTTCCTTCAGGTTCTCTGCTGTGAAATGCTTCCCATAAAATACTTTAAGCCATGTTCAGGTTCCCAGACCAGTCCACAATGTCCTATTGAGCTGATAAAGCAGCCAAGAGCCTGCTATTTGACCAGCCTGGGGACCAAACCACCATCGATTAACATTGTTTCCGTTGGAAAGGCTGTTCGGCTTTTGACTAGCATCGTGTAGGAATGAAGTTTTAGAACTCTACGTGCTTGTCAGTCAGGAGCTGCCAGTATTCAGAGCTGAAGTGTAGAGTCACCTGCGCCTCTCTGGCAGCCATGTCTTCTCAGCTGACTCGGTTGGCCCGTTTTCCTGGCTTTTCCTGGGGCAGCCAGAACATTCACAAGATGTTATCTCCCTGGGCAGAACTTTTGGTTCGAGAATTTCTGGGAAGGAGAAGAATCCTGGTTTGTCTCATTCCTCCAGTTCTCATGTGGGTGACAAAGTAGGGGGGCGGGGCAGAGAATTCTGTGCACCCCCAGCCTGCCCATCGCTTCACAGGCTCTCCATTACCTCCCTTGTTTGTTTGACGGTTTCAGTCATTTCTGTAATTTCATCTACCCTCTGGAAACGTATAATGTGGCTTTGGCTTAAGCAGACCCAGCAAATATCCCTGTCAAAGAAAACGTTCTGGTTGTCCTTGAACTCACTGGCAAGGTCAGGGGCTTGCAGAGTTCTGGGAAGCAGTTCTTGAAACCCACATGTTTTCATGATGTCATTGGTCAGATTTTCTCTGTTGTTCAAGAATCTCAAATTTGAGATATGGTAGTTCTTCTGTTTTGAGGCAGCCCTTTCCTTACCCTCAAGGGCTAAACCGTTCCCTCTTTTGAGCACAAACACCTTTCCCCATGTACTTACTGAGAGCACCTTTTATATAGCCAGAGACAAATCCCCTCTCCAGAAAGTAGATCCCAGTGCAAAGTAGGAGAGCAAATTAATTATACTTTTGCTGCTAGAACATTGGGGTGACTCAGGCAGTTTAGGCATCTGAGTAAGTCTTGTTTCTTAGTAGTATTGGATCCACAGTATCAGAAGCACAGAGTGCCCAGCACCTTAGAAGAACCAGGACTTGCCACACCTACGATGTTCTTTAAACATCTGGCCTCCTGGTCTTCATAGTTCCAATTGGAAGTCTTTTTCTTGTTTTCTGTTATAAAGAACCCCATGGCCTTTTAAGCTTTAAATTCTTCCTTTTTTTCCTAAAGAAAAACACACACATGCATATGTTCCAGTCATCTGTGAAATATTCTAAAAGGATATAAATTGGCTGTCAGTTTAAAGCGACCTCCCAGGTTTGGGGAACTGAGCTTGTTGCTTCTGTGGCCTCAGTTTTCTAGGACTGTATGGACAGGGAGTGAGGGCACAGAAGTGTGCCCACTGTTAAAGCACCGTATTCTATCAGGGCACGTTTGTTACAATTAATGAATCAGTACTGATGCACGGTTACTAAGTTAAATCTGTTCTTGATTCCTTTCCTTAGATTTTGCCTGTTTTCCTTTATGTCCCTGCTCCCATCACTGGTACCATACTCCATATTACATTTAGCCATTGTGATTGTTTCTTAGACTTTCCTTGTTGTTGATGACTCTGGCAGAACTGAGGAGTCTAGGCAGGTGTTTTTCAGAATGCTCCTTAGTTGGAATTCTTTCTTTCTTTCTTTCTTTCTTTCTTTCTTTCTTTCTTTCTTTCTTTCTTTCTTTCTTTCTTTCTTTTCTTTCTTTCTTTTGTCATTATTAGTCTGGAGTTATGGGGTCTGGGAGGAAGATACAGAGTGGCTTTGTGATTTGAGGCAAGGTAGTTAATTAGTCTCATATTTGATGTGCACATAGTGGTGAACTTGCCGGTCACATAGGAGGATGTGCTGTGTGACCTTGGATGCAATGAGTTCAAGGTGGTGACAAAACAATTCTAAGTTCCATGAAAATAGGCACTGAGGAGAGAAGAAAAAGGTGGGGTCAGAGGTCAAAAGAGAGGACCAAGGAGAGGCAAAGAAGGAAGAGAGGGAAGGAAAGAATGACATAAAAAGACAAAACACGGTTTGGGGAGAAGGATACTGAGATTACTACTTGACTAGTGATAGAGCAAAGGGGATAAAGCTTGGAAATCAGAGCATACATTATTCTTTCTCTTCAGTTTGAAAATTTTTTAGAATAGTATTTATGATGATTTTTTAAAAGAAAATCTTCTTGAAGTAGATTAGAGAATTTTTCTGGCTTGTACCTTCAAAGTAGGAAACCACGATTGCCTGTGCCCCGGCTGGTGTCGGCCCAGTCAGAGCATACATTATTCTTTCTCTTCAGTTTGAAAATTTTTTAGAATAGTATGATGATTTTTTAAAAGAAAATCTTCTTGAAGTAGATTAGAGAAGTTTTCTGGCTTGTACCTTCAAAGTAGGAAACCACGATTGCCTGTGCCCCAGCTGGTGTCGGCCCAGACAAGCCAGAAGTGGGTCTGTGATCCAGAGAGTCTGGCTGAGGCTTGACGAGGCCATGGAAGCTGCTTCCATTACTCATGTTGTTGTGACTGGCAGATGAGCTGGAACAGTCACATGTGGTATTCACATCACTAAGGAGAGACTTGACCTCTGCTTTCAGCGGGGAGGACCAGGCTCAAGACACAAAAATAAAGTGGGATGGGGTCAGAACAAGAGAAGTTGGAGTGTTTGCTTCACCAGGTAGTGTGCGTGGATTTCCTGTTTCTTTTCATCTTGATAAATAAAATCATTATGTGTAGTTAGCAACAGAGAGAGTTCCTTCCTATGTTGTGATTGTTCCCTGATCTAGTGCGTTTTTGACATGGAAAGGCATTTTAGCTCTGGAATGGCATGATATTAAGATATAACTTTGGCATATGCCACCTGAGTACTTGGGTGCCCTTTGTTACATGACAATATAGAGCTCTTTTTAAAATTTTATTTTTATTTTATGTGTATGAGTGTTTTGCCTGTATGTATGTAAGTCCACCTGTGTTGTACAATGCCCTTGGAGGCCAGAAGAGGGAAGTGGATCCATTGGAACTGGAATTGTGGATGGTTATTAGTGGGCGCTGCTAGTGGGTGCTGAGATTTGAACCTGGGTCTTCTGTAAGAGCAGCTAGTGCTCTTAACCACTGAGCCATCTCTCCAGCCCCCACAGTATAGACCTCTTGATTCTTCTCCATGTTTATAGCCAGTGTGTTCAATTATAATCTCCCCCTTAGAGGTTGTGCTGGATAGCTTTAGTGTCAACTTGACACACCTGGGTTGAGGGAGCCTCAATTGGGGAATTACCTCCATAGGACTGACCTGTGGCCATGTCTGTGGGGCATCTTCTTGATTGCTGAGTGACGTGGGAGGTCCCAGCCCACTATGGGTGGTACCACCCTGGGCAGGTGGGCCTGTGTTGCATAAGAAAGCAAGTTGAGCAGGGGGCCAGGGAAGCAAGTCAGTGCTCCAGCTCCTGCCTCCAGGTTCCTGCCCTGAGTTCCTCCCTCGGACTCCCTGATGAACTGTGACCCCAGAGATATAAGCCTAATAAACCCTTTCCTCCCCAACTTGGTATTGGTCAGAGTGTTTTGTCACAGCAATGGAGAAACAAACCAGGATAGAGGTCAAAAAAGTAACTCATGGAACAGGTAAACCTCATTTGCCCTTACCTGATGCTTAGTTTTCCTTAACCAAGTGTTTAATCGCTGCATAGGCTGGGAAACTCTTACATATGAAACAAAAGACCTCTAACCTTGTTTTTATCACTCCAACCCTATCTACAAAAGACTTTGCACTTGGGAAAAGAAGCAGAAAGGCTGTCTTGCTGTAAGACAGGCCAAACTTGCAGAAGTGGGCTCTAACTAAAGGAATGTGAACATGTTGCAGACATCTTGCACAGAGGCCAATTCTTGCAATGATGTGGTCAGATGTGGTAGAGCCCAGCTGTTTGCTCTGTCGAGAGAGGGTTTAGTTAGCCCACACAGCTTCCAAGTGCTGTTTCTGAACTGGCTCCAAACATCAAGCCTGTTGAGGCTCACCATCCCCCAGGATGATGGAGTCGGGTAAGTGAAGTTACAAATGAAGACTTAACTATTTAAAAAAAAATTCCAACAGAGGCTGGAGAGATGGCTCAGTGGTTAAGGGTACTGACTGTTCTTATAGAGGACCCAAGTTTGGTTTCCAGAACTCACATGTGACTAATAACTGTTAATAACTCCAGTTGCAGGGAATCTTACACCCTCTTATGACCTCTGCCGGTGCACTTATGTGCGTGCAGGAAATACACTCATACACATAAAATGAAAAAATAAATAAATAATAAAGTAACATAGTGGTGAAGTCTGATATACACTCAGTCCCCTCTGACTCTGAACTATTAGAATACGGGTAAAAACCAATTTATTCTTTCTCTCCATCAGTAGATATTTTGTGATTTTTATTATCTATGTCATCATAAATGCTACTGGGTGAAATATCATCTTGTTCTCCAAGTATGTCTGTGCCCTAATGTATTAATTAAGAAAACAGACTCCAAGTCAGACTTCCTGAGATCATCCATCCATGATGTACTTGCAAGCTGGGGGACTTCAGTAGTTAGTTTAACTGTCCTGGGACTGTAGTTGCCTTAGTATGGAAGATAATAAGAGCCGTACTTCCCTCAAAGAGTTGATATGACGACAAAATACAGTGATGGAATTTTGGCATTAGGCTTTCTTCCCTCTTTTCCCTCTGAATTTTAATTCTCCTTAATTTCCCAACAACTACTGGCACTTACACAATTTTAACTCTGACTTTTAAGGTACAGTGGAGATGATTAAAGAAAGGGAAGAGAAAGTCATGTGCATGCTATACTCTCATTTTCACAAGACTAACCTCATTAAAAATTAAAAAACAATAATTAGTAGACGTGAAAAACATTACCATTGAAATCTACCTGATGACTTTATATCCATGCTCAGATGCCTAGAAGCTCAGAAAGTAACCAACTGTGACTAGTAATAATCAGATATTTAGAGATTAGAAATGCATGTGTAAACATCCAATGTCAATTGCATTGAAAAAGAATTTTTCTATATGAAACTGTGTATTTTAATAATGAAATGGAGATCTTTTTAAAGGTTAAAACATCATTTAATTTATGTCTTATAGGGTTTATACTGAGTACAATATTGTATAACTGTAATAATTCAACTGTAAACCTAAAAATTTACAGCCAAATTTGAAAGAGATGCATCCTACCTCAGGAAAACGTTATTGAATATGTCAATTGTGTTGTAATGATATGCTTCTTCTAAGTATGTTGTTATTAAATAAATCATTTTTAAAAATTAAAAAAAAAATTGTTTGTACTGAAACCTTAAAGTAGAATCCTTTTTAATGAAAACAATCCAGGGTGTCTCTTTAGATGTTACATGCCTCATTGCTTTCCAACTAAAATAAAACATTGGCTTCTAGAATTAGAAATTTTAATTTTTTTGGCAGGGGGCAGGGCGGTGGTCTGTGGGGTAGGACAAATACCACCCAGCTTGTTTAAGCAAGCTTTGTTAGTTTGCAGTTCTCAAGTTGAAATTGTACATCTCTCTAATACTCTCTGTGGAGTTACAAAGTTGTGTTAAATGATGTTAAAGAATAAATGTTGGGGCTGGAGAGATAGCGCAGCGGTTAAGAACGCTGACTGTTCTTGTAGAAGACCCAGGTTTGAATCCCAGCACCCACATGGCAGCTAACAACTGTCTGTAACTCCAGTTCCAGGGGATCCGACAGTCTCTTCTTTTGTCCTCCGCAGGCATTGCACGACATGAGTCCGCTTATCTACATGCCGGCAATACACGCATACACGTAAAATAAAAATAATAAATAAAAATATTTTAAAAAAAAGAAATTCAGGAAGCCAAATTATAAAAAAAGAATAAATGTCAAGGAATAAGATAGCTATCATATGATGATGTTGGTTGAAAAAATGAAATTAAATAATACATTTTTATAAAAGATAAAATTATAATACAAAAAGTCAGAATGCAAATAAAGTAAATCGCAATCCAAAAGTCTGTAGACCTAAAAAGAAATGTAGTAAGATGAAGGCGTAACGTGCTAATGCAAGGGCTTGGAGTGAAGGAGGGGCTCTTTTCGTTTCATTCCAGTAAAACAGAAAGTGTCCTGTTTGGAGGATAAAGTATTCAAACTGTTTCACATTAAAGATGATGCTCAAAATCTGAAAGCATACATTCAAGAGTTAAAACAGAGCAGTGCTGTGTGGACATACATGACCAAGCAAACAATGCCCTCCTTCCCAGGGCCTCACTTCTCTTTTTACTTCTCGTATTTATCTCTATAGCACCATCTGCTATTCCTGTACCCTGTGTGTCCACTGCACCTGTACCATGTGTCTACCACACCTATACCCTGTGTCTACCACACATGTGCTGTGTGTCCAACACACCTGTATCCTTGTGTCTGGACTTAAAGAATACCCATTTATTTCTTGCAATGAAAGATTAGAACTTAGATCACTGATTTATA